>NC_139142.1:36913835-37513835 GCF_964270905.1 Leucopleurus acutus
AGTCTGTTTATGTTTATTGTGATCATTAGTATTTGGGTTCATTTCTATCATCATATTTTGTGCTTTTTAAAAAAATCACATATTTTCTACTTTTTTTCCTTTTTGGAGTTGATCATATTTTCCTGGTTTCTTTTTTCTCTTCTGCCAGTTTGGAAATCATACATTCTGTTTTAATTCTTTTAGTGACACTATTTCTATTTTTAGCATGCATTCCGGATTAATTTTAGAATCAAGCCACTCTAATAGATATCTCTCTTCCTAAATAAAAATTTTTCGAATGTTCTAGTCAAAATTATTCCTCTCTCATCTTATATATTATTGTCTGGTATTTTGGTTCTACCTTGTTTCTGTACCTCGAAAAATTATTATTATTTTATTCAGTGTTTTTCAGATTTACTCACATATTTACCAGTTTAGTTTCTTACCACTGCTTCTTGACTTTCTTTGCTTCCTTCAGGTTCATTTTTCTCCATCCCAAAGAACATAGTATTTATTTCAAAGGGGCTGTGAGTGATATATGTTCCCAATCTTTTTAAACTGAAAATACCTTTAATTTATCCTCACTCTTGAATGATAGGTTAGCTGGGAATATAATTCTGAATTGAAAGCTTCTTTCTTTTTTTTAAAAATTTATTTATTTTAAGTAATTTATTTTTGGCTAGTTGGGTCTTTGTTGCCGCGCGCGGGCTTTCTCTAGTTGTGGCGAGCGGGGGCTACTCTTTGTTGCGCTGTGCGGGCTTCTCATTTTGGTGGCTTCTCTTGTTGTGGAGCATGGGCTCTAGGCACATGGGCTTCAGTAGTTGTGGCTAACGGGGTCAGTAGTTGTGGCTCACAGGCATCGGTAGTTGTGGCTCATGGGCTCTAGAGTGCAGGCCCAGTAGTTGTGGCACACGGGCTTAGTTGCTCTGCGGCACGTGGGATCTTCCTGGACTAGGACTTGAGCCCATGTCCCCTGCATTGGCAGGTGGATTCTTAACCACTGAGCCACCAGGGAAGCCTGAAAACTTCTTTCTTAAAGACATTATCCCATTGTGTTCTGCTATATAAACTTACAGTAACTGAAACGTTTTGGTACCAGCACAGGAATAGAAAAATAGATCTATGAAAAAGTGTAGAAAATCTGGAAGAAGATACTTTTATACACAATTATTTATTAAATGACAAGGCATTTTATAAAAATCAATGGGAAAAGCTTATTTAATAAATGGTATGTGGAAAGTTGTACATCCATTTGGAAAAACATAACATGAAATATCAATATGACATAATAGAAGCATACATAAAATTTCAAATAGGTTTGAACCACAAAAGTGTTTAAAAAAGATATAGGAGAATATTTGTGTAATCTTTATGTGAAACAAAAAGGCAGATGTGACTATGTACTAAATCTTCTTATGACAGAAGACACCATGAGCAGAGTTAAAAGATATATTAACAGCTAAGACAAATATTGAATACAACAAAAGTTATCATTCCTATATAAAGAGCCTTTGTAGGTAATTAAGGAGATAAAGAGCAAAAGAAGCAAATACGCAATATACAAGTAAGAGAAAATGAAGGGCAAACATTTTAGTCAACCTTGCTAGTAATTGAAAAAATACAAAGTAAAATGAGACTGTTTAGTCACTTGCCAGATTAGCAAAGATTAAAAATGATTTTTAATGTCCAATGGTGTTATAAGAAAATAGGTAGCCCTTAAAGTATTATTTAGATTATAAATTTTAAAGTAGTTTTGAAGGGCAATCTATCAATATGTATCAAAATTTTAAATTTTAATTTAAACGAGCAACTTGGTTCAGCAACTTGACTTCTTTCTGTTTATTATAAGGGAGTAATTGGATACAGGTACAAAGATGCATTTTCATTGTAATGTGTAATATAGTAGCAAAGAAATTGGAACCAACCTAGAGTTCCATCAACAGGGGACACTTTAAATAAGTGGTGCTATACTCATAGAACAGAATGCTATACAGATTTTTTAATTGTTATAAAATGATACATTTTTAATAAAAAAGGGAGGTTATACAATTATATATATACACACATATATACATACACTATGTATGTCCTAAAGTTGTATACAAAATATGGAAAAGTATAAAAGCATTAAAAGAAAACTGACTTTAAGCCAAAATTTGTGATCGTCTATATTTTCCAGATTTTTTCAATTACTTTATTGTTTGAAATAAACTTATTTGTGTTAAGTCTGTAAAAAGAATACACAGACACACACACACGCAAAAGAATTTAAGGATGTATTATTAAAAGTGCATTATTTATAATCAGTTCCTAACTTTTCCTTATCTTCTTCCTGAAGAAGATTTCTAATTTCATGGTTTGGAAACTGAGGTATACCAGCACTCTTTAAAAGAGAAATGGATTTAGATTTAGAAATGGAATAGATGACCTTGAAGTGGAAACCTAAAGATCATTTGGGCTATTGTCCCTAAAAAGTCATTACTGATTTTGCCAGTACAGTCAGTCACAAATATAATAATCTTTAGTACGTGCCCCACAGGCTCCAGAAATAAAAGTCAGGCTCCTGTTCTAAGGCACATTCTGTGAATAGACTCAGGTCTTCCAGTGATATCACTGCTTCATTTTTACCCTGGCGACTGGGGGAACTTGACTGCTGGGTTGGAGAAGAGATGGGAAAGCAGTGTGTTATCATCTGCTCTCTGCTTTAGGCTCCCGGAGAGAAAGGTGTGGGTACCGCGTAGTTCGAAGGCAGAGAAATTCTGATGAGCAGCTGCACTGCCTGAGCAAAGCCCAGAAAAATGGCGGGCACGCGACCCGCGTGAAGGAGCTGCTGCTGAGTGCCCTGAGCCCAGAGCAGCTGGTGCTCACACTCCTCGAGGCCGAGCCGCCCCACGTGCTCGTGAGCCGCCCCAGCACGCCCTTCACCGAGGCCTCCATGATGATGTCCCTGACCAAGCTGGCTGACAAGGAACTGGTGCACATGATCGGCTGGGCCAAGAAAATTCCGGGTAGGGCTTTCTGGGTCTTAGCTTTAAATTTATTTGTGGAAAGGGCCGCCTCTAACATTTATGGGGCAAGAATACAAAATGGAGGTCCACGTTGTGTCTTGGGTATTTAGCAGTTTGAGAGCTTGATTTATAACCTTTAAAAGAAATATGTTCTTTCTTCCTATTTTGACATGTATGCCTTTAACACGTCCTGGAAGACCAGGTTCCAGTTTAGAATTCTTGAATTCCTCTGAGTTCTGTACCAGACATGGCAGTGCAGAAAGAGTTGTATATGGTGGACCCCTTCTCTTCCTGACTCCTTGCCTTCTTCTCCCACTCCTGGATCCATCCCACACCACCTTGCACACACTCCATTCTACCTGTCCACATCTCCTACAGACACTAGCCTGTTGGCCACGTCTCATGCCTAGATCTGGTCTGGGACAGAGGACCCAGGGAAGAGACCCACCCAGGCTCTGGAAGTGGATATGAGGCCATTTAGACAGGAAATTCTAGGGTCCTGGGACCTGGAACATGGTCTAAAAAGGAAGGGATCTGGGCTCCACCTTAACCCATCTCTTGGCTGTGGACTTCTCACCTTGGGGGGAGGGGTGGGGCTCAGTATGACCAGTATGAAAGTGAAACATTTCTCAGATGCTAAATAGGAACTGTAAAATTTTGTTCCAATAGAGAAAGAATCAGTAGTATGTACATATATGTGGATAAATAGAGTAAATCAGCTGTAGAAGTAACATGAATCATCAATAAACCTGGAATGCTTTTTAACTTGATAGACTTAAAAATGGGCTTGGTTATTCGTAAATTGTCATTTAGAACATTCATTTTCCATCCTATAATGTGTCCACTTTCCAAGACCAGTTTGTAACATATACTGCATTGTCACCATCTAATTATTATTTGAATTGGTGTTTCTCTGAAAGAATGAATCAAGGATTCTAACATAGAATGACAGCAACCCACCATTCCCCTGGAAGGGCTTCTCCATGTATGTCTATACATTTGTCTAAGAAATGAGGTCTCTCTCCAAGTTCTAAGCCACTAGGGACAATTTCCATGGCCTGGAGGTCAGCAACTGCATTAAGCACATTTTAAAGATTGAGAAGGGGGCATGAAGCTGGGTGACAGAGCAGCTGGGTGTAAGAGCCTCAGGTAATAGTATCCATAGGGGTCATTTGTTTGCTTCTGAGCTTTCTGAGAATTTCCGGGTTTTCCACTTTGGTTTTGATAGTCTAGCATCTTCACCTTTGCCAGAATGCTGTTTTATTCTCAGCTCTTTCCCATAGGAGACAATACTGACGCAATTTCCTCTAGCTTTTGCTCTACGTGTACTCCAAGCCTAGTTTTCAAGATCCCACGTGGAGAGTAGTGGTGAAATTAATTACTCCTGAGAGCTGTGCAGCTTCTTTAACACCAAACTCTTAAGCTGCATTAGTCCCTCTTCAAGCCTGGTATTTTGGAAAATTTTCAGAAAGCTTAGGCATAGTCTGAAGCTGTGGGATTTTTTTTCCCCCTTTCTCAGCTAATATAGTCATTGTCTAAACCAAAAAAAATTGGAATATCACCTAGCCTTGGTTTTGCTGAATATCTACAAGTATGAAAAGCTTGATCTCCTTTGGGTAGGCTTATTGTCTATAACTGTGGGTGAGATTGAAACGTGTACACATATCAGGAACTGGAACTGAGTGTAGAATGTGGCTTTGGAAAGGATTTATCCATCTTTCCATTCATTACTCTATTAAATTCTCCTTTGTGCAGATTTGTGTTATAATCGTTCAAAGATTTGAACCATGTGTGTTCTCTGTGCCATAGTTTCCTCATCTGTGAAATGAGGATGATGAGAGATCCTAGCTGTCGGAAATTCTCAGAGATAGGCCTTGTTGCCCCCATTTTTCCTGTAAGGAAACAAAGACTTCATAGGAGATTAAGTAACTAGCTGGGATGAGGCCGAGCAGGGTTCTAAGCAGAATGCATTGCACTCCAAGGCCATTTGTTTATATTTACTATACTTATATTATACTGCCTCCTCCTCTTACGGTGGCTTACGGAGGAAGCACCGGTGATCTCTGCTTCTGAAGTGCTCACCTCCCTTAGGGACCTGTTTCAGTTGTTACCTATCCTCTTCAGCGTACAGTAGCTTAGAGACAGCACACCTACTCAGAAGAATGATTCTAACGCTAGATGGGAAATGTTAAGCAATTGAAGAAACTCTTTCAGCTGGAGCACTGACTTTCTGCAGGGGTTGGCCCTGCTCTCTCTGCAAGCCTCCCATCCGCACCCCCACTCTCCCATCCCCCCACTCCTCCTGGCCCCAGTCATGGGCTGGGCCATATTGGCAGCCCCTCTGACTGGCAGCTGAGCTCTGTCTTTCTCAGTAGTGCGGAGGGATTATTAGGATATAACCAGCAAAGGTCAGGGCCAGCTTTCTGTTCTTCCCTAGCATCTGTCTGGGGAGCTGTATAAGCCCAGGTGACAGTCCTTTAGAAATTCTGAATGAAGTACATTTCTCTCTAGAAGGGGTTTGAGACTAGAAAATAGTGAGTACTCACTGTGAGTTCAAGATTTTCTCACTTGTCAGCATTTAGCAATGTCTTTAAAATATTGACTTTCCCCCCCCCGCCCTGTATGATTGCTCTTCTGTTTTTATGGAACGGGGGAGCTGAGGAGGAGGGTGGGGTGTGCTCACAGCCTCTTGCTTTCCCCAGGCTTCGTGGAGCTCAGCCTGTACGACCAAGTGCGGCTCTTGGAGAGCTGCTGGTTGGAGGTGCTCATGGTGGGGCTGATGTGGCGCTCCATCGACCACCCCGGCAAGCTCATCTTTGCTCCAGACCTCGTTCTGGACAGGTGAGAAAAAAATACTTTGTGTTTCTTCTCTGACTGGTTTGAGTGAGGTGCTGAGTGAAGTGGGAACAAAGTCCTGGGTTCTGCAATTAAAACCTTACTCCTGAGAGGGCAGGTAAGAGGAGGATAATGTCATGAGTTCCTTCACTGGGTCAAGAACCCAAGAAGGAGAGCATGGGCACAATGATTAAGTGTCCTGTGACTCATTCTTACCGTTTCTTAGAATGAAAAGAGCATGGGCACAGTGATTAAGTGTCTTGTGACTCATTCTTACCTATTCTTTCAGTGTGGCAGCATTCACTGGCCAGACCACAACAGGGGCCTGTGTCCTGCAGGGTATATGGCCACTAAGTGTACACGTCAACTTAGATTTTTCTGCACTAAAAAACTCCATTTTCAGGTTATAATTTTAAGCTGTCCTGCTGTTTTTTCCACTGGAAGGGACCCTGTACATCTCCAGCTATTTGGACAGGTGATGAAATTCTTACAAATCTACCAAGTTTATTTTAACATGCTTTAACTCACTCTAACTACATGTACTATATAGCATTTTTGGCAATAGCCGTGGAACGAATGGTTATTAAAACCAGATGAAAGTTAACGGAAACTGGGGAACGATAGTGTTAATGTGATAACTTGGTTGCATTTAGTTTTCTTTTAAAGATGGTGCAGAAAAGGAACCAATTTTTAATTGACTTAGGTGAACTGTTCGTGGAGAGAAAGCTGGAATGTACAACACTCAGGCTTTTTAGGAGAAAAGTAGAATGCTTTCTTGGGGTAAATTTGAACAGTTTGAAAATCTCCATGGAAATTGATTTCCACATTCCTTATATTGAAAAAAGTGCTAGTGTTGAATATTCAGTCACATTTGACTCTGTGCACAAAGAAGGATGCCTAGTGTTATGAATGGAAAGGATCTGCCCCTTGGCATTGCCTCTTTAGATCATCAGAAGATCCCCATGCACATCTTACTCAGATGAAAAGTAATAGCCCAGGGAATTAGCACCCACTCTGTCTGTTGTCATGGATGACAGCATTGACAACACTGTTCTAAGTAACAGAGGTGTGTTGGTGGAGAACAGGGCCGTTGGGAAGAGCTGGAGCGTGGACTGTGGCTCCACTAGGAGCAAGCCCAGAGGGAGGTTCTGGAAGCCCAGACCCTTCAGCAGCAATCAAAATAGCTAACTTATTGGCTTCCAGGCACCATCTTAAGCACTGATATGTGTTAAGTCATTTCATCTTCACAACAGCCCTTTATGGGTAAGCACCATTATTATCCCTGTCCTTCAGATATGGAAACAGGAGGTAGGTAACTTACCTGCAGTTAGCAAGTGATGCAGCTGGGCACAGGGGCTGGCTGTGAAGTTCACACTCTTACCTACAACAGTACATGCCTCCCAGCGGGATAGAGAACTGGAAGAGGAAAGAGGAGGAGGCCAAAAGGCAAAGTAACTTTCTACTTTATTCTTTTATCTCAGAACAACTCTGTTTCACTCTCTGCACCTCAGAAGCCTTCTCCTCCTCATCTCAGGGTACCATGTTGCGAGGCAGGCTGCAAGGCCAAGCACCCAGCCAAGCCATCAGTCTTATTCATTCACTCATTATATTCCACTTGGCATTTAAAGGCACACACACACACAAATATACACACAAAATTCCCTAGAAGTTAGTGCTAGGAAGAAGTTCTATCCTTTGGTGAACCAATAAATTTGCAGACTTTGGGACTGTGTTATTTTATTTTTTGCCTTGATTTCTAAAATTGATGCCACATTTAGTGTTTATTTTCAGTGACTATTTCATTCCTGGTTTTTAGTACAACTAACTTACCTCTTTGTGCGGGTTCTTTAACTCCCATGTGTATATAAATTACTGTAAATTGACACCAATCCCAGATAAATTTTAGGCTTACCTGTTGGTTAAGTAATAGAAGAAAAAAAAGTAATTTTTCTTATATGTTATTTTAATAGACTCACATTACTTTATAAATATTTGGATGTGTTATTTTTTTTACAACATAGAAATTGAGTATATTTGAGGATGAAAGAGGAGTTCTTAGGAATTGTAAATGCATTCACATTGAACAGGCATTTTTTTGGAGTGCCTACTAGTGGTTATTTTTTGTTGCAGTCCCTACTTGATTTGAGCACTCTGTAAAGTATAGAATTTCAATTCCGAGACTCTTAGTGCATCTGTTATACAGATAAATACATTTTAATGTAATGGGTATGTTTCTGGAGGAGCTGCTTATTCAAAAATGTTCAAAATGTGACTTATTCCAAAAGTCAGGGATCGTGCACCATAAAAGTGTTCTATTGTGAATCTTTTTTGCAACGTGAATAAATAATTTTCACACTACATGAAAATAATTGTCTTTTGGTAGATTGTCCTGTCAGAGTTCCTTTAAGTGGTGGTATGACCATGTAAGCAGTGAATACAATTAAATTAGCCTATTTCTTTGTGGAGACTGAGACTATAATTTGTTTCCCTTTATTCTTGTTGAGGCTTCTGCAGCGAGAAAACTTGAACCTACTGAGGATGAGAGGAAAATCCGGGTATCTCAGCTTATTTCTAACAAGGTAGTTCTTTTAGTAATCACTAGAATCCCAATTCATGTGAAGATCTACCACAGAATCTGAACTTCTACTTGCTCAGAAAATCATATATGCTAAGACATTATGTGTCCTTAGCATCAATAGGAAACTGTCAAATGTTATTAAAAAGTCAGAGGAAGTGGATGTTTATGGAGTTCTGTGGACTCACAAGTGTAAATGTACTGAGTTTGCATTCACCTCAGGTATTTGTATATTGAACTTTCTTCAAGAGACTGACAGAATTTTCACTTCTGAATTTGTATTTCCCTTTTGTACTCAGATCATTTCACCTGAGTTCAATATTTAAGTCCTTCCCATGTGCTAAGCTCTCCCAACCCTATTGCCACCCACACAAAGACAGACAAACTGTGGTCTATTAGCCACATGTGTGCTGCCAGCGGATATATATATGCCAGTACAAAACAGTGAACCCCAAAGGGAAGCCCACTCTTTCAACACGTTGTCCTTGGTATCAAACAGAATATTTTTCTTTTATAAAGGGAGTGGTTATCAAATATAAGATAGTCCACATGGAACTACTACTTTTATTTTTATTTAGCACTGGTTTTTGGGGAAATGGAGTGTCAAAGTAAATTTCCATGAGTAGTTTGGTTTGATTGATATATTGTTTCAGTATTTTAACATCCAAATCATATACCCACTAGGTTGAATTCAGATCTTTTAAACCTGTCTTAATTTCTTACTCGTAATTCAGTGTCAATCATAGTTACTTACAGAATAAATGAAATAGGTCTCATTGATTGTAAAGTCCTTCCTCACTCTGTTCTGTATAACTCATTTTAAAGTAGAACTCTATTAGGGTGTCCTTTATAAGATATTGTACCTTATTGCCCCTATATTTCTCATTTATTTTCTAGAAATGTATTTGTTTTCTACATCCTGTGAAGTGAATAAAAATATTGTAACCTTGCCACCCCTTGAATGAGATGGTTGGCTCTCACACCTGCTGGAGAAAGCAATCAGACCTTGCTCTTTACAACTGGTTGAGAAATTCACTTTTTCCATGCGGTACATATGTTCTGATTACTTTGAGCTGCAGCATTTATCAAGGCCTAAGATACCCTGAAATATAAACTCTACCTCCATTAAAAAAAAAAAATTTAGTTATTTATTTTGGCTGCACCGGGTCTTAGTTGCGGCATGCAGACTCTTAGTTGTGGCACGTGAGATCTAGTTCCCCTGACCAGGGATGGAATCCAGGCCCCCTGTCTTACCCACTGGACCACCAGGGAAGTCCCTCTACCTCCATTTTTGAAATATGAATTTACATTTTAAATGGTATGTATTTCGATGAGGAAATGGTGCTAACTTCAGTATTTAGAGATGTGTTTTTAGGCACAGGTGGCAGCTTCTGCAAAATAGGATTGATTTCAAATGAGTCCCCTTATCGTACTACTTGGGGAGGTGTGTGTGTGTGCGTGCCTGTGTGTGTGTGTGTGCATGCACACATGTGCCCGTGACCCCACCTCTGAGTCTCACAAAAGAGTAAAGAGCCAAACTATTAAATTGTCAATGCAGGACTTGTTGGATTTTTTGTTTTTGCCCCCAGAGATATTTTAAAACTAGCTTTTCTCAGTATCAGATGTCCTTAAACCCACCAATTACAGTTTCTAATAATTAATTGTCCTAGGCTGAGTGATTTGATGATTGGCTTGAGGGGCATTCAAGTGAATAAGTGAATAAGTATTTCTTGTGCCTCTGCTATGTGCAGGGCATGCATGTCCTTACTGGACATTAGCAGCAGGCTGCCTGGGAAAGCCCAGAGCAGGGGAGGTGGGCGGATGGCATATGGAGGGCTGGGCCTTTCCTATAGATTTTGGCACCCTTTGCCCAGGGCTCTGATTCTCCAAAGTGGCCTTTCCCTTAGGAGTGACTTCTAGGGGGCACTGACATTTTATCACTTAACCTGTGCACTTTCAGGAAGTCTAAACTGGTTTCCAAAGTTACCGCGCTTGTTTGCCAGTGTGCGCAGTTTGCATACTTGTAGCTTTGTGTAGTGAGCTTGCGGGGGTGTGAACGCTGTGGACTTCAGGATCCTGGTAAGCGGGCATCCAAGCATAGCACCAAATAGGAAAGGCTTTAGCAGGATTGGTAGTACCCACTGGTGCCAGTTCATTTGAACTCTACAGAGGCCCTTTCTCCAACTACTACCATCACTGGAAATGTCCTGGCTTGGGGTTGGGAGAAGGAGGAGGGACCAGCCAGTGTTCTTTGAAGATCTCAGGTCCCCTTCAGGGGCTGCTACGGAGACTGAAAATGAAACTTGCAGAAACTCATGGCCACCATAGCTGCCCTTTGCTGTGTACTGCAGGCTTTTAGAAGCAAATGAATGTTTCGTGGTGAAATCATTTAACTGCTTGCTTGTCAAGGACTTCCAGTAGCTCTATGACTGATGATAATGGAAGTTGTTTTGGGAGCAGTGAGGTGGAATAATGTGTGTCTGGCTGGAGTGAATTGAAGCTGGTATTTTCTAGGTACAGTTCAAGTAATTTACTTCAAAAGTATGCTTAAACATTCATTTCCGTAAGGAGTGCTCAAAAGAATCTCGATTACATAGTCCAAAGTTTGTCTAAAACTTTTGCTTAAAAATAATCTTTGGCACATCAAAATTACCATGTCTCCATTTCTACCTTCCTTTCCTGATTCTAATCCATCTTCTGTAATTGTGATTTCTTTGTATGTCATATTAGCTTTTCTTCAAACTGCATTTAAATGTCTCTTAGTTTCCCCACCAGTTTCTAGTTGACCACCAGGATGTGAGAGTTAAGCCCTAGATATAAAGTAATATTTCTTCTTGGGATATTTGCTTCTGTAATGTTCAGTCTTTCCTCATTAATACTTCAGAGTTTTTTGATGAGAACATGGACTGTATCATTTTAGTAATATGTGTCATATTGAGGGCTGGTTGGCTGACAGAGTTTAGATCAAAAATAATGAACAGAAATGGTATTCCTTTAAGAAAACATTTGGTGAATAGGTAGGAGGAAAATGTACTTCCAGTGCACACTGTTGCCTAAAGAGTATATATTCAAATGTTTGCTTTATGGACTTCTAGGAAATGCCCTGTCTTCCTTATATAAAAATAATTCTAGTAATTTCACATTTCTGGGTGTGGTCTCATTACTATCTTGTTATAGTTAAAGGGTGTACAAGATGAAACTTGAGATTAAAAAGAAAATACTCCTTATTGCTTTCGATGGTTACCGGAAGCTGTATGTTCCTTACATTTCTAAATGGACTTTTGTAGGGATGAAGGGAAATGTGTAGAAGGAATTCTGGAAATCTTTGACATGCTCCTGGCAACGACTTCAAGGTTTCGCGAGTTAAAACTCCAACACAAAGAATATCTCTGTGTCAAGGCCATGATCCTCCTCAACTCCAGTAAGTAACCACACAGCTGGGCCATGTTTTATGGGGGAGAGATGCTGTTTCTAGAGCTGGCATGGTGTTGAGGAGTACTGAGTTTCTTTCTTTTTTTTTTTTCTTTTTCTGAATTTCGTATTTTATTTAAAAAGGGGAAAATGGCTTTTTCGGACTTTTCTGTTTCATTTTATAGGCATTTAAACTGTAGTTAACTTTTGGTAATTTGAATATAAATTATTCGTTGGGTGAATTACTGGTAGTAATTTAAAAAGTAGCTGAAACCACTCTACTGGAAAAGGAAAAAACGAACTTCAAAATGTTTACCTCTCATCCTTTTTTCTTTTTTTGACATTTTAGTTTATTTCATTGTGATGTAATTGACATATAACACTGTATTAGTTTCAGGTATACAACATAAATGATTTGAATTTTTTTATAACTTTATTTTTATTTCTTTCTTTATTTTTGGCTGCATTGGGTCTTCGTTGCTGCATGAGAGCTTTCTCTAGTTGCAGCGAGCGAGGGCTACTCTTTGTTGTGGTGCGCAGCTTCTCATTGTGGTGGCTTCCCTTGCCGCGGAGCACGGGCTCTAGGCACGCAGGCTTCAGTAGTTGTGGCACACGGGCTCCAGTAGTTGTGGCTCATGGGTTCTAGAGGGCAGGCTCAGTCGTTGTGGCTCACGGGCCTAGTTGCTCTGTGGCATGTGGGATCTTTGCAGACCAGGGCTCGAACCCGTGTCCCCTGCATTGGCAGGTGGGCTCTTAACCACTGCGCCAGCAGGGAAGTCCCAGATGATTTGAATTTTGTGTATATTGAGAAATGATCACAATAAGTCAACACCCATCACCATACATAGTTAACAAAACTTTTTTCTTGTGATGAGAACTTTTAAGATCTGCTTTCTTAGCAACTTTCAAATATGCAATACAGCATTATTAACTATCGTCACCATGCTGTACATTATATCCCCATGACTGATGTATTTTATAACTGGACTTTCAGCCCCTTTTCAGTGTTTATACGGACCTTTTACATGGTTAACATGCATTTATATTTACTATTTTGGGTTCTGCTTTTACAAGTTCATTTATTCATTCATTTCATTCATTCATTCACTAAAGACGTTGAGGATATATGTATTCCTGCCCTCCCATGGCTCATAGAGAGAGAGAGAAAACAAATTCGCTAAAAAGAATGATCTCAGTGCTATCACAAAGTGTGTAGAGAGCACTGAGTACTCTGGGAAGACAGGAGGAGAACTGCTGAAGTGATTGCAGAAGGGAACGATGTTTGGGTGTTGAATGAGTTGATGGGCAGGTGGGAGGGGTAGGCAGGGAAGAATGAAAGGACGGGGGTAAGCCAGGAGCTGCAAGTCATGCTGTGGAAGAGCAGGGGGAGGTGGACAAGGTTGTAAAATGCAGTGTTGAAGATTACTGAGTGTAACTCCTGTTGAGAATTGTTGCCTGGGGCATTGAGCAGCCCTAGAAGAGGGTCAGGCAGGGAAGTATCATGGACAGATAGGCATTCTTTTTTTTTTTTTTGTGGTACGCGGGCCTCTCACTGTTGTGGCCTCTCCTGTTGCGGAGCACAGGCTCCGGACGTGCAGGCCCAGCAGCCATGGCTCACGGGCCCAGCCACTCCGTGGCATGTGGGATCTTCCCGGACCGGGGCACGAACCCGTGTCCCCTGCATTGGCAGGCGGACTCTCAACCACTGCACCACCAGGGAAGCCCCAGATAGGCATTCTTGAAAGGTCACTCTGGCTTCCGTGCGGAGGACTGACGGGAGAGGGGAGAGACTGAGGCAAGGGGCCTAACAGGAGTTATTAGGAAAAATGAGAGCCAGAACTAAGTTGGTGTGGAGGGGCCTGGGAGGAAGGGACCTGACTTGAGGGAAATATATGGGTTAGAGGCGGGAAATGAGGAAAGCATCTAAGATGTATGTATGTTGTAGCTTTGTTGTTTTTTTCTTATTATATAAATAATACCTGGTTATTGTAAACATTCAAACAAAAGAAAAACATACAAAGAAGAAAATAAAAATCACTAGGAATCCCCCCTCTCTGCCCTAGATAACCACCATATCTTCGGTGACTGTTCTTTAACAGCTCTTGATAGAGAGATAGAGATAGATATGTACACATATGCTCATATATAAAGTTTTACATAAACAGCATAGCATCTTGTATTAAAAGTTATGGAAACTTTGAAGGAGGCTTGCTTTGATCCCATTTTTTCTTGATCCTTCCACCCAGACACCAAGTAGCTAATCTTAACAACCAGAGGGTAGCCTTTATACCTTCTTCCATCCTCTAATAATCATTTAAAATAATACCTCACCTCCGGTATATACACAGACCTTTTTTCCCCCATTTAAAAAACTTGGGACACTACATACAAATACTTCTTTGCATCTTGCTTTTTTCCTTTTCAGAGTGCTGTGAAATCCCTTCAGGACAGTGAGGAGAGATCTAACTCAGTCTTTGAAGCAAGGGCATTGTCTATGTCGTTCAGCCTTTTCTCTATTGATGGGCCTTTGTTTAATATACGTTTTCTATATTTTTTACCATTATAAACATTGCTACAATTAATAGAGACGTATTATTTTGCACACATTTCTAAGTTTCTGGGTAGTTTTCATCCTGTTCAGTTTGCTGTCTACCTGATGGTATTCAATCCAGCTGCTGTGCCAGGTATTGATTGCTTTGCTTAGCTGTTTACTCTTGTTGGGCCTTTAGGTTATTGTTTTTTGTTTTTTTTTCTTTATTTCTCAAATAATATGTATGTCCAGGTTTTAATTCTCAAGTGATGACCTACAGACTTCATTTGGGCAATGTATGGGGCTTTATTACCTAGATTTTATCCAATTTTAGAGCATAGTGTTTGAAACAGCAGAAATCTGTGAGATGGTATTATGCTACTTTATTTTAAATCAGACTAAGCAGCAGTTCCTGAAGCCAAAACTCAATGCAGAACCTGTGGCCACATGGGTCGCAGGCTGTCTCCTGATGTGGGAGCAGCTGACCTCTCCCCCTCCAGTCTATATTCATTTCCTCTCTAATAGGTGCTCTTGGGCATTGGCACTGGTTTTGATGAAAGGGAAACACATAGAGCAGTGCTTCTCAAACTCTCTATGGTGAAGCACCAGGTTTCTTTTTCTTTTATAATTTCCAAATTGTTATAGATACTTTATTTTTATTTTTATTAGCGTATAGTTGATTTACAGTGTTGTGTTAGTTTCTGCTGTACAACAAAGTGAATCAGTTATACATATATCCACTCCTTTTTATTTTTTTAACATTTAAATATTTATTTATTTATTTGTCTGCACTGGGTCTTAGTTGCGGCATGGGGGATCTTCGTTGCTGCTTGTGGGATCTTTGTTGCGGCATGCGGGATCTAGTTCCCTGACCAGGGATCAAACCTGGGCCCCCTGCATTGGGAGCACGGAGTCTTAACCCCTGGATCACCAGGGAAGTCCCTATTCACTCTTTTTTTAGATTCTTTTCCCATATAGGTCATTACAGAGTATTGAGTAGAGTTCCCTGTGCTATACAGTAGGTCCTTATTATTTATCTGTTTTATATATAGTAGTGTGTATATGTCAATCCCAATCTCCTAATTTATCCCTCCTCCCCTCCTCCCTGGTAACCATAAGTTTGTTTTCTACATCTGTGACTCTATTTCTGTTTTGTAAATAAGTTCATTTGTATCATTTTTTTAGATTCCTCATGTAAGCGATATCATATGATATTTGTCTTTCTCCATCTGACTTACTTCACTTAGCATGATAATCTCTGGGTCCATCCATGTTGCTGCAAATGGCATTTTTCACTCTTTTATGGCTGAGTAATATTCCATTGTATATATATACCACATCTTTATCCATTCATCTGTAGATGGACATTTAGGTTGCTTCCATGTCTTGGCTTTTGTAAATAGAGCTGCTATGAACATTGGGGTGCATGTATCTTTTCAAATTATGGTTTTCTCCAGATATATGCCCAAGAGTGGGACTGCTGGATCATATGGTAGTTCTATTTTTAGTTTTTTAAGGAACCTCCATAATGTTGTACCAATTTACATTCCCACCAACAGTGTAGGAGGGTTTCCTTTTCTCCACACCCTCTCCAATATTTATTGTTTGTAGACTTTTCGATGATGGCCATTCTGACCGGTGTGAGGTGATACCTCATTGTAATTTTGATTTGCATTTTTCTAATAATTAGTGATGTTGAGCATCTTTTCATGTGCTTTTTGGCCATCTGTATGTCTTCTTTGGAGAAATATCTATTTAGATCTTCTGCCCATTTTTGGATTGGGTTGTTGGTTTTTTTGACATAGAGCTGCATGAGCTGTTTGTATATTTTGGAGATTAATCCCTAGTCAGTTGCTTGCACATATTTTCTCCCATTCTGAGGGTTGTCTTTTTGTTTGTTTATGGTTTCCTTTGCTGTGTGGAAGCTTTTAAGTTTAATTAGGTCCATATGTTTATTTTTGTTTTTATTTTCATTACTCTAGGAGGTGGATCAAAAAAGATATTGCTGTGATTTATGTCAAAGAGTGTTCTGCTTATGTTTTCCTCTAAGAGTTTCATAGTGTTGGCCTTACATTTAGGTCTTTGATGCATTTCGAGTTTATTTTTGTGTATGGTGTTAGGGAGTGTTCTAATTTCATTTTTTTACATGTAGCTGTCCAGTTTTCCCAACACCACTTATTGAAGAGGCTGTCTTTTCTCCATTGTATATTCTTGCCTCCTTTGTCATAGATTAGTTGACCACAGGTGTGTGAATTTATTTCTGGGCTTTCTGTCCTGTTCCATAGATCTATATTTCTGTTTTTGTACCAGTACCGTACTGTTTTGATTATTGTAGCTTTGTAGTATAGTCTGAAGTCAGGGAGTCTGATTTCCTCCAGCTCCAATTTTCTTTCTCAGGATTGCTTTGTCTATTTGGGGTCTTTTGTGTTTCCGTTTAAACTTTAGAATTTTTTTTCTAGTTCTGTGAAAAATGCCATTGGTAATTTGATAGAGATTACATTGAATCTGTAGATTGCCTTGGGTAGTATAGTCATTTGGGCAATATTGATTCTTCTAATACAAGAACATGGTATATCCTTTCATGTAGATAGTTACTTTTGTAAAATAAAAATAAAGTACTAGAAAAAGAAAAGTGCAACATACAAGCCCTAGTATTTTGTTGTTACATTCAACTGATTTAAAATTACTCTATCAATTACTCTAAAAGTTTCCAAATGCTTACCCTCAATATCTTCTTCTCTCTTTGTGAACTGGTAACAGATGATACTTTGAGTAACCCTGGTATAGAGCATGGAGAGCTGTCCGGGAGATAGCTGGATCAGGAGGTGGGCATGGGGGGAGGAAGTTAGGTCTTAAAGGAGAGGAGAGGGGGAATGAAGAAGGAATTTGAAGGTCATGTGAGACTCAGAGACCCTGAAGACAACCTTTGGGTACTTCCTGGTTGGATCTCAATCTGGCCTTACTTGCCTGACAGGACATTTCCCCCACACCCAGTACACTCCCTACCTCAGTTCTAGAAAGCAGACATTTGTGAGTAGAAATGGTAAGTTGTTGGACAAATGAAAATTGTAGGGAAAGCCAAGAAGACTCCTAAATGCTTCGGAGCTTCTGGCACCTTCTTGACATTTATTGTTACCATTCCCCTTCTATAAAATAATATGAGGGCCCAGCTTACATCAGTGATTAAGTTGATGTGCATATAGGAAATGTCCAGGTGGGACATATGAAACTGTGGAAGAAAATCAACTTTTTCTGACCTTCTCTTTGAATTTACCTACAGACATTACCTCAGATTTTTGTTGTCATTTGTCTTTGTTAAAGGAAAGATTTCCCTGGAAAGTTCATTCCCACCGTGGTACAGGAGGATCATCAAATGCCAGATTATGGGGCTTCTCTTACTTGCAGAAATAATTTAGAACTCTTTTCTGTGCAGCAAAGTGCTCCTTGGAAAGCAGTTTGCTTCTTGTTACGCCACTTTGCAGTGTAAAGCCTTATGTTTGGCAAGGCTCCTCACATTTTAGCCTCTGGACATCATATTGTGTTGTTGGGAAACTAGAAACATCTGTGCAAATGGGAAAGCCTAAGGCTACGGCATTCCTCCTGCAGCATCTGACAGAACTGCCAGGTAGAGAGAATTACAGAGGGTGAGGTAGGCATGTGATGTAATTACCACTTGGGACAGTAAGTGAGTAGGATTTGTTTACAGTAAATCCCAATTTAAGAAATCTTTTCTTAAGAAATTTTTTTGGCTTGGTAGTCATAACGGCATTCAAAATGAATTTATTCTGTTCTGCGTTGCTGTTAGGAAAATGGGGTTCTGTTTCTGTTGGAAAATTTCCACTGTCAGGAGAGGTGAGTCTTTTCCATGCTAGATTTTAAGCATCTCAAGTTACAGGCTTTTTTCTTTTTGATTATTTATAGCATTAACTTGAAAACAAACACAGGGACAGAATCCACTTAGCCACCTTGAATTTAAACAACCCTACAGAATATGTAAAACAGACATTGGACATTGGACAGTGACTCCCAAGAGAATAGACACAAGGTGATCCATTTGACCAGTTTACTGCCCGGAGCCAGTTTCCAGGTTGCAATACAGGGAGAAGTAACCCAGGTAGACACCAGTGGTCTCCCTGAAATGAGGGAGCAGAGTTGTGAATTTGGGAAGGCTAGGATTTTCAGGGGAGAGAACTGGAGAGGAACGAGCCGGACAGAGAGGCTTTAGAGACCTGCAGAGGATCCCCTTCAGGTCTTCAGCTGAGCATTAATTTCATGCTTATGATTCTAACCGAGGGCAGGGAAAGAACCACCAGAAAGGAGCAGGCAGAACAACACTTGGAAGTTCACACAGGGCCAGGAATAGTTCACGTTCTCACCAGCCACAGGGAAAAAACCTTCTACTCTACTGGATGTTGGTTGTAGTACTCAGAAAGGTATTGCCTCAGTAGTGAGGTAACATAAGCCCTAGACTAAAGGCTGCCCTGCTCCTACCAAATGAAACTTAAAAAGCAAGTCTGAAGGATCAAACTATTGCCAAGTAACTTAACTGCATCTTAACTGCATAAAGCTCAAGACTATTTAAAGGAATGGAAGAATATCCAGCACTTAACAGGGTAAACCAATCACATGTTAGCAAGCATGGAAAGAAGCAGAAAATATGACCTATTATGAGGAAAATGACAATAATTGGAAAAGACACCAGGTGATGCAGATGATAGACTTAGTAGACAAGGGCATTAAAACAGTAACTGTAACTATATTCCATATGTCCAAGGAGTAGAGGAAAGCATGAACAGGTTAAGGAGAGACATGGAAAATATGAAACTCACACAAATTAAATTTCTAAATGTGAAAACTATGTTTTGATGGATTTACGTCTGATTAGGCATAGCAGAAGAAACAATAGTGCCTGTTAAGCAAGAGCAATAGAAACTATCAAAAAAGAATAGAAAGAAAAAAGGGTTTAAAAAATGAACAGAGTATTAAGCTGGAGTGGCTACATTAATATCAGAAAAAGTAAATTTTAGAGCAAAGAATATATCTAGGAATAAAGAAGGTAATTTCATAATGATAAATGAGTCAATTTGTCAAGAAGACATAACAATCCTAAACATTTATGCACCAAATAAGAGAACCTCAAACCTTATGAAGTAAAATCTGATAAAACTGCAGGGAGAAATGGACAAATCCCTTATTATAGTGGGATATTTTAATACGCCTCTCTCAATAATTGATAGAATAAGTAGACAGAAAATCAGTAAATATAGAGAAGACTTGAATAACACTGCCAGCCAACTTTACCTAATTGGCATATTAAAAACCCTCAACCCCAAAACAGCAGAAGACACATTCTTTTCAAGTATTCATTGAATATTTACCAGGATAAACTATATCCTGGACCATGAAACAAGTCTGAATACATTTAAAAGAATTTAATTCGTACAAACTATTTTCTTTGACACGATGGAACTAAATTAGAAACCAATATTAGAAAGATCTTGGAGAATTTCCAAACATTTGGAAACCAAATAACATATATCTAAATAATCCATGGATCCCAGAAAAATAATCAAAATTAAAATTAGAAAGCATTTTGAACTAACTGAAAATGAAAGTAGAACACAGCAAAATGTTGGGGTTGCAGCTAAAGCAGTAGCTTGAGGGAGGGCTTGCCTGGTGGTGCAGTGGTTGGGAATCCGCCTGCCAGTGCAGGGGACTCGGGTTCAAGCCCTGGGCCGGGAGGATCCCACATGCCGCGGAGCAGCTAAGCCTGTGCGCCACAACTACTGAGCCTGCACTCTAGAGCTGGCGAGCCACAACTCCTGAGCCTGCACTCTAGAGCCGGCAAGCCACAACTACTGTAACCTGTGTGCCTAGAGCCCATGCTCCACAACAAGAGAGGCCACTGCAGTGAGAAGCCCGCGCACCGCAACAAAGAGTGGCCCCAGCTCACTGCAACTAGAGAAAGCCCGTGCACAGCAACAAAGACCCAACACAGCCAAAGATAAATAAATAAATTAATTAAAAAAAATAGTTTGAGGGCTTCCCTGGTGGCGCAGTGGTTGAGAGTCTGCCTGCTGATGCAGGGGACACGGGTTCGTGCCCCGTTCTGGGAAGATCCCACATGCCGCGGAGCGGCTGGGCCCGTGAGCCATGGCCATGGAGCCTGCGCGTCCGGAGCCTGTGCTCCGCAATGGGAGAGGCCACAACAGTGAGAGGCCCGCGTACTGAAAAAAAAAAAAAAAAAAAAAGTTTGAGGGAAATTTATAGCATTCAAGGCCCATATTCCAATAAAAGGAATATCTCAAGATTTTTCTCGAGGTAGGCTTGTATTGCTACAAACTTCCCTCTAGAACTGCTTTTGCTGCATCCCATAGATTTCAGATCATGTGTTTCCATTTTCATTTGTCTCCAGGTATATGTTTATTTCCTCTTTGATTTCTTCAGTGACCCACTGATTTTTTTTTGTAGTATGCTATGTGTTTGTGTTTTTCGCAGTTTTTTTCTTCTAGTTGATTTCTAGTCTCACACTGTTGTAGTCAGAAAAGATGCTTGATGTGATTTTAACATTCTTAAATTTATTAAGACTTGTTTTGTAGCTTAGCATGTGATCTATCCTGGAGAATGTTCCATGTGCACTTGAAAAGAATGTGTATTCTGGTTTACATGTACACCAATGTTCACTGCAGCATTATTTACAATAGCCAAGATATGGAAGCAACCTAAGTGTCTGTCAATAGATGAGTGAATAAAGAAGATGTGGGATGTGTGTGTGTGTGTGTGTGTGTATGTATGTATGCACACATACAATGGAATATTACTCAGCTATTAAAAAAAGTGAAATCCTGCCATTTACAACAACATGGAAGGATCTAAAGAGTATTATGTGAAGTGAAGTAAGTCAGAGAAAGGCAAATACTGTATGATCTCACTTATTTGTGGAATTTAAAAAACAAAACAGACAAAACAAAAATAGACTAATGAATACAGAGAACAAACTACAGAGAACAAACAGGTGGTTGCTGGAGGGGAGAGAGAGTGCATGAAGTAACTGAAGGGAATTAAGAGATACAAACTCCAGGGCTTCCCTGGTGGCGCAGTGGTTAAGAGTTTGCCTGCCAATGCAGGGGACACGGGTTCAAGCCCTGGTCCGGGAAGATCCCACATGCCACGGAGTAACTAAGCCCATGCACCACAACTACTGAGCCTGCGCTCTAGAGCCCGTGAGCCACAACTACTGAGCCCGCATGCCACAACTACTGAAGCCCACGCTCCTAGAGCCTGTGCTCCGCAACAAGAGAAGCCACTGCAATGAGAAGCCCGTGTGTCACAACTACTGAGCCTGTGCTCTGGAGCCCATGAGCCACAACTACTGAGCCTGCATGCCACAACTACTAAAGCCCATGCTCCTAGAGCCTGTGCTCCGCAACAAGAGAAGCCACCGCAATGAGAAGCCCACGCACCACAACTAGAGAAAAGCCCTCATGCAATGATGAAGACCCAATGCAGCCAAAAATACATAAATAAAAATTTAAAAAAAAAGAGACACACACTCCAGTTATAAAATAAGCCATGGAGATGTAATATATAATGTTAGGAATATGGTCAAAAATATTGTAATACCTTTGTGTGGAGACAGATGGTTACTCGACTTATTGTGGTGATCATTTCATAATGTATGCAAATGTCAAATCACTATGTAGTACACCCGAAACTGACTTAGAATTGTATGCCAACTATATTTCAATTAAAAAAGCCAGGTCTGAAATTACGGACCTCAGCTTTCAACCTTAAGGAAACTTAGGAAAAGAAGAGAAAATGAAACCCCAAATAAGCAGAGGAAAAGAAATAATAAAGGATAGAGTGGAAAACAATGGAACAGAAAAAAAGAAAATAGTAGATGAAAAGCAAGAAAGTCAAAAGCTGATTATTTGAGATCAATGAAATTGATGAGCCTCTGGCCAGACTGATCAGAAAAAAGGAAAGAAGATACAGGTTACCAGTATCAGTAGTGGGATAGGTGACGTTATTTTTCTGCAGATATTAAAAAGAATAATAAGGTAATATTATAAATAACTTTATGCCAATTCGCTTGAATATTAGATGAAATGGACAAATTCTTTGAAAGATACAAATTACTGAAACTCAATCAAAAAGAAACTTAAAAATTCTGAACAGCTATATATCTATCAAAGACATTGAATTTGTAGTTACAAACTTTCCCACAAAGAAAACTTCAGGCCCAGATGGCTTTTCTGCAAGAATTCTACCAAACATTTAAGGAATAAGTAATACCAAGCTTATACATATTATTGCAGAAAACTGAGGAGTTGGCAATACTTTCCAACTCATTACTCTGATAGGAAACCCAGACCAACATATTGGAAGAAAAGAAGACAGCGGACCAGTATCTCTCATGTATACAGATGCAAAAATTCTCAAATTTGTTTTTTAGAAATAGAATCCAATAATATATTGTGAACAAGTGTGATTTTCCCAGGAATACAAGGTTCTTTAACTTTTGAAAATCAATCAACAGGGACTTCCCTGGTGGGCCAGTGGTAAAGAATCCGCCTTCCAGTGCAGCGGACGCGGGTTCGATCCCTGGTCGGCGAACTAAGATCCCACATGCCACAGGGCAACTAAGCCCAAGCGCTACAACTACTGGGCTTGCACACCTCAACTAGCCGGTGTGCCACAAACTACAGAGCCCCTGTGCTCTGGAGCCTGTGCGCCACAACTAGAGAGAAGCCTGCGTGCCGCAATGAAATATTCCACATGCTGCAACTAAGACCCGATGCAATATTTATTCAATATATTTTTTTAATTCAATAAATAAATGAGAAAAATAAAATCATGTCATATTCATTAAAAAAAGAAAATCAACATAATTTACCATATTAACAGAATAATAATGAAAAACCGTATGATTATTCCAATATGTGCAGAAAAAGCATTTGACAAAATCGAATGCCCATTCCTTCTAAAAACTCTCAACAAACTAGTAACGGAAGGAAACTTCCTTAACCTAGTCAGGGGCATTAATGAATAATCTACAGCTAATGGTATACTTGCTTGTTATCAGGAATAAGACAAGTATGTCCACTCTCATGAATTTTATTCACTGTTTTACTGGAAGTTTTAGTGTCATAAGTCAAGAAAAGAGAATAAAAGACATCCATCCAGATTATAAAGGTAGAAGTAAAACTTTTTATTTGAAAAATGTGATAATCTGTGTAGAAAACTCAGAGTCTACAAAAAAGAGAGTTTACCCAGATTGTGGGATATAAGGGAAATATATAAAAAATAATTTTATTTCTATATGGTAGGAATGAATAATTGGTAATTGAAATAAAAAAATCAATACTATTTACAATAGCATCAAAAATTGTGAAACCTTGGGCTTCCCTGGTGGCGCAGTGGTTGAGAGTCTGCCTGCCGATGCAGAGGACGCGGGTTCGTGCCCTGGTCCAGGAAGATCCCGCATGCCGCGGAGCGGCTGGGCCCGTGAGCCATGGCCGCTGAGCCTGCGCGTCCGGAGCCTGTGCTCCGCAATGGGAGAGGCCACAGCAGTGAGAGGCCCGCGTACCGCAAAAAAAAAAAAAAAAATTGTGAAACCTTAGGTTAAATTTGACAAAACATGTGAGACCACACATTGAAAACTGCAAAACATTGCTGACAGAAATAAGAAATCCTAAATAAATGGAGAGAGATGTTAATGGGTTAAAAGATTCAGTATGTTAAGATGTCACTCTTCCCCACAGATGGTCTGTAAATTCAACTTGATCCTAATAAAAATCTTAGCAGTAATGAACTAGATACAATGCTTTTGGTCCAGAATAGGGATATACACTCGTACAGTTAATGAGGGCTCTGATCCTTACCAGGCTTAGAAGAGCATGTTCCTCTCTGTTGGGGAGAGATGGGGTGAGGGCAGCACCATCCGAACTTCCCTCTCAGCAAATCCTCTTCCGCGGTGCATAGGTAAGATGTGAGGGTGCCTCGTATTACTCTATTATATATACTCAGTCTTTGATATGGCTCCTGAAACTCAGAGACAACAGAAAATGTTGCATTTAACACAACCTATTACAATATTTGTTAAAGTGTTTTAGAAACTCTAGGGTGTTATGTGAGTGTTATACTTAATGTAACAGCATATCCAAATTAAGAGTCCTGAGACCAGCCATCTTGTCACCCAGAAACCTGGAGACTAGGGAAGTCCTCCCTTGGATAGAATTAGAGGCTACTGAATCTAGGAAACAGAGTGGAATCAATCTGCAAATAATTAGTCTTTTAAAATATTTAAAATTAGGAATAAGATCTATGCATCCAAATAATTTTAGGGCTTTGCAAACTTTTGTGACTTTTCATTACAAAGTTTTCATATGGATGAAACTTTTCATTAAATGAAAGAAATAGTTAGAACCAGGTAAGCCTATTTCACATGAAGAAAATTATTAAGAGATATCAACTCAAGCCCTGGTTCACTCTGAGTTTATGGGGAGGGTTCCCATGATGTGGGTGGGTGGAGAAGGCCAAGATACAAAAGGACACACAGAAGGATGCTGAAGAGGCCAGATGAGTGCTTTCCTGTTGATGGAGAACATGGGGGCAAAGCATTGTAGGCATCAGCCTCCTGGGTCCATGTCACCAACACCTTTCCAACATCAGTCTGTTCTTATGGTGCTGGGTTAGGAGGTGGTGATAAAGGGGATGGTCATAGCTAGAGGTTCTTTCCTCAAAGCAAACAGGCAAATGAAACCCCACATACACCTCCCAAAAGCCAGAACAGTTTTCCTTTGGTTAGTATTCTGGAATTTTTATTAAACACTTTATCTCTTCTGATTTATTTGCTCTCAGTTGAGACGAGCTTATATCTTCATCCTTTGAACCCTTAGGATGTGGCAGATGTTGGGGGGTTGCCCATCTCTCCCCATGTGCTGCTCAGAATGTCATCAGGTGGGCTGGTGAAAGGAGGACACAGCTGTTCCCAGGCGATAAAGAGGAAAGTAAATTGTGTCCTTGATTTTATTTTACTTTCTTTGGTATGTGTGTGGTGGTGTGCCAAGATCTTGACATTTTTACTGTATTTCTTTAGTTTTAGGAAAAGTCATTTAATTTGGTTCTAAAAGAAAATCTGATGTTCTTAACTCTTGGGGGCTGGAAGGAGTTAATCCTTACCGTTTCCTGTGTGTCTGGGCAGTGAGCATCCTGGGGGCTTTGTGTCTTGTCTCTTGCCCCTCCTGGGGCCTGCCACTTAGCGATTACCCTGTACCTACGTGTCTGATGAGCAAGAGGGTATGTGAATGCCCAAAGTGCAGACACAGCACTGCTGACTGAAAAGAGAGGCAGGCAGCCAAACGGGTATTCTACAGCCCAGTTCCTTCCCAGGATGATTTTATATAGGTTAATCTTTTTGTACGTAAAATCTTTCCCCATATGTAAAATTGATACAGCACGTGCCTTTACAGAACCACAGTGACCCCTATCCCCAAACCCCTCATCAGTGATGGACCCTGAGCCCTGTATGGAGCTGTGCTGACCCCACAGCCTGCAGAAGATCCAGGGCTCACCCTTGGCAGTGACCGCTCGTTTATGAAGAAGGTGACCCAATAGCCAACACAGGTTATCTGAGGGGAGCCTTGATCAGACGTAAGGAGGTACTGAGGAGCTTTTGTGTTACCGCAATTTTGGTTCTGAAGATTCACTTTATTACTTTTTAAAATTAAAGCTTTATTGTGATATTCATATGCCATTCAATTCACCCATTTAAAGTGTACAATTCAGTGGTTTTTAGTATATCCATAGACTTGTGCAGCCATCATCAAAACCAATTTTAGAACATTTTTCATCACCCTAAAAGAAATCCTGTACTCCCCAATCTAGCTGTCACTGTCCAATCTCTGTCCCACCTATAGTCCTGGGCAACCACTAATCTACTTTCTGTCTGTATCGATTTGCCCATTTTGGACAGTTCATATAAATGGAATCATAAAAATGTAGACCTTTGTGGCTGGCTTCTTTCACTTAGCATGATGTTTCATCCAAGTTGTAGCATGTGTCAGGACTTCATTCCTTTTTTTTTTGGCATTCTGCTTTTTTTTTTTAATTTTTTTTTTTATTGGGGTATAGTTGTTTTACAATGTTGTGTTAGTTTCTACTGTATAGCGAAGTGGAGTTCCCTGTGCTATGTAGCAGGTTCTCATTAGTTATCTATTTTATACATTAGTGTATATATGTCAATCCCAATCTCCCAGTTCATCCCCCCCACCTTTCCCTCCTTGGTGTCCATACGTTTGTCCTCTACACCTGTGTCTCTATTTCTGCCTTGCTTCATTCCTTTTTATGGCTCAGTAATCTTCCATTGTATGGATATACATTTTGTTTATCCATTTATCAGTTGGTGGACATTTAGGTGGTTTCTACTTTTGGGCTATTATGAGTAATATTGCTGTGAACATTTGTATACTAGCCAAATATTTTTATATTTTCACTTTTTGTCACTTTAGACTGACATATGTACGGGTACGTAATTTTGACTCCTTTTAGAATCCAAAAATGTATGATTTCTTTATGGCAGTAGAAATACATGGAGCACATTTCATGTAGCAGAATAGACTAAAGGGTAGTTAAAGAAAGTACTTGTTAATGCAGCCAGGGTCAATTTTAAGGGAAAATAAGCTTAAAATAATTTTCTCTAAGCTTTCATTTGATTTATAATTTTCTATGTATGTACCTAAAATATGCATCAACATGCCTATTTATCATTTCAATTTATAATGGTGTGCTTGGCTAAAAATTTGAACCTATGTAAATTCAGTCTAATTCTTCCATTTATGAGTGCTTACTCCATGCCAGTCATTGTAATAGGTGACGGGTATATAAAGGCAAACAAATAGGGTCTGTGCCTGCACAGTACTTACGTCCAGTCTCACTGAGGGTCAGAGCGTGTGTATGAGGACATCCAGCGTGTAGGACAACATGCTGCCCTCTGCTGGGGAAGCACAGGGCACCTTTGGAGCTTTAGAGGAGATCCCAAACCAGAGGGAAGTCAGGTCAGGGAAGCTTCCACAAGGAAGTTCATAACCAGGCTGGAATCTAAAGGAGGAATGGATGTAGATAAGCAAGAGGAGGGGATGTGGAGAAGAGGAGGAGATGGGGTGGAGGAGGGGAGGGAAGGAAGAGCATTCCTAAGCAGAAAGCTCAGTATGCTCAGGGCATCACCTGTTAAAGGAATTGAAAGCAGTGTTCAGGGTGAGGTGTGCGGGGAGCTGAGGATGCAGAGAGCAGAGAGAGCCCTGGTACGCTGTTCACTGCACCACGTGGTTTGGACTCTACCCCAGGAGCTGGAAATTCATTTAAGGGCACTACATGGTCTGCATTTTTCATTTTGGACACTCAAGGGCATGTTGAGTGGAAGGCGGGGGCAGTGAGAGGGCAGGTCATTTGCCATGGGGGTCAATGGGAGGCTTGACCCCAGCATGCCAGGGAGCCTGGAAGAGTCCCTGTGAGGAACAGGTGAGCAGATGGGTTAGAGCAGCAGCTTCTGGGCCACAGATGAATATTTTAAATCTGCATCATCAGACATCATGGAGGGACATGCCCCTAGGGATGTGGCGAAGCGCTGCACTGGCTTGGTTGTGGTTCAGTATGTCCCTTGCCTTAACTGAACTGAGTTGCATTAATTGAACTGGAAATGCCAATAAAAGTAGAGAACAAAAACTGCCAAAACCAATTCTGTGGATGATAGAGTGCCAGCCACCCTTCGTTCTCATTACAGTCAAAAGTCAACAGCTCCCCCGTTGACTTCACATACTTGCTATTTATTCTTCGAAATCGAAAGCCTGGAAGGGAAGCTAATTAATTCCCTGCTGCCAGGAATCAAGGAGTCGGGGTTGGTAGGCGAGGGGGTAGTAGGGCAAGGCTTACCTGAGTGGTTGTTTTGCAACCTTTGGGAGGCCAAGTCTCTCAGTCCTGAGAGTCAGAGGGGAATTAGACACTGGGCCAGGCAGGAAGGGGGAAGCGACTTACCTCGTGGGGAGGTAGACATGTGCCTGTAAGCTTTGCTCAGTGAGGAGCTGAGGCTGGAGGAGCTGTGTGACTGGTCAGGGGTCAGAGAGCAAGAGATGGAGGATATAGAGTAGGTCTGTCTGATTCCAAATCGGTGGTCTTCCTGCTCCAGCAAGGCATCACCTGAAGTGAGATGCTGAGGGCCTGGACAGAGGTGGCAGTGGCCCTGCCGTGGCCGTCTGCGCGTGGCACACAGGGGTGGGGGGAGGCGGCATAGCGGTGGTGATTAGTTTATTAAACTCCCCGTAGATGAGGGGCCCTCTTAGGGACTAGGAGTTGAGTTAATCTCACTTTCTGACCATCTCCATGTGGGTATTTGTTGCTGCAGCTGAGACACACCATGTCATGGTTTGAGGCAACTAGATACATTTCCTGCTTGGCAAGGCCACACTTTTGGGCCAGGGGGCCCTCTGAGAGGCCGTTGAGTCTGCCTGCATTCATCCAGCATTCAGCTGGAAGGCTTTCCCTTCCAGCTCAGTGACAGGGCTGGCTCTTGGGGGACAAGGACACCATGCACAGGTGAAGCCATGCTTTTAAGGTTTCACCAGACATGCAGATGTCAGAGCAACCCAGATCACTTTGGCCTCCTTTCTGGAGAACATATGCATGCCTAATGGCTGAGCACATGACTTCCGTTTTCTCCTCTCAGGGCAGTGACTCGCGGCTTTTTTATGCTTTGTCCAGGTGTGTACCCTTCAGCTGAGGCACCCCAGGAGGCTGACAGCAGCCGGAAACTGGCTCATCTACTGAACGCTGTGACGGATGCTCTGGTCTGGGTGATCGCCAAGAGCGGCATCCCCTCCCAGCAGCAGTCCGTCCGCCTGGCTAACCTGCTGATGCTCCTTTCTCACGTCAGGCACGCCAGGTACAATCCCTGCGGGGGCCGCTCCACAGGGTGTGTGGTGGGAGGGGGCTGTGCACATGCCCAGAGGAGGGTGAAGAGCTTTGGAAAAAGGGTTTTGCAACTTTGAGATGGATAAGGCAGAATTGCCACCTTTAAGGGAAAATGAACCCCTGAAAGGGAAGGGGGTGCATCATCAGTGCACACACCTGTAACCAAAGACCGGCCACAGCGAGCACTGAATGTGGCATGGTCCTCATAAGAGCTTTTTATGGCGTCCTGTGTGGCTCATCTGTTTTTCAGTTGCTGGGGCTTTTAGCTTGTTTATGGAGCTCTGAGAAGGACAGTTAGTTCCTCTCCTAGAGTGAACTGCCACCTCTTTCTGCACTACCCAGGGCTGGGGTCCTGAGGTCTTTTCCTGAAGAGGTTAAACCCAGCTCCTCTAGATCAGCTCTGAGGCTGGTGATTTGGGGAGGTACACAAAGGCTTCCCTAAGAGCTGTTCTTTTCTTACGATAGCATCAGGTTGTTAAGAGTGAGACCTAAGAGAACTAGTGAGCCCAGTAGGTTTGGGACGGCAGGGCGTGGGTAGAGTGTATTCAGGATATGGAAATTGTGTGCGCTCGTGGAGGGGGATGGTGTGTGATGATGGTTTCATGCTGGTACCATGCGGCTCAGTGCTTGCTGTCACCCAGGAGGAGGGTAGCCCTGCCATGGGGCTGGAAGAGGGGACATGAGGATGGAAGGTAGGTGCTCCCTCGACGAGGAGGGAAGTCTAGGGGTGGTGAGAAAGGACAACACACACCTCAAGAATTTTACCGAGGGGGAGGAAATGGAAATGACCTCCGCCTCTGTTTCCTCTTTAATGATTACTCAGTACATGACCATTTGCAGAGCAGAAACAGTCCATCCTCATTAATCACAGATTTCCTATTTGTGAATTTGCCTGCTTGCTAAAATTTATTGGTAACCCCCAAATCAATACTCACGGCACTTTTGAGGTCATTCGAGGACACGTGCAGCATGGCAAAAAGTTTGAGTTACCCATACTTACGTTACCAGCAGGGGTCACACGAAGTGCTGCTCTGCCTTCTTGTTTCTGCTCTCATACTGTAAACAAGGGTCCATTACGTGGTCTATTTAGTGCCTCATTTTGCCATTCTTGTACTTTGTTGGGGATTTCACTGTCTAAAAATGACCCCAAGCATAGTGCTGAAGTGCTCTCTAGTGTTCCTGAGTGCAAGAAACCTGTGATGTCCCTACAGAAAAAATATACGTGTTAGATACACTTTGTTCAGGCATGAATTTTAGTGCTGTAGGCCGTGAGTGAATGGACTGTATGTGTTAAATAAAGTGTCTTTATAACAATAACTCAGAAGAAACAAGGTTATGTATTAATGGCTGGTGAAAATGTTGGGACCAGGACCTCTCAGAACCTAACCCTGTATTTCTCCCAGTAGCAATGGTTCAGTGTTTGCGAAGACTGTGTAGACATAACTATGGTGAACAGCGAGACCCCATTGCACTATGTGCCGGTGCTATCAGGCCATTGTGGGTGGGTGGTGGGACACCAAGGCCCATAGGACATTGTACTTGTCCTTACGTGTAAGTCATTGGAGGAGACAGATGCAAGAACCATAGCTAGCAAAGGGCTGGAAGAAGCGCAGGGGTTGGGGTGGAGGACCAGCTCTGTCGGGGAAGATGTCAGACTTCCCTTGGCTGCTTCAGGAAGGAATCTCAGCACCTTTTTGTCCCCCTAGTAACAAGGGCATGGAACACCTGCTCAACATGAAGTGCAAAAATGTGGTCCCCGTCTACGACCTGCTGCTGGAGATGCTGAATGCCCACACACTTCGCGGCAGCAAGTCCTCGGTCACAGGGTCCGAGTGCAGCCTGGTGGAGGAAAGTGAGAGCAAAGAGGGCTCCCAGAACCCCCAGGCTCAGTGATGCCAAGCCCTGAGGTGTGGTCAGGCTGCAGAGGAGGTCAGAGGCCGAAGCGTGAACTCCAGCACAAATCGTGAGCCCCATCAGGAGGGGGCGGGCTTCATCGGCTTTCTGCTGTGTGATCCCTCATATGGCCCCTCAATACCATCCTTCCCCGACCTCCCTACTTCCCGGGAGTCAGGGTGAGAAAGCCAGTGCTCCTTGTCACCAGGGGGCACGTTTGAGTACAGCGTTTATGTCTTGCTTGGCCTCATGGGATCTCATTGTGGTCCCTCTCACTTCCCATCTCCCTCCCACCCTTTGGAAAACATCTTCTTACAGCTTTTGGAATGACTGGTGGAAATCTGACTTGGAAGTGTTGTCATGTAGAAAGGGGAGAGAACGTGGCACATGCACAGGAAGGGGACTAAGCCTTATTGTGCCACTTAACCTGCCCACAGAATTAGTCCTTTGTATGCTGCCTCTGGACCACTTGATTGTAGGATTGAAAACCACGACGGCAGTCAACTAACTGGTTCCACACACCTATCTCACAGGCCTGTGAGGACAGGTGTCACGTATTGCTGTGACTCTATCCAAGGCCAGAGGGAATGTGACCTAGGGAACCAGTGGTCAAGCTGAGATGCGAGCCACGTTCATCCCCCAAGACCTTGTTGCCGCTTTCATGCAGGTTCACCCCCTCCTGGTTTGCATTCAGAAAGCCTACAAATTACTTGTGTGTGTGTGTGTGTGTGTGTGTGTGTGTGTGTGTGTGTGTGTGTGTGTGTGATCACCTTCATGGAGGAGTGTGGAGATTTAAATTGCCCTTTGTTAAAACTCTCTTGTCCCAAGGGGCCCAGTGTGTGTGCTAGAGAAAGGACCAGTGTTTGCAGGAATGGGGTTTCTCCTGTAGGTGTGGGTCACAGCCACAGTGCTCCCCTGGGGCAGCCACAACTGCCACCTCAGCCACCCAGGGGAGACAGGGACACTTCAGGCTGTGTGTGTGAGGCATGCTGTTGCACGGAAGGATGAACAGCTACACACACGTCAGCGTGTCATGTTCAGGGCCAAACCGTGTAGACGGGGTGAGCGTACCACTTGAACAAGATTGTGAACTCTTTATAAAAGAGAAATATTTAGGGTAAGTATTTATAGCAAGAAAATTCTTTTATACCCTAGGGCTCTTCTAGAATATTTTCTTATCAGAACATTTATATGGTGGGCTGGGTGAAATAAAAAGTTAGTAAAATATTAGTTCTTATTCCAAGTGGAACATAAATAGGACATGGTGACAAAGCACCTCTGAAATTACAATTTTAACTCACTTTTTAAAAACTGAAATTTTCATACAAATTTTCAGGAACATAGTGAATGCATAAAACGAGTTACATCTATACTTTGGAAGAGAGTAGTTAAATAATAATGTGTGATTTTTGCAATGTTTTTAAAAATTACCTTGTGATAGGAGATTAAACACACTTTCTTTTTGAAAATAGTAAATACAGAAATGTGCTAGCCACAGTAAACCAAAGTCATTAGGAAGATTACATTCAATAACACAAGGTTGGTTTCTGCCAGTGTGATCTTGAATAATTCTTAATTTTGATATCAATTCAGTTTTACTAAAAAAGTTGAGCAAAGCTGTATCAGAAACTCTTGGCCATGTACCTAGAGAACACACCGTTGTCTGTATTCTGAGGTGATTTGAAATTATTCTTAGTGACTTGTTGCAGCCTCAGCAAGATTGAGTACAGCAAATATATTTGACTTTGTAGGAACGAGGGAACCAGTGTTTTTCAGCAGGTCAATTTTCTTTCTTTCCAGCCAGTTTAGGAGCCCCCATGACAAACAAGGGGGTGGAGGCTAGAGAGTGGGTAGCGGGAGGCAAAGGAAGGCAGCCGTGAACAGTTATTTGCCAATGAAATTCTCTTAATTGTATTTATAAAAGAGACTACCAGGTTGAAAAAGCAAAAATAAAAAAACAAAAAACAGAATGAGGTCTAAGCCGCAACCCCATTACTATGTAGTGAAGTTTTGCAGGTTGGATTTTGACGCCAAGGTAGGCAACCGATTTGTCTCAGGTGTCCTAGCACCTGTCTGTGCTGCACCCTGTGTGTCACCCGCACGGTGCACGCTCTTATGAAAACTCCTCCAGTGCCCACTGCCCATTTTCCACAGACACTCCTGCATGCTTCTTGGGGCTGCTTGTTTCACTGCATTTGCATTTAGCCCATGAGGAGCATGTAACACTTTTGGTCATTTCTTCTTGGCTGTGGTCTCACCTAGGTGTGCTGAGGAAACCAGTCAGTCAGTCCAACCTGAGAGGCCGCCCTGGTGCAAGCCTGTCTCTTAGACTGGGGTCTGGGCCAAGTAGGCAGCTGAGATAATAAGGTCTATAGTTTAAAGGTGTTCTTTGTTTTGAGTATTCTAGGGCCCTTTCCCCCTTTCAGATGAAGTGTGTGATCTCTGTTCCCAGCTGCTCCAAACGTGTCCTCTAAGGATGACAAAGTGCAAAGTCAGGCTGCTGTTTTTCTGGGTTTTGAGTAAACCCTCCATGTCCATTTTAAAGATTAGCCATTTCTCTTTAATAGTGCTTTCTTAAAAAAAAAACAACAAAACACAGTGCTTTCTTTTAAACGTCTTCTTTTGGACCCAAATGGTCCATGGGCAACTTAAATTTCTCCCATAGCTAAGCACAGTGTTTTCAAATTCAGTTTTTAAAAGGAATTAATTAGAGAGGATAGGACCTGACAACTGTAAACAAGAATTAAATTGAGTATTGGGAAAAAAATAACCCACCCAACTACCTTTTATGTATCATGGAAAAGGAATGCTCAGCTTTGCCTTAGACTCGTATGGTGAGATTCCTTTCCTACATTTTGGTTTGTAAGTGATCATTTAATACGACAAACTTAGTTGTGGGGGATGAGTGAGATTTGAGCTAAATTCCAAAAACATGAGTGTCTAATATGGGAATCATATAGACAAATTTTAATGATAATTAACATGGAATATTCTTAATACAGAAACCACTAGCGCAGTGTTCACGCAGGTTCCTGGGAGAGCTGGCAGCTGCTGAAAAGGACCCACATGGGCCACCCCAGGAGAGCCGCACAGTGAGTTGTCCACGTTCCAACTGTATCTCCCTCCGTCCCCACCACATCCTCTCCTTGTGGCCTCAGGCCTGTCACATGCTCAGGGTCCACCAGGACTAACTACAAAGGATTCAACCCTAAAATAATTTTTGAAGAGATTTATCTTCAAAAATTGTGGTGGGAGCAGCAGATTAAGTTGTCAGCTCAAGATCATTTCTGGAGGGTCTTAACTATTAAAAACAAAACGGTGCAAAATCAACAAAAGCTCTTCAGTGAGACAGTCTTTATCTGGATTACTTCCTCTGCTAACTCAGCTGGAAGACCAATTATTTTCAGTTTCATTAAAAAAATATCAGTTCCCAATTCTTGGCAGAGCTACGTTACATATTCCTATCTATAGGCTATGTTGAAGCAATTCTAGAATGTTCTAGCATGTGAAAACCGAGTTTGGTTGTTACTTAAATCTGCTAAGAAACTTGCATATATTGATACCTTTTCAAATTCCAAGGTGAACCTTCAGTTTCTAGTCTATTTTGAAATGAAACATTTTTATTTAAGATTTGACACATTTCTTTAAACTGCTAAAAAAATCTTAAAAAGACATAATAAAGGTTATATGAAGGAAATGATAAAAATACGTTGTTTAGTACCCAAAAATAGTATTTGCGGAACATTGGCTGTGTGCCAGGCACAGTGCTCAGTGCCTCAATACATTCATATTTAATCCTCATACTAACTGCTGTTATCCCAGTTTTCCGGGTCTGCAACCTAGAGCCTAAGCAAACTTGCTCAAGGTCACACAAGGGAGTAAGTGACAGAGCTGAAAGTAATCATGCGGTTTAAAAAAACTAAAGGAAGAATACTCTTAGACTGCAGAATCCATTCGTCAAATGCAGTCTGACATGCGCGGCTACTCTGGTTTAAATGGCTCCATTTCCAGAACACCCAGTAGAAGAGAGTTCAGTCCCATCTTTTGTACACGTGTAAATTAAAGTCTGGAGGGGTAAATGGACCTGCTGAAGGTCCATCTGCCATTTGCTTAACGGCAAAACTGGGACCAGAATTCAGGTCTTCTGCCTGCCTGGCCAGCACTGCTCCTGCTACAGACTTGCTTCCGTAGGAGTCTGCTGCTTGAGCTGAGTCTCAGTGCGTAGAGGAGAGACGGTTACGTTATGGTTGCCTTCTACTGTACCCTCTGCCTTCTCAGCTTAGATGGGGTCTGCGTGAACCTTTACAGAATAGCAGCCATGACAGGTGGGAAAAAATAAGATGAATTATATCATTCCTACCCTCCCATCCTGGGCTCATAAGCTCGTGGGTGGCACTGCCGTCACCTCCTCCTGTCATCATTTTCCCCAGATGTGTTGCTGTGAAGTAGATTCGCTGGAAACTTACCCGTGTAAAATTCTCACACCTTTTAGGCACTGATGCTTCCCCGTGGAGTCTAGTCTACTGCAGTGCAAAACACATGCATTTATCCTTTACAGCTCTCCAAGTTGCTGGAACTTTGGCTCAAAGTGGTAGCTCAAAGATGTGCATTCTCTGCAGTGTTATTCTTATAACCCTTTTTGTTGCGTTGGAGTCAAGGATCCTTTTTCTTTTCTTTTTTTTTTTGAATGCCGAGGGTCCTATTCACTTGTGGGGCCAGTCAGTGTTATGTGATGGTGGGCTTCCTTTAAGGGAAGGACAAAGCTCTGACGATATGCTAACCCAGACCAGTTCCTGTAACTCTACAATCTGTGCTGCTGTGTTTCTCTTTCTGTGCTGGGTGTCTAAGTGCCATGACTGTAGGTCCTGTAACGTTGTTATTCAGTGGTCCTGTGTACCTCAGAGCCCACTGGCTGGCTATAACTTGTCATTTTTTTCAGATGAATGCTCTGTACTATTAAGCAGGCTTTTAAATTTGGGCCTTTTGACAAATGAATGTCTGCTGTTGTGTGAAAGCAGATTTTGAAACCTGCTTTCCATTCCTCCAGGTACTACTTTTTCTTTGCTGTGTGCCTTTAATGTCTATGGAACTGTTGCAGAAAAGTTTAATGTGACATAAGCTAAATAAAGTGTTTTTTCATAATTTTGGTTTTAAAAATGTATTTGTTGGGAGTATAAGAACTTTCAGTAATTAGGCTAAGTAGTCAGTGTTCCCATTCTATTCTGAATTTTATTCTGTTTTAGGTTTGCAGAGCCCTTTAAGAATTTGATGAAAAGCACAGACACTCTTCCTGGACAAAGGTACATAAACAAAATGCTTACATAACAATTTCAAGAGTTAAGAATCTCTGACTTAAACTGCTGAAGACTTTTTAAACAGCAGCAATTTAATCTTTAGTCAGCTAATCTCACACCTGTGATTTATGACCAAAGGCATTGTATGCTCAAGTAAAATGCAGCTCACAAATATGAAAATTCTGATATGCAATGCAGCAGTTCGGGGAGTACTTTTCTGTAATTACCTCATTTGAGTCAATTAGTATTATACCCCACGAGGGATGGAGAGAAAAGTAATTCCTTCATACTGACGCTAACTTAATGTCAAGGGTCATTTGAAAATTTCTCTCGCACGTGGGGAATGGAAGATGTAAAATCTCTTGAAGGTGTAAAACACAGATTATTTCATAACAAGAGCTGGGGAACACACTGAGCTGTGGGTGAAGGAAGGCTTCCCTGGGGTAGAAGCCTGGAGTACAGACTCAAGACTCAAAGGCCTCTATCCTGAGAGTTGGTGTGCATCATTAGACTTGAAAATGCAAATGACACTCTCCTTTCTCCGCAGCTTGGACTTGCCCCAGAGTCCCTCCTTACAGGCAGAAAAGGTCTCTAGAGTAGTCACCTCCTTTGGGCTGGAAGAAGGGAAGGAGGTAGAGATATTCTGCCTTTTGCCTCTGGAGAACCTGGAGCAAGGACCTTCTAACCAACTCAATGGCTTAAAGAAAAAGTTTGGGTAATATTTTTCATTTAAATTTCCCTCTACGGTTATTGTAATCCATGAAAAGAGATGGATTATTTTAGAGTTAAAAGAGACTTTGAGGTTGCATGGTAAAGCAGTACCTTTGTGTCCATATCACTTCCAACAATTTGGTAAAGACAGTTCTCTTCAGCTGGTCCCTTTACATAAAGCTACTGGTGAATTGCACACGTTCTGGGGTGTCTGACCCACAGAAGGGCCACCAGTGCTGAAATCTGGCCTTCATTTACTGACAAGCTTCCTTGGCTTCCCCAAGGTTTGCACTTTGCAGAGAAGGAGAGAGGGACCGAGATTGCTTCGAGTCCATGGTGTCTCCTGAGTGTCAAGAGATGCAGGTTAAGAGCAGGTAACTGAGGAACTGGGTCAGTAACAACTTTTTTTTTTCATATTCTTTTCCATTATGTTTTTTTTTCTGGCTTTATTTTTAATTTTATTTTAAATTTATTTTATTTATTTATTTTTGGCTGTGTTGGGTCTTCATTGCTGCGCGTGGGCTTTCTCTAGTTGCAGCGAGTAGGGGCTACTCTTCGTTGCAGTGCGTGGGCTTCTTATTTTGGTGGCTTGTCTTATTGCAGAGCACAGGCTCCAGGCGCACGGGCTTCAGTAGTTGTGGCACGTGGGCTCAGTAGTTGTGGCTCTTGGGCTCTAGAGTGCAGGCTCAGTAGGTGTGGCACACGGGCTTTGTTGCTCCACGGCATGTGGGATCTTCCCAGACCAGGGCTCGAACCCATGTCCCCTGCATTGGCAGGCGGATTCTTAACCGCTGCGCCACCAGGGAAGCCCCTCCATTATGGTTTATCACAGGATATTGAATATAGTTCCCTGTGCTATACAGTAGGACGTTGTTGTTTATCCATTCTCTGTATAAAAACTTACACGTGTGAACTCGTCTCCCACTCCATCCCTCCCTCACTCCCTCCCCCTTGGCAACCACATCTGTTCTCTACGTCCGTGATTCTGTTTCTGTTTCATAGATAGGTTCATTTGTGTCATATTTTATTTTTCAAAAAATATTTATTTGGCTGCGCTGGGTCTTAGTTGTGGCACACAAGATCTTTAGTTGAGGCATGCAGGATTTTTAGTTGTGGCATTTAGTGGTGGCATGTGGGATCTTTAGTTACGGCATGCGGGCTCTTAGTTGCGGCATGTGGGAGCTAGTTCCCTGATCAGGGATTGAACCCGGGCCCCCTGCATTAGGAGCACATAGTCTTAACCACTGGACCACTAGGGAAGTCCCTGTGTCATATTTTAGATTCCACATATAAGCGATATATGGTATTCGTCTTTCTCTGACTTACTACTTCATTTATTGTGATAATCTCTAGTTGCATCCATGTTGCTGCAAATGGCATATTTCATTCTTTTTTATGGCTGAGTAGTATTCCATTGTATATATGTACCACATCTTCTTTAATCCATTCATCTGTCAATGGACATTTAGGTTGTTTCCATGTCTTGGTTGTTGTGAAGAGTGCTGCTATGAACATAGGGGTGCATGTATCTTTTTGAATTATAGTCTTCTCTGGATATATGCCCAGGAGTGGGATTGCGGGGTCATATGGCAACTCTATTTTTAGTTTTCTGAGGAACCTCCATACTGTTTTCCACAGTGGCTGCACCAACTTACATTCCCACCAACAGTGTAGGAGGGTCCACTTTTCTCCACACCCTCTCCAACATTTGTTATTTGTAGACTTTTTAATGATGGCCATTCCGACTAGTGTGAGGTGGTAGCTCACTGTCGTTTTGATTTGCATTTCTCTAATAATTAGCGACGTTGAGCATCTTTTCATGTTGGCCATCTGTATTTCTTGGCCATCTGTATTTCTTCTTTGGAGAAATGTCTATTTAGGTCTTCTGCCCATTTTTTGATTGGGTTGTTTGTTTTTTGCTGTTGAGCTGTATGAGCTGTTGTATATTTGGAAATTAAGCCCTTGTCGGTCTCATTGTTTGCAAATATTTTCTCCCATTCTGTAGGTTGTCTTTTCGTTTTGTTTATGGTTCCCTTTGCTGTGCAAAAGCCTGTAAGTTTGACTAGGTCCCATTTGTTTTTACTTCTATTGCCTTGGGAGACTGACGTAAGAAAACACTGGTGAGATTTATGTCAGAGACTATTTTGCCTATGATCGCTTCTAGGAGTTTTATGGTGTCCTGTCTTATGTTTAAGTAAGTCTTTAAGCCATTTTGAGTTTATTTTTGTGCACGGTGAGAAGGTGTGTTCTAACTTCATTGATTTACATGTGGCTGTCAAGCTTTCCCAGCACCACTCGCTGAAGAGGAGACTGTCTTTTTCCCATTACATATTCTTGCCTCCTTTGTTGAAGATTAATTGACCGTAGGTGTGTGGGTTTATTTCTGGGCTCTCAATTCTGTTGCATTTGGATCAGTAACTAACTTCTAATCACACTCTTTGTTTGGGTGGGAAATAGACAGTGGTGCTGGAAATGGAAAGCAGATGGCTTTGTCTGTAATGTTTGTTTGTTAAACACTATGTGTTAATTCACCCTGGAGGGAGCTGGGAATACAAAAATCTGGGTGAAATGATCCTTTCACGTCCACCTTCCACACTGTGCTGCCCTCATCGCCCCCTACAGCATTGGAGGCTCACTGCACGGGGTAATCACCTCCTATACAGGTGTGGGTTTCTAGATCTCGTAAGTTATTCTGTACAAAGATAAATAAGTAGAATATAAAGCTTAGCTCAAAATCTGTAAAACCGGTAAATCCCCTCAGATATTTAAAAAATTTTTGGTCCATGGAAGATTACACATAACGTTTAACTGCTTTGTAATATAATCTAGTAAGACAAAAGTATGGCTTTTTTGTTTTCTTTTAATGAGAAACATCTGAGTTGTACATACCACAAACAGCTTCAAGTCTCTGGACCAACCCACCCCCCCACCCGCCCGTGGCCAAACAGTTAAAGAAAACCTGAAGCACCACTTTAAATGTGAAAAGTCTTATAAAATTAACTTACAAAAATGTCCCTATCAAGTCTGTAGTTTGTTTGTTTGGCATTTACTGTACATTAGTCAAAAAGCTCAAGCTAAAATCTGATTTTTTTAAAAAAATCAAAGTTTACATTATTCATACAGATTCTGCATTGTTAAAAAATATGCACAAATAACCACATCCATGCAATATAATTTCTTTAAAAATTTAAAGCAATATAAAAGAGCAGACCTAAGTACTGAGCAGAACATTTTGGTTTTATAACCTGTAGCTCCAGGATTGCTGCTGATTGAAGTAAAATTAACGCTAAATATTTTAAATATGATTGTTTCAATCAATCAGCCAAGGGTGCGTGTGAGTTTCTGAACCATTTCTGAGGCGGAATCTGCTTGCTTGTTTCTGTAATATGTATTACGTGATGAACACTACTGTTCACTGACCATATTGACTACATTTTAATAATGTGGTTTGACAAATCAGAATTCACAAAGTGCTTGGCTCTTCAGGAAACTGCGGTTTCCAGAGATCCCGAAACCAGTCAACTAAGTTTTGCCAAACTGCCCGGGGTGATGGCCGCCCAGGTTCCCTGCCCTGGGTCCTGAGAGAGCTCTCTCCGGTCACGCCCAGAGGGAGGTGTCCGCAGCAGGTGGTCCCTGGACCAATGCTCAGAGTCCCCCACGGATTGGTCTGGGGCTGTGAGTCCGGCACTGCGCAAAGAGGCTGGTGGGTGTGGTGCTGCGGCCGGGCCGGCCTCTAGGTGGGGGGTGGCCCATTGGTGTACCTCAGCATGGGGTAAAAGGACCTGGCAAAGTTGTTGGCCTGAGTGCAGCTGTAGTCCTCTTCGGAGGAGGGCAGCAGGCAGGCCAGGAGCAGCAGCAGCAGCAGCAGCAGCTGGAGGGGCAGCGCCGCCCTGATCACCCGCCAGAGGAAGGAGCGCTGGGGCCGCGAGCTTTCAGGGCCAGCGGGGCTGGGCACCCTGGCAACAGAGGAGGTCGAGAGCTGATCGGGAGGTTCCGGAGGCAAACCCCACTCCCGTGACCTGACCCCCCTGCTTGCGTAAAGACAATCATCAGGACCTGAGATTAAAATGGGGCCCACGGCTGGGATTCAGCTTTGGAAGCCCAGCCCCTTCCAAATGGAAGAAAACAAGAAAACCAATTTTTCCAAAGACCTTAAGAGTGGCATTGGCAAGCCTGCTGAGGGGAGAGGAGTGTGGGACAGGGAACCCATTGCTGGTGTTGTAATGCTGTTACCTGCTGGCTGTCTTGTTCTTGTCTTTTGTAGTTATCTCTGCTCTGAACTGCTAGATAAAAATAATCCAATTAGTAAACTGAAGATAGTTTAGTCCTGTCAACGATAAAACGTTCCTCCTTCTTAAATTATACATCTTTCTTAGGTTGTCTTCCTGCCAAGCTTTTGAGCCTAGAGTAATACATTTGAGAGTACACTCTCTGAAGTAAGAAATAATTCAGTTAAACTAGGGAGAGTTTCACGTTCCAGCCTGTTGCCCTGTTGCCACGGAGAGATCAGGAAGCCCCTTCAGCAATGCCAGGAGGGCTCCCAGCTTCCATAGCCAGCACAATCCCACCAGGGAAGAGTACTGAGCACAAGACAGCCTTTCCATTAGGTCTTTAAAAGTTTGTTTGTTTGTTTTTTTTAAATCTTTGGAGTAAGCCGCTCTACTGACCAGCAGGTTGAAGCAGAAATCTGTGCTATCATGAAATACTGGATGGGGCCTTGGAGGCCCAAGTCCCTGTCATCTCAATAACTTTCAAGAATAACCAGTGTCGTTCGCCTGGCAGAAGGGGGCTCTCACCTTGGCTTGGGGAGCTGGCACAGGTGCTGCTAGAGGCTCTCCGGGGTCTGCTTCATCCAAGCTGGGCAGAGGTGAGTCTGGGTTCTGAAATCCACACCCCAAGAGTTCAGTTCGGGGAAACAGAAGGCTCTGAATAGTCTCAAGAGCACAAAAACATGGTTCCTTCTTCGTTGCACCGCTCATCCCTTCCCCACCGTGATCCTGCTAAAAGGAGGGGCTCTTCTGGTGCGCTCACTCCCCCCTCTAACAGGGCCTTACTCAGATGACAGGGGATGGAAACAAGGTGAGGCCAGCCACTTGCATTAAAAACCCAGAGCACACGTGAGGAGGGGGACAGAAACAGCTGGACAGTGAGCTCGCGGCGGGTGATGTAATCCCGTGGCCACAAAGTCTGGGCTGCGTGGAAGGAAAGATATATACCCTGGGATGGAGGGGAGGGGCTGCCCTACGTCTGGCGAGTCCATTTGTTCTGAGCTGGATCACATTTTAAGAGAAGAAGGTACACAAATGAGAGAGTGGTCAGAGGAGAGTGACCAGGACAGGGAGAGGACCAGAAACCATCACGTGAGAACGGTGAAGGCATGAAGGCAGAAACGACGGAGGGACCCGGCTTGTTTTCCGTACCCCCAGCCACACTGATGGGTTCCGTTGCTGCCTCCCTCTTACAAATGACAAAGCGGCTTTGAAGAGCTTTGGTAACTTGTTAGGGCCACACAGCACAAAGGGGCACGACTCCTCTGTGACCGCTGCCACGTGCTTGTGACCTCCCTCCCCAAGCAGGGCTGCCACACTGCTTTCCCATTTGCATACATTTTTATATTTAGAAGCTACAAGGGGACTCACCTGGCTTTGCTGCAAGGACACTAAGTCTTGGGACACTTGCTCAAGCAGCTGTTTGAGTTTCTTCTCAATAACATGGACTTTCTCTTCAGCCTCAATGTAGTCTTCTCTGTGCCCCTTGATAAGCAGGCTGCTGGAAATCTCTTGTAAGGAGTTCACTTGAGGTTGACGCTCCACTAGCTCCTTTTCCAGTTGCTAAAAATAAAAACGTGTGTCAAACAGTTGCTTACCGAAAGGGAAGCTAGTGTGGCCGGAAGAAGCTTCCTCCGTGCCAGGGAAGTTCCAGGATGAGTGGTGGCTGGTACCCAACTCAGAACCACCTTCTACCTGCCTGCCTGTCCTCAAGCCTGGCATCACTTAGATAGCAAGTTGGTTACACTCTACCCCTATTTTAAATTTTATTTTACTCCTTCTCATTCTAAAGACAATAGTGATGCCGGAGAAGTTAGAGGAAAGGAGTGAGGGGGCTGGCGTGGGAAGACTAGGCCCTCATCCGCGACGGCAGGAAGTTGAGGGAAAGTCTAAAGTGGACAAATTGAGAAAGCGCAGCTTACGCGAACCATCGAGAAGCGTAAGGAATCAAGCGAACCTGCGTGTGCGTCTCGCTTGATGGCTAACGTGGTAGCGCTGGACAACGTGTGGCTACTGAACGTGATTAAAAGCTCAGTTTTAGTCACAGCAGCCACATGTCAAGTGCTTGGGTGCTACCATGGCTGGGAGCTGTCACACTGGACAGTGCAGCTGTGGAACATTTCCATCACTGCAGAAAGCTCTATTAGAGCTGCTCTGGACACGGGGGCTTTACGAAGATTTTAGACCAGAAGCATATTTTTTAAGCAATGACCAGTGTTTTGATTAAATTTAAAATGTTTAAAACTAAACCACATACAAATATATGGATAAAAATATCACCTTGAGTGCAAGTGAGAATATATGGGTCTCACTTTGGCTTGCTGGTGAAATAAATATATGAAAACACAGCTACCCTCCCAGAAGAAAGACTGTGTATGTGGCTATGGAAAACTCATACAGCTCATCATGACTGCCAGGTGACTGAACACCGTGTTTCCTCCCAAATGAGCTGTATTCACAAGGGCAAAATACTTCAAAGGGCCTTCAGTTTCTCAGGATCCTGCCAACCGCCTCCATCACCGGTTCCTGAGTCTTGACGACTTCCTGCTCTGGGCCACGACTTTTCGTCCCTGCACCCACCCCGCTTCGGAACAGCGCAGGGGTGCTCAGTAGACACCAACCAGAACACGAGGGCAGAACACCATGTGGGCGTTGTTTCCAGAAACGCCAGGCGAGGCCACCTAAGCACTGACCTCCTGAAGAGGCCAGTGGTAGTGCAGGGCCCCTAGACTTACCAGGAGCTCCTCCCGACATGCCAGGAGGGGCCGGGGGTCTGCCTCTGGGTCAGTGACACGAGCCTCCTGCCTCCGGCTCTCGGCGCTCGCTAACCACAGCAGCAGGCTTTGACTCAGCTGGTGAAAGTCCTAAAAAACAGCAGACGTCAGAGCATGTCCCTTTCGTAGACTGTGAAGGCAGGTGTGCTGGGAAGCAGCGTGCCATTGCTAATCCGTCATTGTCATTTGCTCTGCTGGTCCTTCTCCAGTGAATACAAGGGCCAGATTTAAACTAAACGCCAGGGCCCCCAAATGAGGGGAAGCAGGGCAGGAGAGCACTCGGCCCTGTCCCAGGAGGCACACTGAATTCTGCCACGCTAAAAGTGCTGGCAGAAAGGTGGGGCTTCGGAACACCCCACCTGATATTACTAGGAAGAGCACACAAATTATTCAACACATCTGCTAGATTCACTGGTCAAGGGAGACACCCCAGCAGGACGGACTATGGCCCAAAGACAGTGCTGCATGTGGTTGCTGGTGGGCTCCTGTTTCCTAGGAAGGGGTCAGAGCTCACCTGTTGGGCATTTATTGTGTGGGCGGTGCTGGGTCAAGGTTATATGCATCTAGTCCTAAAGAGAACCCTGTGAGGTAGGCCCTGGAATTGTTCCCATTTTCCAGATGAGAAAACTGAGGTCTAGAAGGTGCAGTGTCTTCCCCACAGTCACATGGCTACTAAAACTACAGAGCTGGGTTAAACTGCGCCTTGTTCTAGGGCCAGGTCTCTTAACACTGCTATCCAGTGTTCCTGGCAAAAGGACAGACACAGGGCAATGTTGGTGTGACACTTCCAACCTACTGGAACGCTTGCTGGAACCCTTACAGTACGGGTGGGTCTGGGCAACACAGTGGGAAATGCAGGGCAAGCGTCGGGTCTCTGAGGAAGCAGGTGGGCCGCTTTGGAAACAAATGGTAAAGCGCATGCTTCCTAACACAAACCATATTTGGCTGTGCGAAAGCAGCCTGAAGATGATAAACATATCTCTTCTCCCACCCACGTGGGCCTGGCTGTGCTCGGGACTGGACCTTGGGCACCGGCTGGGCGCTGGGTCGCCGTACCTGGCACTGCATGAGTGACAGCCGTAAGCCCTCTCTCCAGCTCTCCACCGCACCCTGGGCCGCGTCCCAGCGCAGCCGCAGCTGGCCGACTCTATCTTGGAGCTGTTCGGAGTCGGTGCTCTCAGTTTGCAGAAATTCCTTGCTGCTCACGTTGACAGAAACCACTAAGGCCTTGTAGGTGTCAAAGGCTTTTAGTATCTCCTACCGCAGAGGGAAAAGACTGGGTCAGGCACTCTAAACAGTGATGTGGGGTTCATTTTGAACTTCAGTGGGGAACGGATCTTCCAAACACTTCTCTAAGCCGTGGCCCGGCATACAAGAGCAACGTCGCCTGTCACTGGCTGGGAAGCCTCAGGTAAGGGAGCTGCCTTACGAGGTCACGACTTGGCTGGCCAGATGACTGGGCTGAGAGACGAGGCCCGTCTCCCGGTGGACCAACTACACCGCAGGCATGAATAGACCCTGCTGGCCTCTGTCTGGCTTAATAACATTTCTGGGTCAGATTAAAAGTCTTCTACATAAAGCACACATAGTTATCCTGCATTCGCCCCGGAGTATCGCAGAAGTGTTATTCCTTAGGATGAGTGGTAACCCCTGATATATCGGTGCACAAAGTAAAACAATAGTGCGAGTGTGAAGACTGCCTGGATACCCCAAAGCTCCTATCCTGGGTCTTCTTGGGAGCCCAGGCTCATGTTCAGAGCACCCCCAAAGTGCAGGGCTCAAACTGCCCCTCCCCTGCTCCCTGGCTGTGTGGGTGACAGCTCCCAACTGCGTCGCAGAGGAACCGCTCAGGCCACAGAGTCGGTCGGTAGGTGCGCTGTCCTCCTCCTCACCCTCAGCACGCCACCCGCCGTCGTGCCTGCATACAGTTTGGAAGGGTGTCTTTAGGCTGCCTGTCCATGGCCGCGGGGGTGGTCCCACAAGAGTCCAGGGATCCCTCCGCAGTCAGATGGGAGCCACAACTCCCCAGCACTGCTCTGGGCTTTGGGATCATCTGGAGATGCTCCTCTGAATGAAAATACAAATCTTCACCTGTGTCCTTGCTAGTTACAGAAATGAAGTGCGAGAGGCTACTAACCACACAGCGTGTGCGAGCCGCCCCTGACGCGGCAGGCAGAGGATCTGATGTGCACATGCGTTCTGAAGTCCTCTTCCCCTCCACGCCCTCACTCACCTTCAGCTTCTTCACTCGGAGTTCCATTTCCTGCATACCAGAGGGAGGCTTTGCCAGCTTTAATGTTTCCAGCTCTGCTTCAGTTTTTTCCAGCCACGTGGTGATGTCGCTGATATCAGAGTTCAGCTGCTGCAAGTTTTGTTTTATTCTGAGTTTACTGTGAAGTTCTTGCGCTTGGATCAACTCCCATCTATCAAAGGCACCTGGAATAAAAAGCCGCCAATAAAAAGAAGCAATAATGCAAACAGATTTCTCTGCTTCCAACTAATTCAGCGTCACAGTGATAAAACCTGCAGGGGATGCTCCTTGCAGGAGCCTTGGGGTTTGGGGGGTATCACTTCCCCCAGGTGTGGAACAGCGCGTTTCCCTTGCTCTGGTTCAAGGCCTGTGCTGCTGCACTCCCACACAGGCCAGGACCAAGTAGGGAGCTGCTAGGAGGCCCAACATGTTGCCAAGATGCACTGTGGTCCCAGGTTCAGCACTCCAGTTCATGCTGTATTTAAGGCACTCTCGGTCTTCCCTGGTGGTGCAGTGGTTGGGAGTCCGCCTGCCGATGCAGGGGACACGGGTTCGTGCCCCGGTCCGGGAAGATCCCACATGCCGCGGAGCGGCTGGGCCCGTGAGCCATGGCCGCTGAGCCTGCGCATCCAGAGCCTGTGCTCCGCAACAGGACAGGCCACAGCAGTGAGAGGCCCGCGTACCACACACACACAGAAAAAAGCACTCTCCCCACTCTCCCCTCTGTCCATGAATGATCAGGTCGATGCTATGAACTTGACTTTAGGCTCAGTTGAGTCACGACTTTTCTGGTCTCTCGAGGAGACACCTGACACAACTCTTTGATCATCATCTTCATGTCTGATCGTCACATACAAGCGAAGTCATGCAGGTAAAAACAGACCCTTTATCATGAGGCTCATTTTGTCAGTATTTAGAGAATAAATAACAAACAGGAACTTGTTCATAAATACAAGTCAGCTGATTCTAAAATAACATTGGCTGCTCTAGGCCAAGTTCAGCAGTTTTGGTGAATTATGTAGTTGGTCAATTCCTAATCAATGTTCTGTTGAGCAGTGCCTTAAAGTAAATGTCCAACTAACTCAAAACACAGTCTCTGCCTCATGACAACGGCCCAATTTAACTGTACCTGACTGCTGCCCGGTGAGAGCAGCCAGGCCCTCGTCTTCCTGCTGTGGGCCGCCAGTCAGGACTCTGGGATCTTCTTTGCCACCTTCAGTCCCTGGAGACAACAGCAGCTTTACCTAGAATGAGACAATTTTTATGTTACCATCTATACATTTTAAAGGCGTCTGAAGAATGTCTTGGTTCATATTAACAGGTAAGAAATGAAGATATAGGAACCCTTTCCTTTGAAGGGTAACTTGCTTGTAATACAGAAGCACTTTAGTGTATGGGTAGCATTTATAAGCAGCAGAGCTGATGGCAGAAATAAAGCTTCAGCAAAGGTGCAGGGGGAGGGGTAAGCAGGTAAGATGTCAATCTTGGGAATAAAATGGCCTGATTTAATTTGAGGCTTCCTAACACTCCTCAATCCAACCATGCAAAAAGGCTTAAAAACAATCGCTGAGCTTACCAGACTGTCATTGTGTTAGCACTTTTACATCTGCACAGTATTTTACAAAATTTCAGTTATCCCTCCCAGTCACTCTGTAGAGCTGGTTGGCATTATTATCACCGGGAATCGGAAACAGAGCACAAACCTGCCTCCTAGGGTCATTCATTACCAAGCATTTATCTTTCACTGTACATATTGACTCTTGTGTTATCACAGAGCTGCCTGGGCTGTTATCTGAGGACTTTCCAAAAATAAATGTATCTTTTTTTTAGAAAACTCATGTTTTTTGGATTGTGTCCATATGGCCTATTTGTGTGGAATGAAAAGAAAAAACCAAAAATCCTTCAGATTGGAGGTTGCAGACACACAGACACAAAGGGTGAGCTTTTGAAGGTGGCCAGGCAAGGAACACAAGCATAGTTACCGGAAGAGGCCAAACCACATGGTCCTGGATGCAAAGCAAAGGTGAGGTGCTGGGGGCTCTCTCTCCGGGGCTGTCAGGTCTTACTCGGCACCACAGAGGGACAGATTAAAAATGATAACTGCTTGCTAAGAGGAAGAGTTTCCGAGGTGGGCACGGGCAACACATTATCAAATGATTGGGGTCTGACCGTGTTTAGGCAGAACCTTCTCCAACTATCTAGCAACATCCACTCCTCCACACAGAGGGCACTCTGACAACTGATCTAGTGACGTTCACATCACTTCTGGTTTCTCTAAGAGATGACACTAAAAATGTGCGAGACGTCTTAATTTCAACTTGCTCGTCACTAATTCTCTGTACTGAGAATGATCTGGGGCCAACGTTAAATCCTCCGCAGGCTGGCCCGCAACAGCCGCGTAGCCAGAGTGTGGCAAGGGCTCATGTTGCCTGAGGAAAGTGCAACTAAGAGGGAACAGTCACTGGTTTAACAACAACGACAAACCATATACAGTAGTGATAACAACAATAACAATAATGGTGGCCACTTCGAGGGCCTTCTTTATACCTTCATACATATTAATCCTAACAACAATTATGTAAGGTAGGTTTATCCTCAGGTGAGGAAGGCTTACAGAGGCAAGGTAAAGTGTTTATGGTCCTAGAGCCATTTACTGGTAGGGTAGGGAATCAAACCCAGGTCTACCACTGCACACTGTCAAACCTTTCTGAACAGGAAGTCACAATTTTCTGAACAGGATGTGTAGGCAAGGTAAACATATCAAAGGTTTGGGAGCGCAGGAGCGGCACAGGAAGGCCAGCACTTTGTTTCTCTGCTGTTTGCACAATGACTGACTCAACAGTAATAATCCCTGTCATAGCGCACCAACACTCAAAGATGGTGTTTGGCCGGACAGCTATCTCTAAGTCTAGTCAGTTATGCCAGAGTTCTCATGAAGTATGTCACCACGGGAAAACCAACCCAAAATATGCCTGGGGAGTGAGCACACACAGCATACACCCAAAGCTCTCTCCCTTTAAATATTTTAACTATTACTCATGCACTTGGGTTGTGCTCTCAGTGGGGTCAAGACTTACGTAGGCTGGTTTATAAGGGGTGCTGGAATCGGAGGGGATGGGCTGGACACTCCTGTCACCTCCCACTTGCTTGTAGCGACGCTTGCGGCAGGGGGGGCTGTCGGGAACATGCCACGAGTGGCCTTCAGAAATGGATTTACCTGAAACAGAAAAACAGCAAGTCCGTTCCCTCCAACCAAAGCATTCATATTTAGTTACACAGAAAACATGGCATCAGGTTACAGTATAACATGAGTTCTGCAGCTTTCCTTGCAAAGCATGCATGTTTGCAAAATGTCAGTATGTCCCAGAGGGAATGAAATGAGACTCATGCAACTGGGCGGCACTGGGCCTGCACTAGATGGGTTCACGATGGAGCACAACAAACACGTGATCTGCTGCGGGATGAGTGGCCTTTTGGAGCCGGGGGCTCTAGCGGTGGGGGGCACTGGTGGCAAGGCCGGGTTTGGGGGCCAAGAGGACTGAAGGCCTCTTAGGAGTGAGGGAAGAGTGAACATCAGGATGGACTAGGGGACCGAAGGGCCGCTTGTGGCTCTCCCCAACCACCGCAGGTGGGGATGGGGCAGGGAATGAAGATCAGAGCTGCAAGTCAAGGAGAGGGAGGTGTCTTCTCCTGCGGCAAAGGCAACAGTACCCTCACCCCCTCCACCTTCCCACCCTCTCCGCAGGAAATCACCGTAAGCAGGGTAGTAGTTCTAAACCAAGCCACCATGAAGAAAGCTTGGCCCATACCAAAGGGCTTGAGTGAGATGGAGAGAAAAATACAAATTTTAAAAGGCACCTGAAAAATTCCCTTCTGCACAGGCCTGAAGGGGAGGAGAGGGATGGCGTGGAGACTGCTCTGGCCTGGGAGGGTTTTGTATGGAGCACGAAGCTATGTGTGAGTACGGCAGTGCAAATACACCATGACACAAGGACCAAGGCGCATGGTGTCCACAGAAGGCAGAGGTCAGACATGACACGGGAGCGAGGTTTAGGATGCAGTGTGCACCACAGGACGCTGCCATGTTGGGACGCATGCACGGGCAGGGGCCTACCAGAAGACGCTTTCAAAGTTTTTGTGGTCATTTTAAGATATGCCTCAGGATTTTCAGGGATTTCTACATCTGAAAAAGAACAATGTCATTTTCCTCACTGCAGGCGTCTGTAGATGAATGCCCAAGTATTAAGTTACAACAGTAGAAACATTGTCACCTGGGAGGAGAAAAGTGACTACCCTTTATCTGTTTTATTAAAAAGCTTTAAAGAACCAGAAGGAACTTTTCAGTTAACTCCTGACCGTCCGAAACAGCGGCGCGGGAGGGGAACTGCGTAGAAAGGACAGAGACGCTCAATCTACTGATATTCTGAAAAACTCAATTGAAAGGCCACTGATGAGCCTCCCGTCTATCAAGAGCCATCAGCAAACAGCCTTCATGTCCCAACGTGGACTTTGTTTATTCTTCCCTTTCATTCCACCAGGAATAGGAAGGAGCCAGCCCTCAGGGAGGTCAAAGGCGGGCAGGACAGACACAGGAAGCCACAGGAAGTCTGGGTCAGCCGCAGCCTGGACTCTGACCACTGAGAGCTGGCCGTGTTGCTCAGGTGCTAAGGACTAGCCGTGCGGGGCCATACCTGACAGCGCGCTGTAGTACGGGCCCTCCTCGTCTTCTTCGTGAGAGGACGAGCCCCCCACGTCCCCTGTGTGATCCCACTCCAGCGGGATGGAGTCCACGCTGACAGGGGTCTCACAGCCGGAGCGCTCGGGCCCTGGCGCCGGGGGCACCAGGTGACAAAGGGACTGAGGGGACGAGGGCTCCTCGCTCTCTCTTCTTTTACGCCAAGAGTCCTCCTGGATCTCTCTGGGGTCTTCCACGTCCGTTTCATTCTCAGAGGCTTCCTTTTCATCTTCCAAGCCCTAGAACGGGGGTATCCAGTTTTCAGAATTAACCACTGGGAACTGGCGGCTTCTGAGTAAGTATTGGCTCTATATTAGTTAAGTGTGGAAAGAGCACTTTTCAACTCAGCTTTTTAAAGCAGACTCACAGGTACAGAGAACAAACCAGAGGTTACTAGTGGGGAGAGGGAACTGGGGAGGGGGCGATATAGAGGCGGGGGACTAAGAGGTACAAACTATTCGGGATAGAACAAGCTACAAGGATATATGGTACAACACAGGGAATACAGCCAGTATTTTATAATAACTATAAATGGAGTATAATCTTTAAAAACTGTGGATCACTATACTGTACACCTGTGACTTATATAATATTGTACAGCATCTATCTATACTTCAGCAAAACAAAAACATAGTTTTTTTTTTTTTTTTAAACCATAGAATAAATCATTGTTAACCACGCACAGTTTCCCAGTTCTTTAAAAGTGGAGTCAAACATCCACTTGGGGTGGCCCAGCAGCCCCGCGTGAGGCGCAGCCCCTTACCGACGTGTGGGAGGTGAGCCTCCGGTGGAATCGGGAGACCCTGCCAAACACTTCCTGGCAATAGCGGTGCAGCTCCTCCAACTCATCCTCGATCAGCACGGCGTCCAGGGGCTCACTCTTCTGAATGAGCTGCTCCCCAAAAACGATGAGCTGATCAATCTTGTTGGTATTTAATGTAATTTCCTGCTGGAAACCCTATTTAGAATATGAGAAAGAAAGGATTTCAAACTCAAGCTTCATCAGTTTTCAACTAAGTGACTCCAAAGATTTAAGAATTTAAAATGATCATACGTATGTGTTTTTTCCTTCCCCCTTCTGGGCACTGACTTTTCCAGTTACAATGATTCTAAAGGTCTGACGTGGATGAACCTTTACCGTTACTGGGTGTGAGGGACAGACCTTGTCTTATTGACACTTGGTAGAATCAGAAAATTTCCCATAGTAAGTCTCCACTGGGCATTTCTGCTGACACAGTAATAATGCTCATTGGTGCCGTTATACCGTGGAAGGCAAATCAAATTCCCATTTCTCAACCTCTTATAAAATTTAGCCAAGGAGGGAATTATAGTGCGATTAAAGTGTAGTACAGACATTTGTGACAGTGGGAGAGAAGATACCTGTTCCTGGTCCCACTCTTTTCTTTTTTTTTTTTTAAAACGAGAGGTCTTTTATTTTTTTAATTTATTTCTAAAATATTTATTTATTCATTTGGCGGCGCCGGGTGTTAGTTGGCGGCATGTGAACTCTTACTTGCGGCATATGGGATCTAGTTCCCTGACCAGGGATCGAACCCGGGCCCCCTGCATTGGGAGCGTGGAGTCTTACCCACTGGACCACCAGGGAAGTGCCCTGACCCCACTCTTGAGAGAGAGTTTCCTGCTGCTACAGCCCACAGGTTGCACTCAGACTCAAGTGCTGGAGAAACAGCACCTTACGAAGTTCTGTCTGGAACCACAAGAGCGTTCTCCCCTTGGATGATTACATACGACAAAGAGAATGAAGGGCCTCGTTCCAATACCCCTCGACCGTAAGGAACAGTATCCTTGCTTGTGATAACCTGGCAGTACACAGGTGGGTGCAGTCTGGCTGCTCTGACACTTCTGGAACCTGCTCTCAGGGTATCAGGTGAAGTCTGTGCTTGGCCAGCTCTCCCCTGCCTAGGTGCACTCTTTGGGGAGGAGCTAAGGAAGCAGGCCTTACGTTCAGCTGGCGCATCTTGTCGTCGGCATCGCTCTCCGAGAAGTGCTCCACGTTGGTCAGCTGCAGGTCCATCTCCGTGAGCCACACCAGAATGCTCTCCCTGGTCCCCTCGAATTCCTCCCTTTGGTTGGTGAAATGCTGCGAAAGGGTGAAATAATCACGTTTGTGTTGATGGCATAACAGGAGTTCAGGCAGACAGCAAGGTCACTCTCAGAAGAGGGGAAAGGGAGCCCAGGGTACCCCCGGAGGCCCACACGGCCAGGAGCCTGGGGTCTGGTCCTGGCTGTGGGATAACAACGAGCCCCCTAACCTTCCCTGAGTCTCAGTATCTGCTGGTAAATGAGGTGTGGGAACGTTGACCGCGCTCTCTAAGGTTCTTGCAGCATTTGAAATTCTATAATTCTCTGGTCTAAGTCAGTGATTTTCCCAGTCTGTCCTCTGAGGAACACGCCCCTCTCAAAGCCCAGGCTGGGCACTTGCCTATTTTCAACTGTCAGCCTCCTGTGGGAGCTTCTGCTTGGCAGAAGGATTTAGTAGCTTCAGGATGGAAAAGTATTGATCTCGGGGTTAAGCCTGGACTAGTGCCCCATTTGCCTTCACTGATATAATTCCGAATGTATTTCTTCAAAAACAGAAAACCCAGATTTATCACTTCCAATGAACGAGGCCTCTTGGGTCACCACCTCATAGATGGGCAGCTGATTCTCAAACAAACATAGGGCCCAGTGAAGGCTTAGGCTGGTCACAGTCAAATCAAGTCAGCAGGAGATAAAGAAATTCATGCAAGGGGGTTGCGGAAAAGCTAGCCCATTTCTTCCTGAGAGGGTGAAACAAAAAACCCAGATTTTCCTCCTCTTAGAATGGTTTCAAGAGCGCTCTGCCTTAAGAACGGCTACTTCCTGTAGCCACAACCCACACCGGTCCTGTCACTTTACACCTGGACTCACAAAGGTTGACATATGATGTCTTCTGAATCACAGAAATCTAAGGTGACGGTTCACACCCCAGAATCAAACCCATCATTTGAGGTCAGACAGCTGCTGTGAGGTTGGGAGAACTGTCACTGTCCCCAACCCCCAATACAGAGCGGGGGGCTCTGTCTGTTCCCTCACAGTGCAAGAACCAACGGGACACACAAAAGCGGGCAGATGGGCAAAGGGGGCCTCGTCCCAGACTAAGAGGTACCTTCGCCCGACCCGGTGACGGCAGCGCCCCAGACTCTGGGCAGTGTGTGGGCTGACGTGACACCCTCAGGGGTGACAGGAGTCGAAAAAAAGCGATGTGTTGGTAACACAATCCCTTGAATAAGCTCTGCCTGAGAAGCCTATTCCGAGGCAAATAACTTCACTTTAAAAAGAAAAAAAAAAGGAACGCTTTTTGGCAGCTTTGGGCTTAAACGAAAGGGAAGGCTGTACTGGAAGAATGTCAAGACAGCTTAGGCCTCAAATGAAATCTACCTGCTGCTTTGTTACAAGCCTGACATCACATATCCGACCCCCTCCACCTCCCCAATATCTACAAATGACCCGGTGACGTAGAGGAGGTTACTCGGAGTCGCCGCAGGATGGCTGTGACCCGCTTCTGGAGGTTGTCCCAGCGCTGGTTGCCCTCGTGCACCATCTGCTTCAGTTTGCTGGCCGTGTCGGTGCGGTTCTCGCGGGCCAGCCGCCGGTACTGCTTGTTGATGAGCTCCAGCTGCGTGAGCCTCTCGTGAATCTGCCGCTGGAAGGCCTGTGGCACGGGGGGGCCCTGTCAGTGCCATAGCTGCAGGGCCCCGGGACACCCCTTCCAGGCCCCAGACCACCCGCCTCAAATGTCCATCCAACGGAATGGCCACAGAGGGCTGGCTTCACCCGTTCTTCTGACACTACTGAAGAACACTTTCAAGTTCACGGCCTGCGGTTGGCATAAATCGGTAATGCCCCACAAAGCCGCTGGAGCAGCTGATGGTGGGCTGGGGACCGGATGGCCGCAGCCAGAGGTGGGGAAGCCTGCCACTTATGTGAAGTCATTTAAGCCAGCCCCGAGCCCGCCGCATCCTTGGTTATCAGGACCACTGGGCTGGGGAGGGCCTTTACCTCAAACCTCTTCAGCTCTTCTTTGGCAACGGTGTACAGCACCTCGGAGGAATTCGGGCAGGCTGCTGTCCTCTCGGCGGACTTGAGCCAGTCCTCGAAGCGGGAGTAATCATCTAAAAACTTCTGCCAAAGCCGCCACGTCTCCTCAATTCTAACAGGAGGAAAGCAACTCAGTACAAGCCATCCACGTCAAGCCGAGCTTTTAGGTGGCTTTTTCTCCCCTGACTGGTCCCAGTCCCAGCCCGCCTTGCACTGGCACTAAATATTTAGGGGGAGAGACCCTGCTACCCCTTCCAGGAAATAACCGGAGACATCACTTTGTGGTCAGGACACCCCCCTTCTGGGAGTGCCAGGCCCCTCAGAGCTTCTGCTTCACAGAGGTCACCCAACAGGAGACAGGCGTCCTCCACTACTTAGAGCTGGGACACATCAGCACGGTGGCCACCTGCCGTTACACCCCAAGACACAGGAGGGCTGGGGAGAGACATGACCCTGCCTGTATTCTCCTTGAATGATCCCCTTAATAAGGACTGGCCACACCTACTGAGCCTTCCCCGCCAATACTTGGCACGCCCCTCGGTGAAGCTAACAGAACACAGTCACTGTTACGTAGGTCAGTCGGGAACATGCAGTCGGCATCCAGGGGCAGCTTGGTCCTTACTTCATCCGCCGCTCCATGGACATGGCGCAAATGTTCCTCCAGCGCCTGTCCAGGCTCCTGGTGGTCTGCTGGACGGAGTCGCACTCAGTCTCGTTGGCACAGGCATCGGAGTCGTGCAGGAGGACGTCGCAGATGTTAAACACAGACTCCACCCCTGCACTGTGCTGTTCTATGTCTCGCTGCAGGTCCTACAACGATGGGAGAGTAGGAAGCACGTTGAGGTGCTGGTGGCGGTACTGGGAAGGTTCCCCCCGACCCTTCTTCCAGCCCGGGGGGGCACGGTCCTGCGTGCATTTCTACCTGGAACTTGGCAACACAGGCTGAGTCTCTCTCACCTTTGGGCAACCCCTGTGCGACAGTATCTGACACAAGGCCTAACCGCGGGCAACAATGGGATTGATCTGTTGAACTGACTATGTGAGGGGGTAGGAGAAGTGGGGATTCCCTCCCCTGAGAGCCCAGCGCCCCCAGACTCTGGGGAGGCATGTGATCTACTCCATGCCACCTGATCCCAAGGGCCTCCAATTTAGACTTGGCTTTGGGGAGGTCTTCCTTGGAAAACTGACTTATCTTCAACAGGACCTAAAACTTCAGCAACAGAAACTCTTAACCTTTTATGGGTCACAGAATTCTTAAATCTCCTAAGACCTCTGTACTATCTTCATACACCTCCACCCCCCAAACTGTGCTCGCAGCTGCACGGTGTCCACAGCCTCCCCAGGAGCCTATCCTGGCTCCACGGGCCCAAGGGGTAGAGACGCTGCCCTCCAGCTGATGGAGTCCGGTCAGGGCTGCAGCTCGGGGAGGGGGCGGGGTCTCTGGAGTCTCGTCCCATGATGGGGAGAGTGCTACTGATTCAGGAAAACGAAGGGTCACCAAGAAAAACATGCACGGTCATAGGAAAAAGTGGAAAACTTGTTTAAGTATAAACATGGCATTTTCAGTTATCACCCAGGGAGTGTTCCTTCTACACACAAGGGCAGGGCTAGGGGAAGGGCGAGGTGAGACGCCTGTTTGTTTTGTCATTCTGGATGAGCCAGGCCTCTCCTGATATCCAAATTCTGTGATGAGTGACATGAGACCACACCACTCGTCTTAGTACCCAAACTACATTGTGAAATAGACAAAGTTAAATAAGCCGCTATTAACTATACAAGTTCCCTGGATTCAGCATAGTTCATTTTACAGGAGGGATTATTTTATAAACAGTGGCTGCCACTGTCTACAGAAAAGCAGCATGAAGTTCATTCCAGGTCACCTCAATATTTAACAGTTTTGGAGATTACGACTGGATTACTAGGTAGGACTAATGTTTTCCTACTTTTCTTCTGATAAATGCACATTTGGATAATTCTGTGTCCAGGTGGAAATGAAAGAATAAAATGCTAACACTCAAATCAAGTTTTAAATCAAGCAGTTCTCAACACAGATCCTAACTGATGAAAAATGAGCACCTCAAAGTTATATTCAGAAGAAAATGTGCTTTTCAGTTTGTCACCCTGTGTGTCCTATGAAGAGAGATGTGCAGGTGATTTTTTTAAGCTTTACAGTCAGTCTAAGACAAATGTCTGAAATGCTGCAATGGGGGCAGTCATCTTGGGGTCAGTGGACTAGCTTTATAATTAATAGGTTTAAATAGAATTCCAGGTTTAAGAATTCTTACCCATTCACAGAATTGCCACAGGCTTTCCTAAAATTTACAGATATTGATAAACAACCTTTTAAACTTTTTTTTTGCCAAAATAATAAATAAGGAATCCTAACACTGGTGCTAAATAAGTAATATTGACAATTATCATTGAAAAATGGTACCTGCCCCTGACCTCACCTGGTAGGGTTGGGTAGGATCTGGTTGAAAAGCACTGAGAAAGTCTAGTCTACGGATAAACACGAATGCCATGTATTTTAATAGCCTCTTTGCAGTTACTCTACATTTTTTTCTCAGCTTTTATTGAATGAAACAGCTAAAGAAAACTGATTAATATAAAGGGTAAACGATGGCAAGAAGTGAGCTCTCTGATAATTTACAAAAGACCATGAACATCTTGGCTAAAAAAGGAGTCCAGAGTTTTTCAAAACTTCCAAAACAAACTTCTAATACACCACAAAATGGCCTGCTGATACTGTAGTATGAACTAGTTAGTTGTCTTGTAAAATATAAAATAAAGTAGTGGACCATATTTTAAAACACAAACCACTGAAGTACTGGACAAGTGACATTTTGCAAACTGAAATGATCCCACCACTAGTACCCATTGAGGCCCGAGTTTGCACAATGACTGGATTTCAAAAGTGTTCAAACGCAGAGACGAATCCGACTTAAGAAACAACGTAAAACAATGTGAAAGACTTTTGCCAACGGTTCTGGAAACATGAGTGCCTGTTGACTTTGTTTTTCTGCTCCTGAGTAGGTGACACAGAGCACTGAAGCTGGGAAAGGGCTGAGGGAAGTTGAGGATCAGTGAGAGGACATGGGGAGAAACAGGAAACCAGAGCAGAGAATGCAGCCAGGAAGAATAATACAAAAGGAACTAGAAAAAATGAGATACAAGGGGGAAAAAAGGAAAACCAGGCTGAGAAGGCAGAAAACCATGGCGTGTGTTGTGGGAACCCAGGTGGTGGCTCGAGTGTCTCCGCAGGAGGGGCTGGGGGTGTCAAGCAAGTCCAGCAGGGTGGTCCTGGGCAGTGGATGGGCTTTGGCATGAAGCTGACTTGGCCACTGGGGAGGGGACTACTGGTAACTATAGGGTGTGGGGGTAACGAACCCCCCAAGCCACCATCAGGCACCCCTGGGATGCCTGGGAACCAGCCAACCAAAGAAAACTAGAGAGAGATGCTGAAGACTCAATGAAAGTGGTCCACGGTTTAAACGTGTCACAAGGTGGCCACCACTTCCTTTGCATTTGGAAGATGATCTATTCTACAGGAATAACAATACAACACTTATTACCTAAGGAGTTTCACATAAAGAAGAGAAGCAAAAAAGGCTTTTATAAGGTCTGACCCCTTCTGCACCAGGCCCCCAAGGACGTTATAATGAGGGTCCAGGGACATCATGGCACTTTATCACTTCTGGGCCTGAGGGCTTTTGCAGAAGGGTCTTATTTCTGGAAGCAGTCAAGCAATTTATTATATTTAAATCAGTGACAGAAACACAGGCAAGGTTTTTAAAAAAATGGCCCATAAATAATTATTTTGTGTGACACATTTTCTGTTTTTGGTGGAGCATTTAAGGTCTAGGTTTAGTTATAATTTTGTTTTTTTAATAAAAATACTACAGGTTTCCTCAGGACATCTGTGGTAGGCAGAATATTGGCATCCCCAGAACCATGTCCTTATCCCCAGAACCTGTGACTAGACTAGGTTACATGGCAAAGGAGAATTAAGTGTGCCAATCAGCTGACCTTAAGATAGGGAGGTTATCCTGGATTATGTGGGTGGGCCTAATGGAATCCCAAGGGTCGGTCCTTAAAAGTACAAGAAGAGTCAAGCAGAGGGAGAAAGGCTCAGAGAGATGCACCGTTGCTGGCTTTGAAGACGGCGGAAGGGGGCCATGGGCCAGGAAAGGCAGGCAGCCTCTAGGACTTCAAGGCAAAGAAATGGATTCTCCCCTAGAGCCTCCAGAAAGGAAAGCAGCCCTGCTGACACCTTGACCTCAGCCCTGTGTCAGATTTCTGACCTCCAGAACTATAAGATGATAAATTTGTGTTCAGCTGCTAAATCTGTGGTCATCTGCGACAGTGGCAATAGAAAATTAATACATGCAACTTCTTCACAGCAAAGTGGTCCTGAATACTAACTCCATAATTTTTTTTTTTATAAGAATTCCATGATGGTGATTCTACGTTCTATAAATTGGAAACCTTCAAATCAACCAGACTGAAATTATATACCATTTCAGTACAGGAACACACATGGCCAAGAGAATGGCAGCTGCTCCAAACTGTACACTCTTGGGAATAAATTCCCTGCAATTTAATGATGTTTTGTCACACATCAGATTTATAAAATGTTAACACACGTTATTAGCCCCTGCCAAATTCAGCCACGGGCTAAAGGGAAAAATGTTGTCAGCTTTTGTTCTATTTACCTGAAAAGACTCACCAGTCAGGGTAAATGGTTATTTGCAAGGCCTGTCTATGAAGAGACTATTCAAGAAATTCAACCTAATGGATCAATCTTGTAAATACAGCTGATAATGTTCAGTAGCCCTTTACTGATAAGGGCATTAAAATCTCTGCAGTGTCCATTAACATGGTAGTTATATCAATATTCATTTCTCCACAAAGCAAAGACAGAATATAGATGACCTCAGTGAAAAAGACATACTTAAATTTCTGAGGCTAAGTGGAAAAACCAGTATTTTTACTTTGCAGCATTGCTAAATCATACTAGTTTGAAAATCAGAGAATAGGCATTATTCAAACAGTAATTGTAATAGGATTAAATAGAGATCTAAGTCTAGAGTATTAGCAAATACTTAGCTCTATTTCGTGGTAGCATGAGATGTTGCTTATTATCATGAGAAGGACTGACCTGACCTCAAGAGAATTTATAATCAAGGGGTGGCCTTCTGGCTTTGATAATCTGATGAAAAAGTTTCAGCCCCCCAATTCTGTCTCCAAGCAGCTGGGATATGTGAGTGAATCGGTGTGTTGACAGACAACAAACACCAAGCCTTTGAAGGAAACATGAAGAAAACAGATACAAGGCTGTGAACTTGGTAGCGACCATATTGCTCATATGGTTAAAACAGAATCTGCTCACAGGGCTGAGAGAAACAAGTGAAGGAAAGCTACTAAAAGAATAATATAAGCTTAGCTATTTTAAAAATAAAGAGGGGACTTCCCTGGTGGCGCAATGGTTGAGAGTCCGCCTGCCGATGCAGGCTGGTCCGGGAAGATCCCACATGCCGCGGAGCGGCTGGGCCCGTGAGCCATGGCCGCTGAGCCTGCGCGTCCGGAGCTTGTGCTCCGCAATGGGAGAGGCCACAACAGTGAGAGGCCCACGTACCGCAAAAAAAAAAAAAAAAAAAAAAAAAAAAAATATATATATATATATATATATATATATATATATATATATATATAAAGAGAAGCTCAGGCACTGCATATGAGAATGAGCATGTAAACGTGAGCCTATGGAGGGTAGGAGAGTGGATTTGACAAGTCAGTGAGACCAAAAAGCACCTGCCAGGTTAGGGGCAGGATTCGGTGGTGTTTAAATTGTGGAATTTCCAGGGTTGGCTAAGAGGGGATATAACCGATGACAGAAATGCACAGAACATTGCAGGAGAGGCTTCCTAAGCTATTGGTCCAAACATGCTCCTTCTTCCACACCCCCCGCCCCGAGCACTCCCCTTTTCTTGAAGCTCTATTAGACCCATCATGTGTTGTCCCATGAAAACCTTCTTTGGATGGAAAAATTATTTTTCTTTCAATTCATTGCCAAAACTATAGTAACAAAAACAGAGATTAAAATACCTTATTTACCACTAAGATTAAGGTCTGCATCTTCAACATTATTCAAAGTATTTCACAAAGAGCTACATGAATGGTGGTGGTGGGGTGGGCACTCAAGACATGGATGCCTCACACCGCCAAGAGCATGGACAGGCAGTCAGCTTTCTCTGGAGAAAACATACCAGTATTACGAAATATGAACCCACTAAAATGCACAGCCAGTGCGGGGATGGTTTGCATTAGCAGACCCTGTGAACACCTAGGCTCTGACAAAAGCCCATTCTCACTTCCCCACCTGCTGTTCAGCGAGCCTCTTCTGGATCTCTTGATCATCACAGACATCATAAACCACAGGCTTAGAAAGCTCAGACTCGATCCGAGCCAACCAGGTGCGAAGGTTGCTCATGTTTTTGTCTAACTGCTGAATAAAAGCGAAGGTCTCCTTCAGCTTCTTCACCCTAAACATATTTGCAGCAAAAAAGAGGTGGAAAACAAAAGCACAATGTTTAGTGGTGAGAAGAGTGCACCCATAAGCCTGCTGGAGGTTAAAAAGTAATCATCACTGGTTACTGATTTTATAGCAGGGACTAATGCTCACGTCGCCAGAGTTTTTACACAATATGGGACAACTTACAGAATTGCTGTTCCGGCTGATTTTCAAATGGACTAAGAGATAATCTACCCATGCAAGTATGAAGTCCTATCATTCTCAGGGTGGGATCCCCTGAGACCCAGAACATCTTTCTGGGGCTCCAGAGGAGATAGAGATGCCATTTCTTTCTTTCCAGGTTAAGATCACCACATGTGACTTGTCCAGTTTCTGTTTTGGGTATCACCAAGATCACAGCAGCCAGGGACCTTTCCTGATGGGTAAAGACGTTACACACCTGGCTCATTGGTGGTACCTGGCCTGCGATGCTTCTCATGGGACCCTCTTCTTGAGCAAGTACAGAGCATGTGCCAAACCCCACCACGTCCAGCCTGAGGGGCTGGGGGTGACGTACACATGGAACCAGTCCATCCTAGGGCGGCTGTCTCAGCCAAAACGGGAGGGATGGACACATCATCTACAAGCACAGTTGCAGCTCCATCTACATGACCAATCTGCCTGGCTCAGCGTGGAGTGGACCTGAACTAAGACACGTGGCGTCAGTATACACGGAGAGCTCCCGGGCATGCCGAAGTGCTGTCACGGGGAAATGATGCAGGGGCTGAGGAAAAATGATCTCCATATAGATCCTGAAAGAAAATGTTAAAATCCTCAAGCAGAGGGAGTGAAGGCTTGTTCTGGTGATCTGTGGGCTTTTTAGTTAATCCCAGAGACTTGAAGTAATGGCTACAATGGAAAATTCCCGCTTACTGATACTCATGTTACAAAGTGCTATCAGAACTGCATCCCAGGGACTGGAAAGAGAAACTGGGGCACTGACTCCTAACTCACAGGAAGTGCCCCACCTTCCCTGACAGCAGCATCTCTTCCTTGACTGCCTGTGAACAGCTTCCTGCTGCCCCCCTCACCCTTCTCCCAGCTTCTGGTTCTGCAGCCGAAGTGTACAGCAAGTCTGATTCTCGCTCCAACTCTTCCACGGTCCTCGCCTACCCCGACATAGCAGTTTAACGCCCTGACCTTTCTAGTTCCTCAAGCGGTCAGTGGCCTCTCTGTCTCCAGCCCTGCACTCTGCGAAGTGGCTCCCCTCCCTTCTCCTGCAGCTTCTACCACTGTTCTCTCCGAGATCAGCTGAGGGCCCCTCGACCACGTGCTCCTGCAGCCCTGTGTCTGCACCCCTCGTTGACTGTGCCCGTCTGGACAGAGCCCACACCAGCCAGGCTGCAAGGGGCTACCTCTGTATGCACAGTACCTCCAAGACCACCTGGTGGCCGGGAGTCAGTGACAAGCATTTGCTGAATGAATAAATGTGTGTAATAATCCACTCCATGTGATTATTTAATAAAACCACAGGGTTGTGAGTGTTTATTATTTAAGTAAACCAGAGAGATTTGTGAAGATGGCGGAAGAGTAAGACGCGGAGATCACCTTCCTCCCCACAGATACATCAGAAATACATCTACACGTGGAACTGCTTCTATAGAACACCCACTGAATGCCGGCAGAAGGCCTCAGACCTTCCAAAAGCCATGTGGAGGACAGGCTCTTGGTGCTCCAGCCAGGCATCAGGGCTGTGCCACTGAGGTGGGAGAGCCAACTTAAGGACACTGGTCCACAAGAGACCTCCCAGCTCCACATAATATCGAAGGGCAAAAATCTCCCAAGATCTGCATCTCAACACCAACACTCAGCTTCACTCAATGACCAGCAAGCTACAGTGCTGGACATCCTATGCCAAACAACTAGCAAGACAGGAATACAGCCCCATCCATTAGCAGAGAGGCTGCCTAAAATCATAATAAGGCTACAGACACCCCAAAACACACCACCAGACGTGGACCTGCCCAGCAGAAAGACAAGATCCAGCCTCATCCACCAGAACACAGGCACTAGTCCCCTCCACCAGCAAGCCTACACAACCCACTGAACCAACCTAAGCCACTGGGGACAGACACCAAAAACAACGAGAACTATGAACCTGCAGCCTGCGAAAAGGAGACCCCAAAAACAGTAAGATAAGCAAAATGAAAAGACAGAAAAACACATAGCAGATGAAGGAGCAAAGTAAAAACCTACCAGACCTAACCAATGAAGAGGAAATAGGCAGTCTACCCAAAAAAGAATTCAGAATAATGACAGTAAACATGATCCAAAATCTTGGAAACCGAATACAGAAAATGCAAGAAACATTTAACAAGGACCTAGAAGAACTAAAGAGGAAACAAGCAATGATGAACAACACAATAAATGAAATTAAAAATACTCTAGAAGGGATCAATAGCAGAATAACTGAGGCAGAAGAACAGATAAGTGACCTGGAAGACAAAATAGTGGAAATAACTACTGCAGAGCAGAATAAAGAAAAAAGAATGAAAAGAACTGAGGACAGTCTCAGAGACCTCTAGGACAACATTAAATGCACCAACATTCAAATCATAGGGGTCTGAGAGGAAGAGAAAAAGAAAGGGACTGAGAAAATATTTGAAGAGATTATAGTTGAAAACTTCCCTAATATGGGAAAGGAAACAGTTAATCAAGTCCAGGAAGCACAAAGAGTCCCATACAGGATAAATCCAAGGAGATACATGCCAAGACACACATTAATCAAACTGTCAAAAATTAAATACAAAGAAAACATATTAAAAGCAGCAGGGGAAAAACAACAAATAACACACAAGGGAATCCCCATAAGGTTAACAGCTGATCTTTCAGCAGAAACACTGCAAGCCACAAGGGACTGGCAGGACATATTTAAAGTGATGAAGGAGAAAAACCTACAACCAAGACTACTCTCTACCCAGCAAGGTTCTCATTCAGATTTGATGGAGGAATTAAAACCTTTACAGACAAGCAAAAGCTGAGAGGGTTCAGCACCACCAAACCAGCTTTACAACAAATACTAACAGAACTTCTCTAGGCAAGAAACACAAGAGAAGGAAAAGACCTACAATAACAAACCCAAAACAATTAAGAAAATGGGAATAGGAACATACATATCGATAATTACCTTAAATGTAAATGGATTAAATGCTCCCACCAAAAGACACAGACTGGCTGAATGGATACAAAAAAACAAGACCCATATATATGCGGTCTACAAGAGACCCACTTTAGACCTAGAGACACATACAGACTGAAAGCAAGGGGATGGAAAAAGATAGTCCATGCAAATGAAAATCAGAAGAAAGCTGGAGTAGCAATTCTCATATCAGACAAAATAGACTTTAAAATAAAGACTATTACAAGAGACAAAGAAGGACACTACATAATGATCAAGGGATTGATCCAAGAAGAAGATATAACAATTGTAAATATTTATGCACCCAACATAGGAGCACCTCAATACATAAGGCAAATACTAACAGCCATAAAAGAGGAAATCGACAGTAACACAATCATAGTAGGGGACTTTAACACCCCACTTTCACCAATGGACAGATCATCCAAAATGAAAATAAATTAGGAAACACAAGCTTTATGATACATTAAACAAGACGGACTTACTTGATATTTATAGGACATTCCATCCAAAACCAACAGAATACACATTTTTCTCAAGTGCTCATAGAACATTCTCCAGGATAGATCATATCTTGGGTCACAAATCTAGCCTTGGTAAATTTAAGAAAATTGAAATTGTATCAAGTATCTTTTCCGACCACAATGCTATGAGACTAGATATCAATTACAGGAAAAGATCTATAAAAAATACAAACACGGGCTTCCCTGGTGGCGCAGTGGTTGAGAGTCCGCCTGCCGATGCAGGGCACACGGGTTCGTGCCCCGGTCCAGGAAGATCCCACATGCCGCGGAGCGGCTGGGCCCGTGAGCCATGGCCGCTGGGCCTGCGCGTCCGGAGCCTGTGCTCCGCAGTGGGAGAGGCCACAGCAGTGAGAGGGTTGCGTACCGCAAAAAACAAAACAAAACAAAACAAAAAAACAAACACATGGAGGCTAAATAATACACTACTTAATAACAAAGTGATCACTGAAGAAAACAAAGAGGAAATCAAAAAATACCTAGAAACAAATGACAATGGAGACACGACGACCCAAAACCTATGGGATGCAGCAAAAGCAGTTCTAAGTGGGAAGTTTATAGCAATACAATCCTACCTTAAGAAACTGGAAACATCTCAAATAAACAACCTAACCTTGCACCTAAGGCAATTAGAGAAAGAACAAAAAAACCCCAAAGTTAGCAGAAGGAAAGAAATCATAAAGATCAGATCAGAAATAAATGAAAAAGAAATGAAGGAAACAATAGCAAAGATCAAGAAAACTAAAAGATGGTTCTTTGAGAAGATAAACAAAATTGATAAGCCATTAGCCAGACCCATCAAGAAAAAAAGGGAGAGGACTCAAATCAATAGAATTAGAAATGAAAAAGGAGAAGTAACAACTGATACTGCAGAAATATAAAGGATCATGAGAGATTACTACAAGCAACTCTATGCTAATAAAATGGACAACCTGGAACAAATGGACAAACTCTTAGAAATGCACTACCTGCCAAGACTGAACCAGGAAGAAATAGAAAATATGAACAGACCAATCACAAGCACTGAAATTGAAACTGTGATTAAAAATCTTCCAACAGGGCTTCCCTGGTGGCGCAGTGGTTGAGAATCTGCCTGCCAATGCAGGGGACACGGGTTCGAGCCCTGGTCTGGGAAGATCCCACATGCCGCGGAGCAACTAGGCCCATGAGCCACAATTACTGAGCCTGCACGTCTGGAGCCTGTGCTCTGCAACAAGAGAGGCTGCGATAGTGAGAGGCCCGCACACCGCGATGAGGAGTGGCCCCCACTTGCCGCAACTAGAGAAAGCCCTTGCACAGAAACGAAGAGCCAACACAGCCATAAATAAATAAATAAATTTTTAAAAGGGCAAAATTCCAAAAAAAAAAAAAAACTTCCAACAAACAAAAGCTCAGGACCAGATGGCTTCACAGGCAAATTCTATCAAACATTTAGAGAACAGCTAACACCTATCCTTCTCAAACTCTTCCAAAATATAGCAGAGGGAGGAACACTCTCAAACTCATTCTACGAGGCCACCATCACCCTGATACCAAACCAGACAAAGATGTCATAAAGAAAGAAAACTACAGGCCAATATCACTGATGAACACAGAGGCAAAAATCCTCAACAAAATACTAGCAAACAGAATACAACAGCACATTAAAAGGATCATACACCATGATCAAATGGGGTTTATTCCAGGAATGCAAGGATTCTTCAATATATGCAAATCAATCAACGTGATACACCATATTAACAAATTGAAGGAGAAAAACCACATGATCATCTCAATAGATGCAGAGAAAGCTTTCGCCTAAATTCAACACCCATTCATGATAAAAACCCTGCAGAAAGTAGACATAGAGGAAACTTTCCTCAACATAATAAAGGCCATATATGACAAACCCAAAGCAAACATTGTCCTCAACGGTGAAAAACTGAAACCATTTCCACTAAGATCAGGAACAAGACAAGGTTGCCCACTCTCACCACTCTTATTCGACATAGTTTTGGAAGTTTTAGCCACAGCAATCAGAGAAGAAAAGGAAATAAAAGGAATCCAAATCGGAAAAGAAGAAGTAAAGCTGTCACTGTTTGCAGATGACATAGTACTATACATAGAGAATCCTAAAGATGCTACCAGAAAACTACTAGAGCTAATCAAAGAATTTGGTAAAGTAGCAGGATACAAAATTAATGCACAGAAATCTCTGGCATTCTTATACACTAATGATGAAAAATCTGAAAGTGAAATTAAGAAAACACTCCCGCTTTTCATGCCACATAAGGGTCCATACGGCTTTGTTCTGGATTCCTGTCGTAACTTAAAGGGAAACATTAACAATGTCCGGAGCCCTTGATGTCCTGCAAATGAAGGAGGAGGATGTCCTCAAATTCCTTGCAGCAGGAACCCACTTAGGTGGCACCAACCTTGACTTCCAAATGGAACAGTACATCTACAAAAGGAAAAGTGATGGCATCTACATCATAAATCTGAAGAGAACCTGAGAGAAGCTTCTGTTGGCAGCTCGTGCCATTGTTGCCATTGAAAACCAGCTGATGTCAGTGTCATATCTTCCAGGAATACTGGCCAGCAAGCTGTGCTGAAGTTTGCTGCTGCCACTGGAGCCACTCCTATTGCTGGCCACTTCACTCCTGGAATCTTCACTAACCAGATCCAGGCAGCCTTCCGGGAGCCAAGACTTCTGGTGGTTACTGATCCCAGGGCTGACCACCAGCCTCTCACAGAGGCCTCTTATGTTAACCTGCCTACCATTGCTCTGTGTAACACAGACTCTCCTCTGTGGTATGTGGACATTGCCATCCCATGCAACAAAAAGGGAGCTCACTCAGTGGGTCTGATGTGGTGGATGCTTGCCCGGGAATTTCTGCGCACGCGTGCCACCATCTCCCGTGAACCACCATGGGAGGTCATGCCTGATCTCTACTTCTACAGAGATCCTGAAGAGAATGAAAGGAAGAGCAGGCAGCAGCTGAGAAGGCTGTGACCAAGGAGGAATTTCAGGGTGAATGGACCGCTCCAGCTCCTGAGTTCACTGCTGCTCAGCCTGAGGTGGTGGACTCGTCTGAAGGTGTGCAGGTGCCCTCTGTGCCTATTCAGCAGTTCCCCACTGAAGACTGGAGTGCTCAACCTGCCACTGAAGACTGGTCTGCAGCTCCCACTGCTCAGGCCACCGAGTGGGTAGGAACAACCACTGAGTGGTCTTAAACTGTTCTTCCACAAACTCTTAAAATGGAAATAGGTTGATGGAAAATAAACAGTTTCTAAGAAAAAGAAAAGAAAAAAAACCACTCCCATTTACCATTGAAACAAAAAGAATAAAATATCTAGGAATAAACCTACCTAAGGAGACAAAAGACCTGTATGCAGAAAATTATAAGACACTGATGAAAGAAATTAAAGACGATACAAATAGATGGAGAGATATACCATGTTCTTGGATTGGAAGAATCAACATTGTGAAAATGACTCTACTATCCAAAGCAATCTACAGATTCAATGCAATCCCTATCAAACTACCACTGGCATTTTTCACAGAACTAGAACAAAAAATTTTACAATTTGTATGGAAACACAAAAGACCCCGTACAGTCAAAGCAATCTTGAGAATGAAAAACGGAGCTGGAGGAATCAGGCTCCCTGACTTCAGACTATACTACAAAGCTACAGTAATCAAGACAGTATGGTACTGGCACAAAAACAGAAAGATAGATCAATGGAACAGGACAGAAAGCCCAGAGATAAAGCCATGCACATATGGTCACCTTATCTTTGACAAAGGAGGCAAGAATATACAGTGGAGAAAAGACAGCCTCTTCAATAAGTGATGCTGGGAAAACTGGACAGGTATAAGTAAAAGTATGAAATTAGAACACTCCCTAACACCATACACAAAAATACACTCAAAATGGATTAAAGACCTAAACGTAAGGCCAGACACTATCAAACTCTTAGAGGAAAACACAGGCAGACACTCTATGACATAAATCACAGCAAGATCCTTTTTGACCCACCTCCTAGAGAAATGGAAATAAAAACAAAAATAAACAAATGGGACCTAATGAAACTTAAAAGCTTTTGCACAGCAAAGGAAACCATAAACGAGACGAAAAGACAACCCTCAGAATGGGAGAAAATATTTGCAAATGAAGCAACTGACAAAGGATTAATCTCCAAAATTTACAAGCAGCTCATGCAGCTCAATAACAAAAAAACAAACAACCCAATCCAAAAATGGGCAGAAGACCTAAATAGACATTTCTCCAAAGAAGATATACAGACTGCCAACAAACACATGAAAGAATGCTCAACATCACTAATCATTAGAGAAATGCAAATCAAAACTACAATGAGATATCATCTCACACCAGTCAGAACGGCCATCATCCAAAAATCTAGAAACAATAAATGCTGGAGAGGGTGTGGAGAAAAGGGAACACTCTTGCACTGCTGGTGGGAATGTGAATTGGTTCAGCCACTATGGAGAACAGTATGGAGGTTCCTTAAAAAGCTACAAATAGAACTACCATATGACCCAGCAATCCCACTACTGGGCATATACCCTGAGAAAACCGAAATTCAAAAAGAGTCATGTACCAAAATGTTCATTGCAGCTCTATTTACAATAGCCCGGAGATGGAAACAACCTAAGTGCCCATCATCGGATGAATGGATAAAGAAGATGTGGCACATATATACAATGGAATATTACTCAGCCATAAAAAGAAACGAAATTGAGCTCTTTGTAATGAGGTGGATAGACCTAGAGTCTGTCATACAGAGTGAAGTAAGTCAGAAAGAAAAAGACAAATACCGAATGCTAACACATATATATGGAATTTAAGGAAAAAAAAATGTCATGAAGAACCTAGGGGTAAGGCAGGAATAAAGATGCAGACCTCCTAGAGAACGGACTTGAGGTTATGGGGAGGGGGAAGGGTGAGCTGTGACAGGGCGAGAGAAAGTCATGGACATATACACACTAACAAACGTAGTAAGGTAGATAGCTAGTTGGAAGCAGCCGCATGGCACAGGGATATTGGCTTGGTGCTTTGTGACAGCCTGGAGGGGTGGGATAGGGAGGGTGGGAGGGAGGGAGACGCAAGAGGGAAGAGATATGGGAACATATGTATATGTATAACTGATTCACTTTGTTATAAAGCAGAAACTAACATACCATTGTAAAGCAATTATACCCCAATAAAGATGTTAAAAAAAAAAATCTAGAAACAATAAATGCTGGAGAGGGTGTGGAGAAAAGGGAACACTCTTGCACTGTTGGTGGGAATGTAAATTGATACAGCCACTGTGGAGAACAGTATGGAGGTTCCTTAAAAAGTACAAAGAGAACTACCATATGACTCAGCAATCCCACTACTGGGCATATACCCTGAGAAAACCATAATTCAAAAAGAGTCATGTACCAAAATGTTCATTGTGGCTCTATCTATAATAGCCAGGACATGGAAGCAACCTAAGTGTCCATCAACAGATGAATGGATAAAGAAGATGTGGCACATATATACAATGGAATATTACTCAGCCATAAAAAGAAACAAAATTGAGTTATTTGTAGTGAGGTGGATGGACCTAGAGTCTGTCATACAGAGTGAAGTAAGTAAGAAAGAGAAAAACAAATACCGTATGCTAACACATATATATGGAATCTAAGAAAAAAAAAAAGGTCATGAAGAACCTAGGGGTAAGACGGGAATAAGGACACAGACCTACTAGAGCATGGACTTGAGGATATGGGGAGGGGGAAGGGTAAGCTGTGACAAAGTAAGAGAGTGTCATGGACATATATACACTACCAAATGTAAAACAGATAGCTAGTGGGAAGCAGCCGCATAGCAGAGGGAGATCAGCTAGGTGGTTTGTGACCACCTAGAGGGGTGGGATAGGGAGGGTGGGAGGGAGGGAGATGCAAGAGGGAAGAGATATGGGGACATATGTATATGTATAACTGATTCACTTTGTTATAAAGCAGAAACTAACACACCATTGTAAAGCAATTATACTGCAATAAAGATGTTAAAAAAAAAAGTAAACCAGAGAGTTGTGTGTATTTTTAATTTTTACTATTATCCTTTTGCACCCTACTATCAACCAGATCAACCTTGGGGAATGACTTCTAGCTCCAGCTCTATTTCCAATTAGCTTTATAATTTAGAGGAAATCCTTCTACCTCAGCCCCTCATGTCTAGCAGGCCTCTCAGGTCCCTCCAGCTTCAGGGAGGTGATAGCATCTGGGCGACATTCAGGCCAGAGTTCTGGAGGTGAGCAGACCCAGATCTAAGCCCCACTGTACCATCTATAAGCTGTGTACCCAGCAAGGTACCTAATGTTCCTGATTCCCAGTTTCCTTGTTAATCTTCAAATTATCCACCTTGTAGGGGGTTCTGAGACAGAAACAAGAGGATGCATGTAAAGCCTTTGGCATAAAGTGAGCACTCACTGTAATATGAGTTCTTATTACTGCTGACTGGGATCACACGCTGCTACAATAATGCCTGATTTACACGGTGTTGGCCCTCACATAGTCCTTTCATAAATATTTTATCCCCAACAGTGCCACGAGGTAGGCAAGCTTGGAACGAGGCCATGGAGCCTGGTGATGAAGAGCACACTCTTTGTGGTCAGGGTCTGGGTATGAATCCTGGCTCTATTTAATCTCATCTGTCAAACGGCGTCAACAGTGGTACCTTCCTTCACTGGGTGGCTGAGAGCAGGATGAGATACACATGCATGAAAGGAATTTGGCACAGTGTCTGACAGAGATAAGTGTCCAGAAATTGTGGTTGTAATGATTTTAAGATGGTATATTTTCCAAATTGCATTCTTACTGCAAATATCACAAGAAGTTTCCTTCAAAGCCACAAGATGATTTATTAAAAAGGAAGTAACAGAATCCAGGGCCAGGCCTGGATGCAGCTGTAACCTAGATACTTCCTTTGTTCCCCTGGCTTTCAAGTTATACCCTCCTCACCCCAATGTCTTGTCACCCTGACTGCCCAGGGAACAGAAGGAACACTCCACACAATGCCAGAGCAGCTGGGAACCCCAGGCCCCATGGGACCAAGTCTTGCATGCAGTTTGCAAGGGGCTGCCCTCCTGGGAGGCTCTGGCTGGAGAAGCTCCGCCCTGAGAGCTTCCTGTAGGTGGGGAGAGGCACTCAGGCCAGCAGCCTCTGCACAGCCCTCCTGCTTCCTGCTTCCCCATCCTTCCTCCTCTCTCCTCCCAGAATGGCAGCCCCCACTGCTTCATCCAGCGCCTGACCCTGGTCCATCATAAGGCTCTCAGCCTCTTTATTTTGAAAGAAGAGGGCTAGAACACAACTTTTTAAATGAAGAGAGCTAACAAGTAATAAAATAACCTGGGTGCAAAAATACTGAGATGCCGTGATCCTGAATCCTGTTAATCCCGAGGGGTGAGATGTGCAATAAGCAGAGGGGGGAGTATGGAGAAGGTGGATGAATAATTAGCTTGGCTTCCCCAGAACTATGGTACTCCAGGCCAGTGGCGTCCCAAATGTGGGGCTCAAGCCCATTGGTGTCCAAACCAATGGGGTGTGGGAAGAAAATATTAGACTTTCTATTGTTATCCCATTCTTTTAAAATTCCTACATTGGGTATGCTTTAAAATTCACAAACTTTAATTCTAAAATGGAACATCTACAGAACATGCCGACATCTTTATGTGCCAGGCCTACTGTACTTTATATATGTAAGTTAGCAACTCATCTAATCCTTACAACGATGCTGTGAGATCAGTCTAATAACATCTCCATTTGACAGATGAGGTAACTGAGGCAATGAGATTAAATAATTTACCATAGTAACATGACCAGTCAATGGCAGAGGAAGGATTCCAACCCGGGCAGTCTGGCCGGAGCTACTGTTCTTAAGCACTTTTCTTGTGGTATCCTATATAAACCTGCACATGGTAATGGGCACATATAGTGGGGTGGGTACAGGATGGTTTCCAGCGCTGTCAGGGAATATGATCAGGAGTCTAGACTCACAGCTCTAGGACACACTGGCGGGTAGAAGCCCATCCAACAAGTGTGGCATTTTGGGTGCTCACTTTGCCCCTCCATGATTTCCTTTCAATAAACATTTAACCACTCACTTTGCCTTGGGTCCTGTGCAGATCCTGAGGATTTGAAGATAACTTATTCCCAGAGGTCATGATCTAATTTCGATCTAATTTAGACATTATAATATTATAGGAGATGCTCAATAAACACCTTCTGAATGAACAAGTGACATTCACACATGCCCTCAAATTTGTCTTTTTCATAAAAGAGGTGGTCATGTTACATTTTAAAACAAGCATATGCATCACACGCACACTTAGGGCAAAAAAAAGAGGAAGGGTGGGAGGGAAAGAAAAGAAGCTACAAAACATTCATCCAGTCAGGACTTAACGTGCTTCTATGTCCCAACCTCCGACTGAAGGTGAAATATCCCCAAATGCACAGTGGCATAAATAAATGTTGTTCCTCAGATAATCATGTTACGACTTACTCTGGGAACCATCAGAGGTACTGCTGAGTCTATATCGACTGTGCAGACACTAAGCTAATTACCTAATCAACACCTTTCCCAGGTCAGGAAGTACACGTCATTTGCCAACCCAGGCAACTGACCTCCTAGTTAGGCCTTGTTATTAATATTGCTCTTGGAAAATTTTAAATCTCGAGTTAATATTGGGAACAAGGAAATCCATTCAGAAACCAGACTGTTGTTACAGGGAAGCAAGCACAATTCTGCATTACATCAACCACCCAGGCAGCTTAAGTAGCTCACCATCTCTGTACTGGCCCATGCTTCACCCAGGTGTGATTGACTAATACTAATCACACATATATTTCAACAAATCCATATTTCTCCAGAAAAAATAAGCATGATTCCCTGAGCTGAATTCCAGTTCTGAGGACTGGAAAACCAAGATATTTAGGCGCAAAGAGGAAGTTTTTCACCTGTATGGACTACTGAAAGACCCGAATAAAACGAAAACATTTTTATATGATACCAAACAAAATAAGGAGTTTGACAAAGAGCATACAAATAAGAAGTTCTTTTGTGGGGCTTGCGGGTAGAAATACAGAAAATAATCAAGGTGAATAAAGTTTTTCCTTTATCTTCATCTAGCGATGGATGGGAATTTAATACTTATGAACCCTCTTCCCTCTCCAAAACAAAAATCAGGCCAGGTTAATATCACTTCATGATTCAGGCCTAAGTCTTACAGTGTGTGAGGGAGGCTTTAAATATCAAATTCATGTATATGGAAGAGTTTACATTTCATTCCTATTCTCTCCATGCTAAAGGGTCTACAGTTAAATTATTAAGGCCCTGGACCAGCGTAAGTTAAAAAAATTCCCAGGCCCATGTGGACAGCATAACTTAAAAAGGAAAACTGAGATGGTTGAGTATCTGCATTTGTATTGAAACAAACAGATACTCAGACCTGTGGGCAGCTGTCAGTTGCTAAAAACACTGTGCAAATTCTGCACAATTGCATCTTTGTAAATGACTAAACATCTTTGTAGTAAGATAATCAATTACTCCACGATCTTGAAGCCCTGATTTGAGGGCACGGACATTACAATACATTTGAGCTAATCGCCTCTTTGAAGCATTTATGTCGCCAGAGGACTTCCATTTTCCACACAGCATAATCACTTCTCTCCCCTGCTTGTCAAAGGCTGGCTGCAGACACCACACGCATGCTGACACTGGGAAAGAACCCATCCCCCGATGGCCGAGCACACACACTCCGCAGCCACCATCTCATCGGTAATTTCTATTGTAACCAACATGAGAGCGCGAGAAAACGAGACACACAGGGACAGCAGCCGCTGCTCCCAGATGTAGGACTGATCACCAAAATAGCACTTACTGTTGATGAGAAACAAATCATTCCTTAGGTTGAGCGAAACCTCCAAGTTCCCGGCTGCACCTCCACCTCCCAGGGACGAGGCGGCCCCTCCCCCGCCCGGCGGCCTCTCCATTCACTGGTTCAGCATCTTGCACAGGCCGCCCTCCCGCAGGCTCCCGCGGGCACGGCTCGCTCGCCGCTACGGAGCAGCGAGGGTAGGCAGGGAAGAGACCTGCTTCTCCGCTAACTGCAATTTTTAATCTCAGTTTTCTTCCTTCCAATAAACAAATATCTCTAGCCCTTGCCTCTCTTACACACACACAGTCTTTGTTCTGACGCTGCAGGATTGCAAGGCTGGGGGAAGAAAGTCCCAGTGTTATCTTAGCTATGGGTTATTTATGAAGTGCTATAAACAAACGCAGGGAAGAAACACTTAAGATTTGGGGCACAGAAACGAGGATTTCTGTTCTCATCAAATTAAATGTCTCTCTTTCAGGTTTAAAAGCAATGGTGAAATCTGAAGCCCCGAGTCCAACAGGAATGGCTTCCTCCTAAAGAAGAAATTTCCCCAGGAGGTTTTCTGCCCTGCCTTTTCAGTCCTGTGCATCCTGGCTTGGGAGGGGCAGAGAGTTTATTTAGTCCATTTCTTTGCTTTTTTGCAATAATAATAGTAATAATAATAATAAGAATTCTATCTTGTAGTACAAATGGAGTTCAACACTTTGCAGAGGAAGAAATTTTGCAGTTTTCCTTGCTAGTCCCTCCTAGGTTTTACCATAATTTGAGCACCTGAAAATTCCTCTACCTCCCTACCTGTCCTTCTCTACACGACCCTGAGGGGCTCTGCTTAGGGAAGCACCCTTGGTTTGTGTCCAAGCCCCTTTCAGGCTCAGTCTCAGCCTTATCTGGAGACTCAATGATATCAATAATTTCTCATGGGCCCCCAAAGCCCAACATTTAGCCATTATTACATCCCCACCTTGAAACACACTAAGCACACTCTAGACCAGTGAAATTAGGTATAAAGATTTGGAAACAGTTCTCCCCAAAGGCAGCATCTAACTTGTGTCCACACGCTTGGCTGTCCCTGGTGCTCCTCCAAGGCTCAGTACGCTGGACCTGCCTGATGCTGGACACCAGGCTCCTGACTGCTCACTGATCCTGTGAGGGCTGCTGTCTCCTTGGAGAAGCTCCCCGACCCTCAGGAAGGCATTTCTGCAGGGCCCGGGAGCAAGAGCCACCTGCTCCAGAGGTGGAACGATGGGACTTGTGATGGGAAGGAAAAAGGAAAGTGGGGAGGCCGACCTCACATCTGGCTCTCCCTGTGCGACAAATCTCTAAGTGCTTCTAGTCCCACTGGATCAGGCAACCTGCTAAGACCAGAGCAAGTCAACTTTATGACTAGCGGCATTGTTTGGTCTTCCAAAGTAACCTTGAGAAAATACAGATAAAAGGAAAGCAATGAAAAACGTATCAGCTTAAAAAGGCACACATCTCTCTGCCCATTCTTCAAGGGATGGAAAAACAATCTTAACACACAGTTGCCATGGTAATAACTGCTGAGCTTAAATGACAACATTTTAATTGCTACTATTATAAAGCAGGTGGGCTTTTCACATTGGTAGATAAAATGTGAAAATTATGCTTAGTTAAAAAGTTTTTTCACGGACTTGATCTTTCTGATAGCAAGAGAGCTATCTAGTCTAAATAGGAAGGGACCATAAGGTAGTACATCTGAGTGTGTCCCTCCTTCATAACACTGGCTTAAGGATGCCAAGTCTATTAAATGATGCTACCACCAAAGAGAAATTAGGAGAAAGGTAACAACATTCATGACATTTTTTAAGAAGAAAAAAAAGAGTTCCCGTGTTCCTTTTTCCATAATGAACATTTAGTAAATACAGATAAAAAGAAAATTAAAATCACCGATGATGCCAACACCAACAGATATGTCTTTCCACTCAGTTGTCTCATCTCTTTTAGGCACTGAAAGCTTTGACCAGATCATCCTCACAAGCTGCTAGAAAGAGTCTTTAAAAAGAGCCCCCCAACCCCATGTCTCTGAAGAGGCTCCACCAAGTTGAACAACCAGACAGTCACTCACTGAGGACACAGGACCCCTGCTTCACCGGGCAAGGTGAAGGCTTTGATTAATGAAATGCGGAGGGGGTTCTGGGAAACAAAAGGAGATGAATCTTTAAGGAGTTCAACTCCTGGGATTTTGAAATCAAAGGTACGTATAAGTGAGGTTATGTGTCGAGCTGAGGCTTTCTTTGGCATCAGTCCTGTTGATGGCCGGGGACCCTCTTTTCAGAGCTTTAGTCTGTGCTGGCTGAAGCAGGTCAACTTTGCATCCTTTGGTCCATCACCCGACATCCTGTGAACTAAACTGTTCTTATTAATAGGTAACCTAGCTGCCTCCAAAACACGGATCACACATATCGGTCGTTCTGAAAAACGACTTCTGTACTTTAGTCATCTCTCCTGCATTCAGGTTTTGCTGCGTCACTTTTCAAAGATATTATCTAAGAAAACATGGGCAAGAGGAGGAGGCAACAGTTACAATTAAAAAAAAAGTTAACTCTCCCAAAAAAGAGGGGATATATGTATATGTACGGCTGATTCATTGTGCTGTACAGGAGAAACGAATACAACATTGTAAAGCAACTATACTCCCAATAAAAATTAATTAAAAAATAAAGTTAATATAGGAAACGGCCTTTAAAAAAAGTTAACTCTTCATTTAATCTGTCAATAAACATAGGATATAATTAATATTTGTCATCAAATCAGATTGGGTTCTATAATAATCACACCATTCACCAAAAAATATGTAGTGCTTCAAATGGCCTTTCTGTGGAAGAAATAAATAGCATGTTTTATAAGAGTTCAGATGTCACAAATGCAAGAAGCTGCCCAAGGGCCCATGAGGAATGCTAAAAGCTCCTGGGGCAATTCTGATGGAGAGCCAGTTCTGTGCATTTTAGTGCCCACATCAGGGCCTCGTGTGACCTTATGTGAGGAAATCAGCATTAAGACTGACTTAGGCACCCCAGTCCCCTTGATCGTTTGGTTATTTCAGGAGATGTGTCCTTCAGATTCTTTAAGGATTTTTACAGAAGCTGAAAAATACTTTACAAGCAGAGGAAAAACAGCGGTTTGGGTCTAAGCACCCTCCCTCTCCTCCCCTATCACACAGCCATACTGCACTGCACCGGAGGCTGGCATGCGTGTGTATGGACAGACCCATCGTTGTCCTGGTGCTTTTTCATCCAGAATCCTTTCCATAGTTTATCAACAAGGAGACAAGCTTACAGAGGTTGCAAGACTTGGGTTACCGTACGTGGCAAGTCCACTGTGTCACCTCATACTGCTGCTTGCCCTAGCACTATTGGCAACACCTGGGCACTTGTTAGAAATGCACATTCTTGGCCCAACCCAGACCTACGGAATCAGAAGCTCTGGAGATGGGGTCCAGCCATCCATGTTCTCAGGAGCCCTCCAGGGATTCTGATGAATGTTTAAGTTTGAGAACCACTGCTCTAGAGTAGACAGTAAAGTCTATATTGAGTACTAGATTTTAGAAAAATTCTGATAAACCACATTTTCCCAAAAAATTAATAATTAATTAATTTTTGGCTGCGTTGGGCCTTTCTTGCTGTGCGCGGGCTTTCTCTAGCTGCGGCGAGCAGGGGCTACTCTTCGTTGTGGCGCACGGGCTTCTCATTGCAGTGGTTTCTCTTGTTGTGGAGCACGGGCTCTAGGTGCGCGGGCTTCACTGGTTGCAGCACACGGGCTCAGTAGTTGTGGCTCGCATGCTCTAGAGCGCAGGCTCAGCAGTTGTGGCTCGCAGGCGTCTGTAGTTGTGGCTCGCGGGCTCTAGAGCGCAGGCTCAGTAGTTGTGGTGCACAGGCTTAGGTGCTCCGCGGCATGTGGGATCTTCCCGGACCAGGGCTCGAACCTGTGTCCCCTGCATTGGCAGGCGGATTCTTAACCACTGCGCCACCAGGGAAGACCTAAACCACCTTTAAAAGTCTCAAAGGAGCCAAATGCTCTTCTGATGCATGGAGCAGGGGGACAGAATTACCTTGGCTCCATGCCACCATGTGCAGATTTGCTTCTGCCCTTGGCTCAGTTATTTACCCTCTCTGAGCTGCGGCGTCCTTCTCTGTAAAATGGAGAAGACTGACCTTGCAGGGTTGCTGCAAGGATGAAATGAAATAATATATATGAGCCTGGCCCTTAAAAAAATAAACACTGGGTTCTTCCCCTATCCACCAAATAACAGAGCCTACTACCTGAAATGATCAGTAAATTTAATGTGCATTTAAGTAACCTTGTCCTCCATGTCTTATCAATTCTTTTGAAATTTACCTCTATTTTGCTGAGAATGAACCCAAAACAACAGGTCTTTTTTCATTTTTTTTTCCAGTGAATTAAACCTGATTTATTGAGGTCTTGAACTTCTGAACACCATCCCCAACTTTTTGTTTGTTTGTTTGTTTTTGTGGTACGCGGGCCTCTCACTGTTGTGGCCTCTCCCGTTGCGGAGCACGGGCTCGGGATGCGCAGGCTCAGCGGCCATGGCTTACGGGCCCAGCTGCTCCGCAGCATGTGGGATCTTCCCGGACTGGGGCACGAACCTGTGTCCCCTGCATCGGCAGGCGGACTCTCAACCACTGCGCCACCAGGGAAGCCCCTTCCCCAACTTTTAAGTTAAAGGCTTGTAGTTAAAATCTTGAAGTCATGAAGCTGGATACCTGCTTCATAACTTCAAGATTGGTCTCCCTCCCAATCTTCCCTCTTGTTAACAACAGGTGCTGTTCCTGCCACAGGAATGAAGCAGCAGAACACTGTGAGCAGGACAGGAACGGTTAAATGGTGTCCAGAATTGTTTGGGCAAATGAGGCCATTACTATACCCTGCAGGGCTGCAGGTTCTGATTAGCATGGTTAATTCTACAGCCTGTGCTCTCCTGCTTTTCTGATGGCCATGCAATGAGTGTCAGCAATCAGACAAGGAGTTGATTCTATGTGAGGCCAATTTATGGCAGGTTCAAGTTTGCTGCCTCAACCCACAGATTCACCTAAAGCGTAAAGTCAACTAAGAGTTTCCTACACTATCAGTCATCTGTCTCACCCCGGCCTTTGCTTTAAGGTAAAACAAGTTATTCCTTCCCTAGTCCTTCAGTTTCGAAGGGATTAGGTTTTCAAAATGTTCTACTCATTTCAATGTAACAAGACACAAGGGTCTGGGTTAGCAGGGAGGTAACACAACTGTTTGAGTAGAAATCCTGGTTGCCTCATGTGCTGACTGTGTAACCATGGACAAGTTGCTTAATTTCAGTGCCTCAGTTTCCTCATCTGTAAAATGGGATAATGGTATCTACCTTTCAGAATTATAGTGAAGATTAAATGAAATCATACATAAAAAGCACATTGTTAAGAATACAGCCGGCAGCCAATATATTTGCTATTATGTCAACTCCTTATTTTGCCAATTGCTCTTTCCAAATAGACGACTGAAATTTCACCTGCTGTTTTTGTCTTTCCCACCAAGGAACTGGCTGAAGACAGGCAGTTAGAGAGGAGGGAGGAAAGCAAGCAGCCTATTCAACTCTGAAGTGATAGAACCAAAGCACGAATGAGTAAGAACGAATCATCCCTCTAGCCCTCAGGAAGCAGAATCTAGATCCTACTCCTGAATGATCTAAGAACAGGTATCATGTCCTCATACTCTTTTTTTTTTTTTTTTTTTTGTGGTACGCGGGCCTCTCACTGTTGTGGCCTCTCCCGTTGCGGAGCACAGGCTCCGGACGTGCAGGCTCAGCGGCCATGGCTCACGGGCCCAGCCGCTCCGCGGCATGTGGGATCTTCCCGGACCGGGGCACGAACCCGTGTCCCCTGCATCGGCAGGCGGACTCTCAACCACTGCGCCACCAGGGAAGCCCATGTCCTCATACGCTTGATTAGTGCCAGGTGCCCAAGAAGACTTTGGAGATAAAGACAATGACGACAAAGACATACCAGACACAATTTACCCAACAGAAATGATGACAATCTTATGTCCTGGAACATTCATTCATTTCAACAAATATCTGAAGCACTGTTCTAAGCACTGGAAATAAGATAGTCAAAGACATTGTTCTCATGGAAGAAAGACCTCTCATGATTAGATCTAAGCGAGGGAATCCTCTTCCACTCAAAAAACATGTTACTTAGTCTTAAAGTCTTCTTAGGGAGAGACAATGATAATAACCACTCAATAAATACTGGCTCCCACATGCTGGTCCCAGGCCAAATGTGAGACATGTGTCATTCATCCCCACAGCGGCCTCTGATGTAATCAGTGCTGTGAGACACATTTTGCAGATTTAGAAACTGAGGCTTAGAGAGGTTAAATCACTACAAGTTTCCATGGTAAGTGGAAGTCAGGTAAAGTCAGGACTGGCTCAAAATCTGTGCTCTTAATCCTTGCTTGGGTTACCATCATGGATCTCCATAGATTTTTTTCTCCCCCAACTGGCAGTAGACAGAAGTTGAACTCAGCCCAGCTTGTGCCGCCAGCCAAATGACCCTAATATTTATCTTCGACAGACTCTCCCTTCTAAAAAAACCGTGAAAGACTCAAACTTTATTTAGGAGGACAAGTCTTCAGTTGAGATTTAAGCTCTTCTAAGACTTAGCCTCAACCTACCTTTCTAAAAGCTTCATCTCCTGCACTTCAGCCAGTGGAGCTTCTTATCATTCTTATCATTCCTGCACAGTTTCTACTCTGCATTACCCTGTACCTCTTTGCTCACAGAATATGTTTCTCCCCCTTCTGCCACCAGTAGCGCTGGAATCCCAACCCCTTATTCAGGACCATCTGGGGACACTGCTCTTCTATCAGGCCCCTCCCAATCCCCACCCTGACTCCAGGAAGATGAGGTTGGAGCTCTCAGACCACTTGGCTTTACACCTGCCCACATGTCTGCTTCCATTAATGTAACTGACTCAGCTTACTTCCTGGTCTGTAATTCTCATAGCACTTAGCCTGGTGCATCTGCTGATTGAACTAGGTTCATTTATGGTTTACAGTAAACAATGAGGCAAAGGAAATGCCAAATGATTAAGAGTATTTTATTTTCAGTACTCCCTGATTCTTCGTTTACCTTGCAGGATTCGCCTGTATAGTCCACGTTATATATGTGTTCAAAATCTCCAAGCACTCTGTTATGTAAAAGACTCGCTCGGCCAGTGGAAACTAAGCCACATGAACGGCCCCAAAGCCAAGTGACTGCTCTCTGTGTGCCAGGTTACAACTGAAAAATACTTTGGTCAGTGTCCGTCTTTGGACAGAGAATTTGAAGATGGAAGACATTTAAAAGTTTGAGTGGCACTGTCATCGTTATTTTGTGAGCGGAGATAAAATGATCAGCCTTGTTTCTGACAAGCACTGGATAGCCTTGATTTATAGTCACAGCTGTGCCTCCTTAGTCCACACCTTAGGACCAGATGCCCGCTGGGGACCTGGCACACCCGGCAAACCTGCAGGGAAGCCCTGCCTTGCCTGAGTGTGCCCAGCCCCTGTGGTGGTGGTGATGGGGGCGTGGGGGGCAGTCGGGGACCTCCAGAAGCAGCACCTAGAAATCAGGCCTATGCCCTGACCTACCTGCACCTGTCACACACAAGCAGGAGCAGGCAGGCATGATTTCATCTGGGGGACACGCAAGTCCTAAGGCAGTGTGAGAATTGCTAAATAATACCTCCTCAAGGAACAACTCTCATTTAAACCTAGTCTAAGTCATGTGAACTTTTAAGCTAAAGAAAAAAAAATTCAAGTGAGGTATACTAAAATATAATCTTCCTATAATGTTGAAATAAGAATTTCCATTTTTACCAAGCTTTGCCTTTATCTGTAAGTTTATAAAACTTCTGGGTTACCTTAGAGGAAGATGGGGCTCAGTTTCTAGATCTGTGAAGTAACCACTGTACCTAGGGAGTAGGAATCCATTTTTAGGCCACTTCTTACCTTGATCCAATGACATCAAAAAGATGTTGCCAACGGTCATTAATTTTGTTGAGCTTGTCATCGATCTCAGCTGCTCTTGTCTTGTTGCTGGCCTTGATCAACCGGTCGCCCATTTGTTTTAACTGTAACTTGTTTTCACTAAACAAATTTATTTCTTCCATGCAGTCCTGGCATAGGGCACCAAAACACAAAGCCGGAATCACTATCGAAAATTCACTTCTTTGCCAGCTACAAACACACAGTTGTGCCTCTTGAAATTTCTTAAAAAATAAAAACACTTCTCACACCTGTTAATGCAACTCTTCGGAGAGCAGCTAAAAAGTCAAACAACGCCCGTTCAGCGCATGTGTGATATATAAGGCGGTAGTTACTTTCTTAATTCAAAAGCCCTGGTTTCCCTCACAGAGTTCTTCTAACCTAAGCTACTTCGGAGCGGAGGACTACTGAGTCTAACTAAATTAGCCTAGTATATCAGCAAGAGTTTTCCTGAGGGCTAACTGAGCGGCATTTGGGGTGACCGTGGCCAGAAGGCTCTTTCTCCCTTTCCCTGTGGGAATCAGTGACCTTTTCACAATTATGAGCCCCACTGCTGTTGGTCTTTCTCCTTTGGCCAGGGGAGCTCCTTAACAACGCAACTAGAGAAACCGTAACTCACCTGGGATATGGACTGAAGCTTAAGGGGACACGAGCCCCTTGTCTGGCCAGACTTCCTAACCAAGAGAAAGCAACCCCCCTCGGTACACAGCACCATGCCCCCCTTTCCCATCTCATTGGAAACGGGCCTACGACACCATATAGCTCTGAGCCTAGGAGTGAGGAAGGCAGAGGATACCGTGGTGGTCATAACCGTCCCCATCTGGGGACTCCTGCTTACCTTCTGAAGCTTTTCAATCATTTCTTCAATACTAATATCTGCTGTCTGGAGAACTTTGTTTTCCATCTGCACCAGCCATGCACACAGCTCTTTATTCTTTTCATTGAACACAATCCATGAATTGAGTCTGTCTTCTATCTCCTGTTTGCGTACAGCCACCTGGAAATGAGAATGCATTTGGCAGCTGGGTGCAGGAAGGCAGGAAGGAAGGAGTTTCTCTTCCCTTCTCCCCATCAAAAGGACTATGAATTTCATTCATTTTAATCAGAGGTCCTATAGACTTAAATTATTATGTTTTTGCCTTTTAAAGACCTAGGGTTTAATTTCAACAGAAGTTCCTTACACCTTTGATAAATGCCAGAAAAAGCAACAACAATGACAGTAACAACAGAAGACTGTACCTGAAGTGTAAATGACCAAGAGGTTTCAGTATTATCCAATATATATCTATTATTACCGAGGTATATTAAAAGTTAGAAACATGAAGGTTAGATGAGTGCGTTTTAAGCGTCACCCAAATTTCTTCTGCTCCCTGTTCTTTCAGTATACATTGATTTACTGCTTGCTCCATGCTAGCTTATAACTTTATGACCCCAATCCTTTCTTTTTAAAAAATGATCAAGTCCTTATTCTTACTTAAGGCCAACGTCCTGCCTATCTAATTTAAAAACTACCATCTTGATCACAAATCTAACATTTGGAATGCAAATGGATCATGAAAATTAAAGTCATTTAAATGTCTTACTGGTAATTTCAAAAACAAAATAAAATAAAAAAACAATACGCATCACTCATTTAATCCACCTTCCCAATATGCACTATGGCTGTGGAGGGAAATCATGGAAATGGAATCAAATACTGGTCTGCAGTGAGCAGGCTGATCCCCAAACACCCAGTGCTCTGTTACGCATAAGCTAACGTCAGCAAAGGCGCTTCCTCCTTACAGGGTTCAACTTTATTACTTAAATAAATACAAATTCAAAGAATGCAAATCAGCCTCTCCAAATGTACAAAGGTATTCCCAGGTCTTAGAAATCTTTAGAATTTTAGAGATAAAAGGGGTAGCTAAGAGTTGTTTCGGTTAACTTTTAACATCCCGCTTTATAAATGGGGAAACCAAGGTTGAACTCCTGGAGACTTTTTTGCTATGTACAAAAAACAAAACAAAAACAACCCTCTGCTCTTTTCAGAGTGAGGCAAAAAAATATCTAATGCTTGAACATCCACCCACCAAATGTGTTAAGAAGGCTCAAAAAACTATTCCTAAAACACCGAGTTTTGTGTTTCTGTTTTTCAGAGCATCTATTTATCTCAGCTTTTTAAAAGCCTGGCATTTTGCACAGCATCATTCTGATTGGTTCATAATGGTAACAATTGGGAACATCTGGGCTCCAGTCTGCTTTTCCCTTAACTTTTAGAATACCTTTCACATATTCTAAATATTTTCTTTTATATAAAATTTGAATAAAAATTCTAAAAGGACGTTTAAAATTATGGGTATATGGTGAATATTAAATACTAAAACAAAGAAGGAAAACATTTTAATTTTATTAAAATGCATTCAAAACTGTGAATTTCAACTTTTAAGTACATCTCTTCTTAATTCACAAAAATGAGATTGAGGACTTTACTTTTCTTAGAATTAAATTGTTCTTAAAACAAAGATCTATTTGAACCCTTTAATTCCATCTTGATCCTGTCACCTTAACCACAATCCAGTTCTTAATAAGTAGAAGTGATCTGCTGAGATACTAAGTATAGCAGCTGATCATTTCTTCCAGAGAGTTTTCAAAGCCAGCTACTTGAAATAAACACTGGATTGCATGCGAATGCAGAGTTCTCAGATATAATGACCCCCAAGCCTGGCACTAAGTACATCTCCCACTGTTTGTTGGGCCCAGAACAGATACTGCAGAGATACTGCTTTTAAGGCCAGCCGAGACCTCTTTGCTGAAGTCCTGATTCTAAGACAATGACCGGTACTTGTCATCCACACAAGACAGAGGGCAGAGTGCACGCAGCTGCTTAGGACGGCATTCCTCCCCTCCCCCACCACTTAAGGTGATTTTTAAAAAAGCTCATTAAAAGTGTGCAAAGTTCCAGCACTGAGCGCTGGAGAAACAAAGGGTCAAATCTGTTAAACAATGTTGCCGCCTTCTAAAGGAGCAGCGGCCGGCCTGGGCTCCAACTGAAAAGGGCCTCCCGGTTCAATGAAATTAAGCTTCTTTCTACTTTGTCTGGCCTTCGGAGACATTTCAATAAACTTAAGAACTGCCGTGCCCTGCAGTTAACTAACTTACTCTTAAGCAGAGGTCCTCCCATTGTCTGTGCAAATGCTCTATTTGCTCTTTCAAAACCACCACGTCCTCCACAAGAATGTGCTGGGTTAGGTCGGTCTTCATAGTGTGAAGTTCTTTCAAGTTCTGAGTCCAGTTAGCCAAAGACTTCTCTAGTTCCTGCATTTAAACACAAGAAAGAAAGGGAAAGAAAGAAAGAAAGAAAAAAAACTCTTCAACTCAAGCTGCTGTTGTTTCCAAACCTGTAGGCTAATACTTTGATTGGACTCTGGGGGAGGGGAGGCCAGGAAAGGGGGCGGGACCTTCTGAATGAGAAACAGCCCAGGGCCAGCGTCTGCAGTTGTGGTTGGCCAATTCCTCACCACCTATTTTCTCAAAAGAAAGCTCTTTTCTACCTTTATTTTCACTTCCTCAGGTATTTCAGACTTTTATATACTTAGTTCTATGTTAAACTCAAGTAGGTCTTTACCTTTATTTTGAGGAAAGTATTTTTGGAGTCTAGCAACAATCTCTCTCTCACATACACACTCACTTTTAATCCTGAAACTGTGTTACAGAACGTTGTATAAAATGTGATTTCCCATTTTTTAAAACAACTTAAGAAATGCATTGTTGCTATGTGGCAATCATATAACAGCTTCTGTTCAAAGGGAATTCTTTTGGTTAACTCTCAAAAAGAATGAATGTAAGTGAAGAAAAAAAATGTTCCCTAATAATTACCAGAGATGGGTTAGCAGAAATTTTCCTCTGGCCCTGGAAACACTTATTTTTTAAAAACTTAAGTATTGGTCAAATTAAAACGTTTTTGAATCCCAGGACTTAATGAAGATAATCACTTTCACAAGACAGCCCAAACACTCCAGAGATCTCCCGATTTTTACTGTGCTTCCAATTCTTTCTATTTTGGCAACATTTTAAGGGTCTCTATTCATACCTGTCTATTGAAATCTGAAAGAAGAGAGTATTTCATTTACATCTGAAATCAGTCTGATTTCTGATGAATCAGTTAACTCCGATTGCTTTTCAGAGTTCTAAACGCTACATGGGCATGATTTCCTAACTTGCCAACAAGGATTTACATTGAATCAGATGTGAATTCGGAGGATTCTTTTTAAAGGTTGCAATGGAGATTCAGAAATAGCACCTTTATCTGAGGAGAAACCATCGCTTTAAATTTTTGTTTCCTACTTTTAGCTCCATGATTGTGGTCAAGACGACGAGAGCAGATTCTGCAGTGGAACACTTTTACCAGCTTCGTAACGTAAAGGGGGGCAAGTCACACGCAGGGGCTGACCACTCACTGACTCTACAGACCGGAAGGCTGCTGAGCGTCATACAGTGTTTCCTGCTCAGAAGTGTGGGCTCAGATGCCTGCACAGAGGGAGGCGTCTGTAAGTTATCCACCACTGGGTTTAAATCCATTTTGGTTTGGATACTCGGTTTCCTCCCACAGTTGAAAGGATAATTGACAGATGGAGAACTTTTGAATATGGACGTTTTATGATTCTTAATAAATAATGCCAAATTGTGTCCTCAAAGGAATGACTATATTTTTCCACATCCAGTTTGGTGTCGAGTTTTATGTATTTGGGGGGGCAAGTTTAATATGTGTAATGACTCCTAGTTATTGTTTCAATTTGTTGTTCTTTAGTTACTAGCCTGAAATGCTACCCAGTCCTTCATGCTGATGCTTCCCCAAATATATTTAGTTAATTCCTACCGACACTTTCAGATCTCAGACCAGGTAATTCCTCAGAGGGGTCTTCTCTGAGTCATCGGATGAGATTGGGACCCTTGTTTTATGCTCTCACAGCCCCCTGTCCTTTTCCCCTCTAACACTCACCATGCTTACAGTTATTCACACACATATATATATATGTACGCATACAGTGGGACTCTGGTTAACGTCTGTCTCTCCAGTAGCCTAGACTATCGGCTCCACACTGGCTGGGGCCATGACAACATTGCTCACCAATGCACTGCCCACCAATGCATTGCCCACCAAGCACCTACCAAGAGGCCTGGTGTATAGTAAGTCCTCAAATATTAAAATGTATGATTGAAAGGAAAGAATTTGGCAGTATGTATCAAGCGCTTTAATATGTTCATAAATATTAAGTGAAAAAGCAAGGAATGAAACAATATATAGACTGAGGTCTACTGTGGAAGTCTATTAAGGCTGACGTTCACTTATTTCTATAAACATTTCAAAAACTGTGCTTCTGTTTTTAAATTAAAATACTCCAGATTTGCTACCAAACTAATTGCAAAAGAGAACATGTCAGTCAGATAAGTTTCCCTTTCTTAATTTAACTAGATAAATTTTCTACATTGCAAAAGTACCTGTAAAATTCCAATTGTCCATATGACACGTGACTTAAAACTTGACTGCATAAAGTGGTGTGTTGCACAGACTTTGGCTGGACTCCAACACAGCACAACAGCATTTAAATCTTTGCCTGTGGACTCAATTACTATTGGGATTGTCAAGTCCCATTTCCCTACACTACCATTTGGGTAAAAAGAGGATCAAAAAATGAATGTGTATATATATAAATATTGGTCTGCATATGCATAGAATATCTTTGGAAGAATACACAACAAATTGGTAACACGGCTTCTGTGGAGAGAAACTCATGGGAGAAAAATTTTTCGTGTGTACCTTAGGAATTTTGAACCATGTGACCATATTACTTATTCAAAAATTATTTTATGAAGAGGTATAAACCTCCTGTTATAAAATAAATAAGCCATGGGGATGTAACATACAGCAAAAGGAATATGGTTAGTAATATTGTAATAACTTTCTATGGGGACAGATGGTTACCAGACTTATTGTGGTGATCATTTCATAATGTATGCAAATGTCAAATCACTATGTAGTACACCTGAAACTAGCATAATAGTGTATATCAACTATATTTCAGTAAACAATTATCTAAGAAAATAAAACCGTTCTAAGGACTCAATCATTTGACAAGTTTTATGAACATAGATGCCCACTATAGCGATAGCAATTTTCATAATACTGAAAGTTAGTATATAAAACATATAAAGAAATCATACACACATTTCTTTATAAACATATAAAGAAATCATATATGTGCAGACACATATAAACACGTAAAGCAGTTTTTCCATACATCAACTTGGCTGTGATGGGAATGTAATTTCCTAAGGAAGAAAGTAAAGGTCAGACTGGTCGAATGGTTAGGTATCTCCCCAAGTGACTCAGGGATGATAAACACTGTTCTAGACCGGCTTCAGGTTACTTGGGATCTTTCTGCAATATGGTCACAGGTTGAATGAACTCAATGCTCTTGGTCTCTCTCCCCAGTTCTTTCCACTGAGAAATAGAATGCTGAGGCTATGGAAGTTGAAAAGATCCCAGTGGAAACCGAGATGTGTCCTACTTGGGAAAAATTATGCCTCCTCATGGGTTTATGGTTCACATTCTGCACAGGTTTCTGGACTTGATGAAAGGAAACTCTATGTGTCAACTCAGAGAGGGACTCCAAATCCTCTCATCTGTTACTGAAGTCTAGATCTAAAGCAGAGATGATAAAAACTTTGAAAATCAGGGACAGACAGGAACCTTCTTAACCTAATAAAGGCATCTACTAACACAACACCACCAAAAATCACACTTCATGGTGAAATGATAGAATCATTCTCTTTAAAATCAGGACTGACACATAGGGGCCAGTTATCAACACTTCTAACAACACTGCTCTGAGGTACTGACCAGTGTAGACAGAACAGAACAAAAGTATAAGAATTAAAAGGAAGAGACAAAAAAAGTCGTTATTCATCAATGGTGATTGTGTTCACAGACCCCCAAAAGAAAAATAGACAATTTATCGAAATTAACAAGAGATTAGCAAGATGGCTGAATATCATATCAATGCACAAAAATTAGTTACATTTCTAGACATCAGTAATAAACAAAGTATAATTAGAAAAAGGCAGTATTTTCAATAGCTTCAAAAGTAACACCAAGAAATAAATCTAACAAAAGATGTACAATATTACATAAAATTATAAAGCACTAAACATGAATATAAGGAGAAATATGCCATATTCGGAAACAGGAGTACTCAATGTCAAAAAGATGTTAATTTCCTCCAAATTATTCTATAAATTCAACACAATTCCATTAAAACTCTTATCAGGATTTCTTATAGTTTGACAAACTGCTTCTAAAGCTGTGGGAGATCAAAGAACCAAGGATATCCATACTCGAGTGGGAGAATGAGGGATGGGTACCTCACACCTGAAATGAAGATCTGTTCTAATAAAACACAGTATGCAGGATAATTTGGTATAAAAGCTGAGATAAGCAGACCAATGGAATAGAGCAGAGAACCAAGAATCAAACCATGCATAATCGGAAACCTGATATTGGACACTGGACTAATCAGTAAACAGGCACCTGGATAATGGTCATCTGTATGAATGAAACAAAAATTGGCTCTTTACTTCAAAACATATGCAAAAATCAGTTCTTCACTGAATAAAGGTGTAAACGTAAGATGCAAAATTTGAAAATTTTCAGAAGGAAACGTAGGAGTATATCTTTATGACTTACGTATAGAGTAATGGTGCTGCTTACATAAAGTTTAAAAACAAAAGGAGTACTTCTACATTCCACTAAGATCTACATACACATGTAGTAAAACGATAAAGCAATGCATAAGAATGAGAGGACACCAGATTCAGGGATGTGGATACCTCTGGGGAGGGGAAGTACATTAGAGATCATACAGGGCATTTTAAGTGTATTTGTAATGTTTTATTTTTCTGCTGGCTGATGGTTTCATGGTAGTTGTCATATTATTTGTTGTTAGAATTTTTTTGCACAGTAGAAATTTTTACAATGAAGAAAAAAGGTTCAGGAGGGAGGACACTAATTTCCAGCACAGCTTTAAGTATGAGACGACTCAATTCTTCCTAATTTTTTTCAATTTGACCCCTGAAGTCACTGAAGGAAGAAAAAAAAATTTTTTTAAACCTTATTCCATTAGGCTATTGATGTCTTTCCAACATCAAACCTGCAGAAAGGGAAGAGATGTAGGGCGTTCCTGACCTCGGGATTTAACAGGTCCACATTTCTATCAGTAAGTTTGCCTTGTCTTCTGCAAAGTCCTAACATACCCAGGAATTTTTGCTCGTGTGGTATCCATTAGGCAGAATATAGTTTGGAAGGTATTACAAAAACTGTTGTATTTGAGCAAAACCCCCAACCTATTGTCTTCTAAAAACTGAATTCTTCATTCATACTTTACTCTCATTTCAAAGACAAGGCCATTTGGTAAGGGAACAACTTTCAATGTAATCTCAGAGGCCACATCTTAAATTACCGAGGAGAAACAGAAAGAGGACCTGAAGGAGAAAACCCCCAAAATTCTAAGAAGTTCTGCAAAATCTTCCTCATCTTCACACATGGATCTCAAAAAGCATTGATTCTAATTGCTTTAGTGACCAGGAAGGTGTATTAGAGAGAAGACAGGCAAAATATTTTCCAACTGGACACGAAGACTTAGTTTCACACAGACATCGAAAGGCAAACACACACTTCAATGTCGCAGAAAACAGCTGAGTGATTATCTTGAACACTACTTCAGATTTCAATACCTTAATCAGCTCTTTTTCTCGATGGAGCTCCTCATGAAGTTCTGGAAGAGGATCCTTACTCTGTGCCTTTAAAACTTGCAGCCTGTTTCTCAACTCCTTGATTTTCTTTTCACACTGGTCCCAGGTCTATTTGAAAACAGTATTAAAATTGGTAAGTACTTGGTTGTTTAAGAATGAAGTGTAGGAATAGGATAATTAATTTAATCCATGTAATCGTTCTATTAAATGTGTTTTTGTAAATCACGCAGAAACCCAGTTCCTTGTCTTGAGCAGACTGTGGTCTAAAAGAGCATATGGGACAGCAGGATGGTTCGACGCCTCTCTGCAGCTTTACGTGTGGCTCATCTCAACCACTGAGCTGCCTTTGGCTTCGAAATATTTCTTCCTCCCCGCATCTCTGACCTAGCTAACTTATTTCTATTTTAGTTTTGTAAAAGTTCACATTTAAAAGGCTACTAGAAGGATTAATTTTTAGCATTTCCAGCCTTGGGTATATGCTCTAATAGCACTGAAAAGCAAAAGCACTCAACCACTTTTCTTGTCTTTTTTTTTGCGGTACACAGGCCTCTCACTGTTGTGGCCTCTCCCGTTGCGGAGCACAGGCTCCGGACGTGCAGGCTCAGCAGCCATGGCTCACGGGCCCAGCCGCTCCGTGGCATGTGGGATCCTCCCGGACCGGGGCACGAACCCACGTCCCCTGCATCGGCAGGTGGACTCTCAACCACTGCGCCACCAGGGAAGCCCTTGTCTTCTTTTTTAATGTCATCCCTCTGCTCTCTCCCTTTCCCCTTCTAGAAATAGCTTGGCTTTAGCGACCCTTTCACAGCCAAGTTTCACTCTCCATTTCTTACCACTGCTCTGACTGCCGCCTCCTGCTTGAAGTAATTTATAGTTTACAAAGCTTATCAACTTCATTATCTCACTGTAATCATAATAAGCTTAGGAGACAGACGCAAGTGTTACTATCACATTTAAAAGAGGAAAACTGAGGCTCAGAGAAAACCCAAGGACATGCAGTTAGAAGTAGCTTAATCAAGAGTCGACCTAAGGCTACAGTTTCCCTGTGGATGCCTTTCTTTCATATCAGTTCTTTTCCTTAAACCTTATATTACTGAGCAAATAGTTGCCTGTTATTTTCAAGTACAGAGGGTTTAATCCATTAGGATAAATTTCTATTCCTGATATTACTAAAATTCCTCCTCCTGAAGTTACTAAAAATAGACAAACACAGACTCAAACACTACTCTATTCCTTAGTACTACTGACACAAATATTCTTGGGTTGGTCCAATTGTACGCTAACACCTCACTTAAGGAGAGGCCACTTATCTCACAACTTAAACTCTCTGGAACATAACCAAGGAGAAAGTGAAGGGAGAAACAAAACAAAACTATGAGTCCTTATCTCTTCCACCAAACCTTTATTTGCATTTACCACCTTGCTTTGCAAACACGGCAGGTGCTCAACAAATGTTTGCAAGTTAATGAATTTCACAGTGTATACGCCAAATAAAATTCAGATACTTTATTCACAGGAGAGATGTTCAGGCCCTAACTCAGCACATATTTATTCTGTATTCAGAAAAACATCTCTGACAAGCTTGGTTATCTTGTTTTGGTACCCACACAACAGATTAAAGAGTGGGCTACAAGGAGTAAGTATACTCAGAGAAATAAAAAGTAAAAATAGGGCTTCCCTGGTGGCGCAGTGGTTGAGAGTCCACCTGCCGATGCAGGGGACACGGGTTCGTGCCCCGGTCCGGGAAGATCCCACATGCTGCGGAGCGGCTGGGCCCGTGAGCCATGGCCGCTGAGCCTGCGCGTCTGGAGCCTGTGCTCCGCAACGGGAGAGGCCGCAACAGTGAGAGGCCCGTGTAACGCAAAAAAAAAAAAAAAAAAAAAAAAAAGTAAAAATAGCTTAAATTAAATAGAAAGAAAGACAAACAATAAAAACCACATAAGAACTCAAAAAGCATAGCAGTGCAGGGGCTAGGTTCAAAGCAGCTCAGAGTCCTTGAGAACAACTTGGGATATTTTAGCATAATAAAATATTAATGATTTTCCTAATAATCACTCAAAAGAAAGCATTTTGGTTCTTAAAGGTATAATCATAAATTATTGGGAAATTCAGTTATATGGAAAAGTGTATTCTTTGAAGACAGCAGAAAAGTGAAGTATCACTGTGTTTATTTTCATATACCATACCCAAAGGCAGACCATATGTGGAATGTTAGCTTTGGGTATTGAACTTCCATTGAACATGAATTAGTTTCCTGTTTCATAAAGGTAAATATCAAATAGTACCTCAAGTATTTAGATATTAACATTGAGCTTTTCCAGTGTTATATTATTATTTTACATTAAGTAACTACCATGATTTGTGGATTAGTAGGACTCAATGTCCCTTGGAAAACCCATAATATTGTGATTTCCTAAAATTATTCCCATCTTCATACAGCAAACAAAAATTCTATGTACTGCATTTGAATATCATGAACAGAAAAGTAAATGGTGAGTTTACCTCTGCAGTGCTCTGGAACTGTTTAATCATCTCTCCTAGTTGGAGTTTTGTGTCCTTCCAGTTTTCCTGAAGTTGACTGATTCTCTTCTCAATTGACTCTTTAGTTTCCAGTTGAGTTGTGTTCAGTAACTTGCCCCCAGCTTCCAAGGTTAGTGCATAGGTTGTCTGCCACCTCTGGAAATGAATTTCTTTATTCTTAAAAAAAAAAAAAAAAGTAATTTGCTTAAGCCTCTGATGTGATCAAAATGTGACTCTCTGCATGCATTTGTGTGTATTTCCTTCAGAGCTTCTCTTAAATGTTAAACTAGATATAAATTAGACAAATCTGGTTAGAACACACACACACATACATACACACTCATTCACATCAAAGGCTAATATTTTTATTGAGTAGACAGCATACTACCAAATGATGTGTTCTTTTTTTTTTTTTTTTTTGCGGTACACGGGCCTCTCACTGTTGTGGCCTCTCCCGTTGCAGAGCACAGGCTCCGGACGCGCAGGCTCAATGGCCATGGCTCACGGGCCCAGCTGCTCCGTGGCATGTGGGATCTTTCCGGACCGGGGCACGAACCTGTGTCCCCTGCATCGGCAGGCGGACTCTCAACCACTGCGCCACCAGGGAAGCCCCAAATGATGTGTTCTTAAAATAATTTCCAAGGGTTGGTAAGAGATAAGATTTTAGTATAATGATTAGAAGTATAGAGAAATTAAAAATACACTTCGGGCTTCCCTGGTGGTGCAGTGGTTGAAAGTCCGCCTGCCGATGCAGGGGACACGGGTTCATGCCCCGGTCCGGGAAGATCCCACATACCGCAGAGCAACTGGGCCTGTAAGCCATGGCCACTGAGCCTGCGCGTCCGGAGCCTGTTCTCCGCAACGGGAGAGGCCACAACAGTGAGAGGCCGCATACCGCAAAAAAAAAAAAAAAAAAAAAAATACACTTCACAGAATAAAAGCCTACAAGATAAATGAATCCAAGAGTATTAAGAAAATGACTGGAGTATTAGATCCGATATTAAGAGCAAATACCCATTACCATTATGGTATAAAGAGTCAGGCTGCTCCTAACCCACAAGGCTGGAATGTGCACACTATGCTAAACAAATTTAAAAGGAGAGAATAAAAAAGATAAAAATACAAAAATAGACACTTAAGCACATAAATATACACATCAGTGTTTATACTAAAGCAATAGCTTTAAAAAATTCCATTTGGAGATCACATAGGCTTTTCTTTAAAAGGGACTGAAACTAGGTATTTATAATACAAAAATGAAGTAAAAACTTTATATTTCCAAAAGCATTTGGTTTCAGGAGAAAAAATTAAATAGCTTTTATTTCTGTTGTATATATGATTTCCTTTATTTTCAAATTTCTCAAGGGAGACATAATATGGGCATTTTCCAAAATGGAAGCTGATGTTAAAAAAAAAAAAATCAACAGAGCATTGATTTATAAAGATATTTCTGAGAATACTCAGGATAACCCAAATGCAAAGGAGAAACACACACAAGAAAAACTGCAATTCAAGGAACACACTGCCCCTCCACACTTGTCCTTCTAATATGCAGTACTGCTCAACACAGCCACTGTGATAGATGTCTGTTAGCCATTTCAAACTGAAGTCGTCAAAAGACCTGGTTCTCGTCCACTCTCCCCTGACTTGGTCAACAGCACATTATTCACCAAGATGCTCAACCCCAAACCTAGAGTCATCTGGATTTAGATTTTTATTTACCTGCCACATCCAAACCATAAGCAAGTCTTGTAAACCCCACCTACAAACATAGTCTTTTTATCTTCACTGTGATCACCCTTGTCTTATCCATCCTGAAAACTACCCAAGACCATTGAAATAGCCTAATGAGGGCTTCCCTGGTGGCGCAGTGGTTGGGAGTCCGCCTGCCGATGCAGGGGACACGGGTTCGTGCCCCGGTCCGGGAAGATCCCACATGCCGCGGAGCAGCTGGGCCCGTGAGCCATGGCCGCTGAGCCTGCGCGTCCGGAGCCTGTGCTCCGCGACGGGAGAGGCCACAACAGTGAGAGGCCCACGTACCGAGAAAAAAAAAAAAAAAAAAAAGAAATAGCCTAACGAGCTATGGCAGGCTGTATTTTTCACAAAATGGCCACAATATTACCAGCCCCACATGCTCTTCTAGAACCTTCCCTCTCCCCCCTCCTCTTGAACCCATGTGGGCATGCATGATGGCCTTGATTAATAGAGGATGGTGGAAGTGGCTGACGTCTGAGGCCAGGTCTAAAAAGGCAATACAGCTTCTCTCTGGATCTATCTTTCTTGGGACATGCACCTTTGAAGCCATGAGCTGCCACGTAAGGAGTCTGGCTACTGAAAGCCTCCAAGTGGAGAGCCCACAGGGAACAAAGCCCAAGGAGCCCCAGCTGCTCCAGTTCCTGGCTGTCTGAGCCTTTCCAGCTCAAGTACTAGACATGAAAGTGAGGAAGCCTTCAGATGAGTCCAGCCTCAGCCGTCATCTGACCGGAACTGCCTGAGAGCCCCCTGCAAGAGCCACCTAACAGCCCTGACAACCTCTAGAACTGTGAGAGAGAATAAGAAATTGTTGTGATGCGGCAATAAAGAAGTAGTACGCTGGCATTCCTGCTTCTTCTCAGACCCCCAAACCACCTTCCTCAGAGCAGTCAGAGGACATTTAAAAAATACAAATCGTATCGAGCTGCTTCCTCTTCCAACTTCAATGGCTTCCAATTATCCAGACGGTCATCCAGCTACCTCACCTCCCTCCAGAATGCTCCTCCCTGACTGCCTATCAAGTCCATTTTCCATCACTGCTGTCTCACTGGCTACACTCGTCACATGAGCCTTCTTTCTTCCTCTGCTTTGCTAAACTTGTTCCCATCTTGGGGACTCGGGAAAACTCTTCCCTCTGTCTGAAGGCTCTCCCCCCAGATCTTTGCACAGCTGGCTTCTTCTTGTTATTCAGGTTCCAGTTTAAATGTTGCCTCCCCAGAGATGACCCAGTCTAAAGCAGTCACCCAGCCTCTCCATCACCGGCCCTGTTTTAATGACCTACATATGCCATGTTGCAATCTGATATTTCCTTTAGTTTTTTTTTTTTTTAAAGATTTATTTTATTTATTTTTGGCTGAGTTGGGTCTCCGTTGCTGCATGCGGGCTTTCTCTAGTTACAGCGAGCGGGGGCCACCCTTCGTTGCTGAGCCAGGGCTTCTCATTGCGGTGGCCTCCCCCGCCGCGGAGCACGGGCTCCAGGCGCGTGGGCCTCAGTAGTTGTGGCTCACGGGCTCCAGAGCGCAGGCCCAGAAGCTGTGGCGCACGGGCCCAGCTGCTCCGTGGCATGTGGGATCCTCCCGGACCAGGGCCCGAACCCGTGTCCCCTGCATTGGCAGGCGGACTCCCAACCACTGTGCCACCAGGGAAGCCCCTCCTTTAGTTTTTGATTTGTCTGATCTCCCCTACCAATCAGACAAATTAGTGTTTTCTTGTTGGTTTACTGATTTGTCTGATTGCCCCCACGGGAGCAGAGGTCTCCTCTTGGTCCACACCGTATACCCAGCACTTAGAACATTGACCAGCAAAGACCAGATGCTCAGTTAATATCTGAAGCCTAGATAAATGAATGAGGCAAGGAAAGGATTTCAGAAGGGTGCTGTTTTGTTTAGCTGTCCCTCTACAGTGAAGTGTGGTTCGATAGCTCAGTGCAACATGCCCTGGGAACTGCCAACTAATTATTCTAGTCCTGTGCTCATCAAGCAACTTTCTGATTGGAAACATTGTTGCCTAAATGAATTCACCCTCCAAGAGGAAGCAGGAATCCCACTGTAAATTACTACTTTGTGGTAGTCATTTATACATTAGTCAGTGCTTTAAATGTCTGTCACCCCAAACTTCCCCACTCTACCTACCCATCTCCAGTCCGTCTCTACTCCCACAGCCCAAGAGAGCTTCACTATTTCTGGATGAATGGATAAGATTGGGTTTCTGACCCCACCAGGCTAAGGATAAGGCTGAGTAGGGTCCCCATGACCAGCTGGCCTCCCCATCGCAGAAAGCACACTTGAACGTCACAGAAAACACAAAACCTGAGGCGAACGAACATCTTCCAAATCAAGAGCACCCTGCAGTTCCCACACTGCTGCTGCGCATGTCCTACCTTCAGCTCATGGATCAGACTTCTTGTTTGGTGGAGGCTGTAGCAGTCCTGGCTCTTCACTGCAGACAGAAGGTGGCTGGTGTAGGCGAGCAGGCGGAGCAAGTCCCCCTCGGAGGTGGTGAAGTACTGCCACTGCCTCACCAGCTCGTCGATGTCACTCTTCCTCTGCCGAACGCCCTGGGCAGCACTCTGCCACCTCTCCTTCAGCCTTGTGAACTTCCAAACAAATTCCGGTCTTGGGAAAAATAGATGGTTAGAGAATTCTGACCTCAACATGTAGAAAAAATAACTATCAACATGTAATAGGAACTTAGATTTGCTACTTATGTGCACAATTTACATGGAAAAAAACTTCTTTAAATCTGAGCACCATTCCATGTAAACATGATGGGGAACTTGGGGCTGGGGCAGGGGCAGTGTGGGGGTTGGTGAAAGGTGTTTATCACAAGATAATTGCACATGGCCTAGTATTTTCCTGGCATGCGTGACAACCACTGCCTTAAACAAACTTAAGCTGTTTTTGTTTGTTTTTTTTTGTTTTTTTGTGGTACGCGGGCCTCTCACTGTTGTGGCCTCTCCCATTGCGGAGCACAGGCTCTGGACGCGCAGGCTCAGCGGCCATGGCTCACGGGCCTAGCCGCTCCGCGGCATGTGGGATCTTCCCGGACCGGGGCACGAACCCGTGTCCCCTGCATCAGCAGGCGGACTCTCAACCACTGCGCCACCAGGGAAGCCCCTTAAGCTGTTTTAACACAGATTATGCCAAGTGCTTTATGAAAAACTAAACATGGGATCAATGGGAAACAGATGAACAGGTAGGTCCCTTGTAATGTTATCGATTACTTGAGGGTTGTATGCTACATAATTTCAGCAATAAAGAACATGCTTTCTGCAACTACTCAACTATTTATTTCCCAGATGAACAATGTCCTTCACATGATAAATAAGGCCTTTTATTTATTATGGGAAAAGTCATGCTTTGCTGTACTGATCAGATCAAAACTAGTTAATCATCCTGAAATTGGCTTGGATTTTATTACTTCAGAGCTAGGAAAAATGGGTTTTATATTTCTTAGTTATGTTGAAAGAGGATTCAGAGGTATATGGGTGATGATGGGGAGGAAAATAATGCCTATGGAGACATTTGGAGAGGTCATTTAAGGCCAGGCCCCCTCGGGCTCTGTCGGCAATTTCAGCAGCTATGCAAGCAGGTACAGTTACTGTCACCAGGCTGCCTAAGGGGCTCTGCTCAGCCTGACTGGAACTCCCCGGAGACCCCAACCTCGTGTACACAGCATAGAAAGAAGTCTCTTCTTTCACAACTGTGACATAGCTATCTACTGGGAACAGCAGCACTTTGAAATTTATTTTTTAAATAGCAAAACATCATGAGGCTGAAGGCAGAGAGGAAAACACAGTTTAGAAAAATCCTTTGGGGTAAAAACTTAGATAATGGTACTAGGTGGATGGATGCTTGCAAAGCATCTGGTCTGCTAAGCCCACCCATCCACCATAGGGAAAAGGGCCCCTGATGTTTTTATGGCCATGAAGCAAGACTCCATCCTAATATAAAGTCAGAAGACCGGCCCCATGGTGGTCTACCAATGACATGGTCGCAGGCACTGATGTAGTCAAGATTCACATGGTGGAAGGCCCACCAGGCTGCATTGCCTTCCACATGCCCACAACCATTACGAGTCCCAAAGAGCTTACCTCTTCTCTATTTCTGCTGTGTCCAGGAGTTGTAAGCATTGGGTGACATAAGAGTCAGCAATTGTCTGGTTTATAGAAACTTCAGCTTCTAACATCTGTATATGAATTAAAATATGGGAATTGTTTTTGTGAATTTCCTAATAAAATCTAAGCTCACAGAGGATATGTGAGGTGATTAATTTTCAAAAGATTTGAGGCTAACTGCAAAAAATGTTTAATCATCACAACAGTACCTATGAATATAATTAGAAGCAAATAGGTCTAATAATAACTACACCTAAGGCCCATTATTGGGCTTTTTCTACTTGTTAGGCACTGAGTAAAACATGCATTGTCTCACTTATTCCTCAACCTTACGACTTAAGTAAATACTATCAGACTCATCTGAAGAGGAGGAAACTAAGATGTTCAGTAACTTATCAAAGTCACCCAGCTTTGCCTGGACAGATTTCATTTTCAGTGGATGATCTTAATGTAACAATGCAGACTTAAATCAGTTACACTAAAAAGTTACAACACACTAATCATGCACATTTTGGAAATGCAGGGTCTGCCTATAACCACCAGGAGTACTCTCAAATATACGTCAGCATCAGCATGGGGAAACTCCTCCGTGAAATTATTAATGCTACAATTATAATTATACCGGGCGCTTCAATACTTTACAAAACTATTCAGTGAAAATGCAAAGATGGCTTGAAGTATTTTAACATGCTCTTGGTAAAGTGGTACCGTGTTCGCATTATGCAAAAGCAACGTTGTGCTAGAAGCTTCCATCTACTGTAGAAAATCTAGGAGTTCTGTCATTAATAAAATAGAGCAGCAAAACAAAATTTTGAAATTTATGAAATGTGTGACAATTTTACAAATGATCAACCAACAACTGAATTTGCTCAAAGATATATATTCTGTGTTTAGGGGTTGAGGATTGATAGGTACTCTCTGTATTTTACTTTATTTAATCTCTCTTCCCCTGAGTCCTGCCCCAGGCTGAGGGGTCCAAGGTGGCAGAGAGCACAGGTTTATTTACCTCATACGTTTTCTGCTGTTCCAGGAGAGCAGGGAGGCTGTCAGCAATGTTCACCTTGAGCATCTCTTCTATCTTCTCCAAAAGCTGGACCCATTTTTCACAGCAATAAAGAAACTTTTGATTCAATCCAATCCCCTGAAGTTCACTACGAAGGTTTAAAAACAAACAAAACAGAGCCATATAACAATGACATTACTGGGCTCAACTGTTAATTTTGCCTTAATTGAAACAGAATGGGAGAGCTGGGCTGTTCTGACCTGTAGCGTTCCAGTGCTGTCGCCGTGGCCCGAATCCATTGCCGGTTCACATTTTGTAATGTCTTGACAGCTACGTCACTAAGTGGGAGCTTGAGGCTTACTTCATTCAAATGCTCAATAGCAGGTGACTGGGCTGTCAGTGCCAGCACATGATTCTGTGAAAAAGAAATTAAAGTCCAGATTTTTGGATGCCAATAAGATATCTGGATTATGAAAAGGCTTCAGAAATCCTACAGACCTTCCTTATCTCAAAGAAGAGGGAAAACTGGGGCCTAAATAGGTAAACGACTTGCCCACAGTCAAATAGCTAGTTAGTGTCAGAATCGGACCTGAACCCAGATCTCTCGATCCTGTGCCTTTTCTAGAACAAGCTGCACACATGGCCAGAACTGAAATAGCCCAGGAAATAGAAAGTGATCTCAGATTTTTGTCTTTGAAGAAGATGGAAATGAGCTTTCTTTTTTAAAGGACTCATTCTGGACCTTCACGTCCCATTTAGTCTGCCAACAACTTGACCTTCAACAGAACATGCAGTTTATTTACAAAGTAAATGAAAATTCAATCCTTAAAATAACCCTAGCAAAGCGTGGTAGTTACACATCAATATTATGGTGAAATCACAGGAAAGCAAACTCACCGAAATTTTATCTTTAAGACAATATTCCAGGGACAGCCTCTAGGACAACAATATATTAAGCAAACATCCTTCACCATATCCATGTTCTCACTACAGAACTCTGCCACAATAGTCTAGGTCAGGGTCAACAAACTTTTACTGTCAAGGGCGAGATCATAAATATTTTAGCCTTTTATGACCCATATGATCTCTGTTGCAAATATTCAACTCTGCCCTTGCAGCATGAAAACTCCCATAGACAGTACGTAAATGGTGGAAGGGCATGGCTGTGCCAGTAACACCTTATTTACAAACCAGGTGAGGGGCTGCATTTAGACCATGTGCCATAGTTTGCTGACTCTTAATCTAGGTTATGAATATTGGTCCTTAGGAGGGTGCAAGATCCAGAATTCTTTCATTCTTCCATTCATCTATGTTAACTATACTAAACTTACTAAGGTAATAAAGAAGGAAAAAATTATACCATTAATTTAATAGGGCATTTTACTTTTTGATCTTCAACTAACCAGAAAAATTCAATTCATCCCAATAGCCAACTGCTAGATTATTTTAGTTCACTGAAGCTAACTAGTAAAGACTTCAAGATTTAAAAGTCTACTAAAATTACTGAGGCATATTACTAAAATAGATCTCATGACCCAGCAATTCCATTCCTGGGTATATATTCAAAAACAACCAAAAACACTAATTTGAAAAGATATATGCAACCCAATGTTTGTAGCAGCATTATTTACAACTGTCAAGATATGGAAGCAACATAAGTGTCCATCGACAGATGAATGGATAAAGAAGATGTGGTACATATATACAACGGAATATTACTCAGCCATAAAAAAGAACAAAGTTTTGCCACTTGCAGCAATATGGATGGATTTGGAGGGCATCATGCTAAGTGAAATAAGTCAGACAGAGAAAGACAAATACTATATGATATCACTTATATGTGGAATCTAAAAAATACAACAAACTAGTGAATATAACGAAAAAGAAGTAGACTCACAGATGAAGAGAAAAAACTAGTTGTTACCAGTCGGGGGGGGCAATACAGGAGTGGGGGAGTAGGAGGTACAAACTATTGGGTATAAGATAGGCTCAAGGATGTATTGTACAACATGGGGAATATAGCCAATATTTTGTAGTAACTGTAAATGGAAAGTAACCTTTAAAATGTATAAAAATTTAAAAATTGAAAAAGAGAAATAATCGACAAATAAATTGTATATATTTAAAGTGTATGGGACTTCCCTGGTGGTCCAGTGGTTAAGACTCCGTGCTCCCAATGCAGGGGCCCTGGGTTCGATCACTGGTCAGGGAACTAAACCCTGCATGCCACAACTAAGAGCCCGCATGCTGCAACTAAAAATCCTGCATGCCACAACTAAGACCTGCCACAGCCAAATGAATAAAATAAATAAATAAATAAATATTAAAAAAATAAAAAAGCAAAAAAAAAAGTGTAAAAAAAAAAGATCCCTATGTTGTCATACTTTTCTAGATCTTAGGGAAAACAGGTCAAGAATGAATGGCATATCAATGACTGTGCTCAAGAGTTAAGATGCACATAGATGACAGTAATTCACTTATTTTTTATTTTATGGTGAACCTGACCCCTTAGGAATGACAAATATTGGCAATACCAGGAATAAGTCAGGATTTCCTTCTTTTTCTTGCTGGTAGAGTTTATCCAAATTCTCTTCTTCATGTGTAATGAGACCTTTTAAAGAGTCCAACTGGTCCCCAAAATCCTTGAACTGTGATAGAACAAACTAGAACAAGAGAAGTTTTCATTAGAAACAATTTTCATGTGCATCTATAACAGAATCAAGTGCAGCCTTGTGATAAAAGTCCAAGCTGTTTTCAGCCCTAACCAGTTCATTATCTTGAATCCAGAACCCTCCTGATACGCACTTTGTGCCTTTGGCAAAGTATGAAGCCTTCACAGGGATGGAAAGATCAGTTGCTTGACAGGGGCACCTAGAGGAATCCTGCTAGCTAAATATTTTTTCCCCGCTGTGTGATATTGGAGCCCCATGGCCTTCTATTCAGCTTTTTGATAATTCATGCACTAAAGGCTTTTCAAAAAGTGAACAAAATACATAACGAATGGTCGTGCTTTAAGCAGCTACTCTATGACTCAATTACCCAACTTGGAAATTCAAATAACTATGAGATCTGAACAGTGCATGAAATATATCACTTTAACATGTTCAATAAAGAAGAAATGTATGCTTAAGATCTGCCCATTGCCCATGTGACTGAAGAATCACATGACTGGAGAATCATGTCAAATGGTAGATATGTTTAGGGCATCTTTATTCTGTGGTTTCCCTAAGGTGCAGCCCACAAAGCACTAATAACTATCACTTCGCAAGATATAAGGAATTGAAGGGAGTGTGCAAATGTCCAAGACTTCAAGTTGAATAGAAAACTAAGATGAACCTTAAATTCATTTGCTTTCATAAGCAGCATCTTTTCCAAGTAGGAAGCCCTCTGGAGGGAGTGCATTTGATCAGAGAGGAGCACGTGGGTGTTGGGCTCTGCAGGCTGTGGGAGTCGATCCAGGAGAGTGGAATCTTGGAGAAAGGCTTCTTTTGTCTTCTGCACATCATGCTGCAGCTCCTGGAGAAGAAAAAAGTGATCGCAAAACATTTCCTCCTCCTTTCCCAACAAAAATCCCCAATTCATGCCACTCCATCAACACCTAGGAGAATTTCTGCCCTGAAATAGTGGGTGTGGCTTTTTGTTACTGTTTATTTTAAAGAGATAAAAAAGCTAAGCCTTCTTTATATGATATCACTGGTGCTGTTCTGAAATTTGTCAGTTCAGAGCTAAAAGTAACCATGGATAAATAGAGTTGGGGCTTCTAGTTTACAGAAACTGGAGATGACTTGGGTACAGTCTTATGTTTTATATTTCTAGTCAGTGAACACTTTAAGGATCTGCTTCAATGCATTTTAAGAATCAATCCAACCCCGTCCTCTGCCTGACACTTTGTGACATAAATAGATTCATTTGCAGAGAGCACAGAATTTCATTGACCAAGACGATTTTAGGGCTGGTCCAGAAATATTGCAACTGTGTGAAATTTCTGTTTTTGTTGTTTTTTAAATGCCAACAGATTAGATAGAAGTTGATCAGAAATATGGTTCATATCTGTTGGATTCTTATCTCTAATTTAATTGGTTAATACTTCTTTATTTGACCTATAGTATTAAAAGATACAAAATGTACCTGGTCACCTAGTTTAAAACTAGAAAGTATTTGCTTTCTAGGCATTCATTAACATAATAGAATAAAACCACAGAGGAAAGTACACAACTCTTAAATAATAGTCTAAAAATCATTATATCCACAGAAAAGCCTTATTAACATGGTGGTGAATCTAAATGATTACTCATTTAGATTAGATAATTATTTAGATTATTTAGATAATTATTCATGATTATTTCTAAATCAAGAGATTCATCATCTACTATTCTTAGATGACCACATTCAGCTGATACATTTCTGCTTTTATTGGAGACTTTGTATGAAGCTTTGGCTTTAGAGATTTTCCTGCTAGAGTGAAAGGGGAGATTTGGAAGGAGGTGGTGTCAGGTGCCCCTGACCCAGCTACCTGCTGCGTGGCCCTCACCTCTGAGCCGCCACCTGGCTCTCCCAACCCCACACGTCCCTGTCTTGCCTGTGTCCTACATGGTCTGCTCACACACCTGTCCTGACCCACTCCTCCCTCCCTGTGGTCTGTCTAGTCCCTGGGTCATGGCCCTGTCTGTCAGGCTGTCTTGGCCTTGGTTTTCCCAATGGGCTTAACGCCTACCTTTACGGCCTGCAGGGCTGGGGGCAGGATCTCTGCCAGGTTGTTTCCAGATGTGTTGATGTTTGCGAGCTGTTGGTACTTTGCTTCCTGCTGCTCCAGTCTTGCTGCAGCTTCAGCGTGAGCACTGTTATACGCCTTCCAGAGCTGTAGCGGGCTCTGGGCCCTCTGCAACTGGTCTGCAATGTCTTGGTTTACCTGCGTCCACCTGTCAGGGCAACATGAACAACAGGAACCCCATCCATCCTTTCCTTTGCAGCAAAAGCACAGCGCCCACACTCTACCCATAAGTTAAGAGCAGATAAATTAAGAAGATGTGTTAATGTCTTTTCAAAATTAATGCCATCATTAATATATAAACAGAATTCCAAATTAGGATACTTCATTGACTTTATAATTCTCAACAAAACCCACAAAATTTGTGACTGGCAGGAAACACCTATTGTATGATGAATGTCTCTTAGGCAAAGGTGAAGAAAGTACTGAACTGTTTGCCTGATGAAACTTCCTCCACATGGGAGGGCCTCCTGTTTTATAGAGGGGGTCTTTAAGTAGGCCTTATTTAAATTGTGTTTATGTCAAATTTATTTTCTAATTACAAAAGCAACATGTTCCTTATATAAAAGTAGAAATAAAAAACAATATATTTTCCTACTTCTCAGCAAAGGGTATTTATTTCCTATGATGTTCTAAATTTGCTAATGTTTTGTAGAAATACGGGATGGTGTAGGACTAATTTCTCTGTGGATTGAGAGAAGAAAATGGCAGATCTTACCTGGTACTTGATAATATTTCATTTGTTCTTTAGAGAAAAGTTAATTCCTGTGTATTCTCTTTCTACTTAGGCCAATTTGCATCAGAAAGTTACTCACTTGGTAAAACTGATCTTAGTCACATGAGAAGAGAAAATTGCGTAGCCCTCAAAGGAGGCTAGCACACAATCTATGAGGGAAGGCAGCAGCAGAGTACCCAGGCCCCAGATTTACATAGCTGGTCTCCATGGTGGGGGAGGGCCAGGCTAAAAATCAACTCTGGAGTCCAGGCAAACTTAACTAGAGCTGTTGATGAAACCCAGTTAGAGACCTCGCTTTTAGAGTAGATACCACCAAGTTATGAACAATTGCAAATATTAAAAGTCTTTTTGCATCCATGAAAATCAGCTAATTTTGTGGTGCTGGCACATTCATTGGTTGTATGATTTGTTTTTGGATTCTCATTTATATGCACTGTTAAACTGCTACAAAAACTAAAAATCGTAATAATAAGAAAAATAAGAAGTTATTTTCTGTAATACATTTTTCATTCTATTAAAATTGAAAAAAGTAGAAATTAAAAATTTTTGGTTTTATTCCATACTATGGACTGTAATATCTTGCCTTTCTTTCCCATTTAACTTAAAAAATTTTTCCCATGGGGGGAAAAAAAATTTTCCCATTAATAAAAAATACGTAAGCCTAAGTTTAAATGGCTGTACATAATGGTCTATAAATGGTCTTTTTTTGTTTAATTACCAAATTCCAGCTTAGTATGGATATTGGAATAATTTTCAATTTTTGCTTGCAAAAATAATGCTCAGATAAACTTTGTTCAAAGGATTTTTTCTGTATTTCAAGATATTGGTCTTAAATTAGACTTCTTAGAGAATTATTGGGTCAAAGAATATAAATATGTAAATATTTTTAAGGTTATGGGTATATGTTCAAACTGCTTTCTGAAAGCATTATAATATTTACATTCTCACCCAAAACACATGAGAATGCTTGTTTCACAATATCCTCAACCCCGCTGAGTGGGCGAAAAAGGTGACAAATGGCATAATTGCTTTACTTCTTTGTATTTCACAAATCTTCTCAGAACCACCTGTTTTTAAACAAGATTTTCCCCAATTATAAATACAACATATGCTCACAACCCCCCACAAAACATGTGTGTTTAAATCTATCCATACCTATATTGAGATTGTCTACCCATCTACCTACCTACCTACCTACCTGTCTACAAAGAGAAAGTAAAAAAAAACACCTGACATCTCATTAATCTAGAGATATCTACTGTTGGCATTTTGGTGCTATTTTCTTCAGTCGTTTTCAATATGCCTTCTGATATATTCTTGTGCCAACAACTGAATGTGTATGTGCACTGGTGACAACTGAATCCCTTTAATAGCAACCTGAACCACCATATGTTTTGAGGGAGGCCCCCATTACTGTATGTGAAATTAGATACGTGTCTGTGTTTATCTTTACCCTCCCTCCTCCCCCTCTTCCACTAAGGACTGGATCTAGGGCTGAGGACACCACTGCAGGGTACATAAATGTGGTGTCCCTTGTTCAACATATATTCAAAATTGGTTTATAGGAGAGGTTGAATCTGCAGGAAGGAAGGGTGGAGAAGGCCACTGAGGGTAGCTTAATCTCTTCACCACTGTCTGGAACAAATCAGCTTTGGGCCAACTTTCATATCCCATCCAGCTATATAAAAGCCTCACAATCAACCAGGGCCACACTCCTTGGAAGGAGTTTTCTATCATAAGTAGTTCATCAAAGAATGCCTCCCAACCTCACAAATATCTCCTGAGATGTATTCTAACATCCCCTTACTTCCACCTTATAATGTTTCCAGTGAGACAGACTGCCCATCTGGCCACCCCTTAGCCTGTTTCTCCCTGTTGATTTTGGTGCCCTTGAGGATCGCATTGGGCATTTAGCCTATGCCCACTGAACGAGGCTACACTGGGGCTGTACTTAGGACATTTCTAGATTGATTATACCAAACATTTGTACAAGGCAAGTAACAGCCTTCACAACGTCAAATCTTACGTGAACAAGATCCTTCCAAGCAGGAGAGACCAGAATAGTATGAAACCAGTTATCTCAGATGATTAAGAAGGCTTTACCCAGCCTACGTCCCTTCATTTGTCACACGTCATTAAGATAAAAATATCTGCTCTACCATTCAAATTGCATCTTAAAGTGTACCTTGTGTGAGTATTTTGGCATTTCTCTTGAATTATTTCAGCAACTGAGGGGCAGTAATCTTTGAGTTTTCCAATAACCTCCTGGAGTTTCTTCCAACTCCCTTCACTGCTCTCAGCTTCATCTTGAAGAGTCTAGGAGGACAGAGCAGGAATGTCAGTTGCAGAACAGCCTGGCCTTGTCCAAAGAAGGCAGCAGCTGGTCAACACTTGCCGCTGTACCACAATAATGTTAACACTCAAACTTTAATAGGACAGGGATAAATTACCAGAAATGTGAAGAAGAAAACTGAGAAGGCATTCTTTCATGGGGCTAGCACTTGAAATAGCATACTTAAAAAAAAAAAAACACCCCAAACCCAAACCTTTAAATTGTGAAATAATATGGACATGAAAGATGAAGAAACATTCACAGTATACTTGTACCAAGTTTCACTCATTTGGTTCATGTCATTCATTTTGAAATTTCAAGTTATACTTTTGATGCTGCTGTTTAAAATACTGTTTCGTGTTTCTCTGTGGAGAACATAACAGTAATTGTGTTCATTTCTGTGCTTCCTTCCATTGGAGATTTTCTGCCAATAATGCATTGTACCAAGATCTGGTTAATATACCTGAAGGTTCTGCACCTGGCACCTCAAGGCCTCTAGTGATAAAACCACAGGTTTGCTGTGTTCCATGCAGTACCAGAATCGGATCGTCATCATATTCACTTCATCATAGAGTTTATCATAAGTCTTCCACTCCTGTAAAACAGACTGCATGGAGGTCTTGAGCTCATTGACCTATACAAAAAGTAGAAACATATTTAGGAAATCATCGACAAGAGGCTCTCTCATCTTTTTTGTTTCCCCCTCCTAAGGACTCTACCACCGTATCCAATTTAGGCATTTTAATTTGAGAGTGGAGCTTCAGTGATTCACTGAAGGTGAGAAGGGTGGGTCAATGAACAAGAAATATCAAAGAAGGCTAAGTTTTAGAGTAGCTGAATGGAAAAGAGCCCTGAGACCAGAGCCCCCAGCACAGAGAGAGTTCAGCCTACAGAGGGAGAGCCCAGGGAAAAAAACACTGATTGAGGAATCAGAATCTCAGAATATACATTTCAGGGACACCCTATTAGCTTTCTGACCTTGGGCAAGTTATTTAATCCTTGAGTCTATTTCTTCATCCACAAAACAGATATAATAAATGAAAACATAAAGAAAATAGTGTCTGTGAAAATGCTCTGAAAACTGTAAAGCATTATAAATGTGAAATGTTAACCTGTGTTACCTGGTACTTAAGTCTGGTTACTACTGGAGAGCAAGCAAAACTTGGAGAGCATCATGGTTGGCCAAAATGATGGGCAAGTGCCAAGTAGGAGGAAATGCAATGGTGGCCATATTTTATTCTTTAATGTGTTTTGATAACTATGAAAGGTTGAAAACTGAAGCATTTAAATGACCTCTGACACAATCGAGAATATACAAGTATATAAATCTTTATATATTATGTAAAGAACACTTATAGCTCAACAATAAAAAGACAACCAAACTCAAAAATGCACAAAGGATTGAACAGCCATCTCTCTAAAGCATATATACAAATGGCCAATAAGCATATGAAAAGACACTCAACATCCACAGTCATTAGAGAAATAGAAATCAAAACCATGAGATACCCCTTCACATCCACCAGGATGGCTATAATCAAAGTTGGATAATAACTAGTACTGGCGAGACTATGGAAAAATGGGAACGCTCATACACTGCTGATGGAAGTGCAAAGTGGTGCAGCTTCTGTAGAAAAGTTTGGCAGTCCCTCAAGAAGCTAAATACTGTATAGAGTTACCATATGACCCACTAATTCTACTCTTAGGTATATGCCCAAGAGAACTGAAAGCATATGTTCACAAAAAAACCTATACACACACATTCTCAGCAGTGTAGGAGGGTTTTAATGTCTCCATATCCTTGTCAACACTTGTTACTGTCTGTCTTTTTATTGCAGCTATCCTCCTGCAGCCTGTGAGCATCTTGAGGGTAAGAACCATTTATTTTCTTATCATTGCACCCTTGGCAGTGAGCACAGTGCCTCACAAAAGATATGTTAACAAATGACTCACACAGATATGTTAAGCTCACCCCTACTTTTCTGCCTGAGCCCTGGGGGAAGAATGAGGCTGAGGGTCACCTATGGATTTCATTTACATGGGTTATTCCCAATTCTCCCTTGGAATAAATGGTTGAATGTAGATTTTAGTAGATGACAAATAATCCACAATAAAGACTCTCTGGGAAACATGGACACACCTATAATAGGTTAGTATTTACAATTTCTCCCTCCATTTGTGGGGAAATGTCAAAGTTGCAGTGTCTGAGGATGCCTGTCCTTTGTCTTTTGGTGTTCTTCCTCCCAGAAGGGGTAAATGCAGACTTTGACATGCCTTTCATACAATTACCAGATGTCTTCCACAGTCTTCTATGCTTTCTCCTCACCACATGCTGTTTCTCCCCACCTCTGGAGTTTTCCCTAGGCTGACCATGCTTCTAGCTTAATAGAGGCTACATGCGATAGGATCATGCCCTCCCTGAGGCATCTCCCTGGGTGTGGGGAATCTGAGCTGCTTCTTCATAACTGCTCCTGTATATCTGGCCAAGAAACAACGCCAGATGCTCTGCTGGGTTTGGGGTTGGGGGTGGAGACATTTTTGTGTGTGTGAGTACATTAGACAAAACAAAGATAACCAGGTGGACTTCTAGCTTGCCAAGGATGTGGGAATTTGGTGACTTTGCCTCTGAGTATCCAGTGAAGGAAAAAAATAAGAGAGATCTGAAATGTTTTTCTCTACTTCACTTCAGTAGTTTTCACAGCAACTTTTCAGTTTTTGGTATGGAGCGAGTGTCCATTATCAAACAAGAAATAAGGTAAAAGAAGGATACGTGGAGAGAAATAGTACGCTGTAAATGAATTCTAGTACCTGGTTGATAACACTGTTTTTCTTTTGAAATAACTCATCAATTCTAGATGCTGTATCTTCCAGCAATGGCATTGTCCCACTCTCTGAAGTCAGGTAACTTTGTCTCAATTCATCCAATGCTTTGGATTTAACTGCAAGTTGATTTTCTATATCCTGGAAGGGCAAGAGGAAAAGGTTTTCATATGCACAATATTACAAAACAATTAATAAGGGGTAAGAGGTAGGAGTCTGCACTTTTCAAGTAATAATGCCAATAGAGTATATAATTTAATAACATTACACAGAAGACATTTTAATCATATCACACTCTCAATTCAATTTTTACAGTGAAATTTTGTAATATGAATTTACAATATTACAATATGAGGTTTTACAATACTTTCCATTATTACATGGCTCTAGATTTTAGAAGAGTCTAGGTAGCAAGTCCTTATCATCATGGTATAGTAGAAAGAGTCTAGGAGATATAGTTTCCATTCCACGTCTGTCCTGTACTGGCTGTTGGACCAAGCGTTAAGTCATCAAACTGCCAAGTCTGCATTTTCCCATCTGGAAAATAGTGACGACATCCCAGGCCTGAGTAACTTAGCACTCAGGTGAAAGCAGGGCGGCCGGCTGGGGGTGCTAGAGCACTGAGCTTCCAGTCAGGAGGTGGCTGTAAACACTCTAAAATGGAAATGGCTAGTGGGTAGTTAGAAACAGGATACGACCATCTGAAAAGATCTCTTATGGAGGTGTTGCTGCCCATATACTATATCCAGTATCATTCTGTAACCTTCTAAGTAGAACAGGGGTCTGAGCCGACTTTCCAGCCCCAACAGTGAGAAGCTCCATGCCTTTCTGTAGGCGGTGCAGAACCCACGTAACCTGTGCCGTCTACAGCTCTGGGACAGTGGAACTGCTCTCAACAGGAGTGACACAATCAGGGCGGTGGGGAGGGAGGAGTAAACGCACGTTTGGGTGAGGGCACCTCAAAGACCAAGTGACCTGGCAAATGATGACTGAACGAAAAAAGGGCACAGCCAACATGCTCTAGCCCAAATGGGATTTAGACAGTGGTTCTGAGGGAAAAGTAGTCCTTTGAGAACACATTACACAGTAGGTAAAATAAAACCATTTTCCTCTGAAGAAACAGAAAGAAATACTAAAACTCATGGAGGCTTCAGAGTAATTTTGTAAATACCGGAGAAATTAATAAAAACACAACAACTGGAAAACATCAAAATCAAAATTCCCATGGAACTTTTTTTTTGTCTGCACCGTGCGGCTTGTGAGATCCTAGTTCCCCAACCAGGGACTGAACCCAGGCCATAGCAGTGAAAGCACTGAATCCTAACCACTGGACTGCCAGGGAACTCCCAACATTTTTTTCTTAGGAGTAGCATTCAAATCTCTTAAGAACTACCATAACCATGAAAATACTTCTGTTTATCATTTAAAAACAGCATTTTGCAGTTCTGTAAAACACATGGACACATCTATTTTATAGAAGAAAGTTAAGTAGCTGGGGGCTTTGAGGAGAACCCTCAGAAACTACAGCAGCTTGCCCTGCTCCCTGGGGCAGGTTTGGTAACTAACAGCCTGACCAAGCCACACTGGACAGGTGCTGTGTGTCTTCTCACCTGACAATCCAGGAGTGTCTTCTGCACCGAGACCACACTTTCAGGTTTTTGTAAAGTGTTCAGTCTCTCCTCTTGTGCCTCCATCCAGTTGTTCAGAATCTGTATTTTGTTTTCATTCTCAGTGATACTTTCCAAAAGTTGTTCTAATTGTTGTATCTACCAGTTATGAATAAGAAAATAAAACTTTCTTATTTTAAACCACATGTTTAAAATGTAAATGTCGTGATATGTTATTTTTAATAGGATAATTTTGTTTCTTCTCAGATTTCTAACGTTTTGCACAAGATTTCCCAACAACTTTTGGAATAAAGATTCATAAGTCAGGAAATATGAATTATTTTCTCCTTTTTAAAAAAAATCTAACATTTGAAATGAAAGCTAACCTGATAAGAAAGCTGGCTGTTCTGGAGTTCCACAATATCTGTACAAAACAAAATCATGTTGCTAACACTCAATATTTTTTCATTGCATCATCTATTGATATATGTAAAGCTTAAGAAAATTTTTTTCCCCAGACTCTCTTCATTAGGCTCACTTAAAAACTGTCAATATAAAGAATATCACAAATAATGCATCAATTTAATAAAGTAATATTTTTTAAATGTCTGTGATTCTTCTCATTTTTAATGCTTACAATGTTTATTAGGTTACAATCATAGTATATATGTTTTGTACTTCTTTTCATATGCCATAGGCGCTTTCTATGTCATGACTTGCTGTCCAGTATTTCATCAAATGGACATGATATAATTTGATTAATTATTTCTCTCAAGTTGGAAATTCAGGCAGTCTATATTTTTCACCCCAATAAGTAATGTTGAATTGAACACTTGGTGCACATATCTTTTCCTTTTTGAAGGACTGTCTACTTAAAATAAATGTAAAAGGAGTGGACTGCTGGGTTAAGAGATAAGATGATGATTATGGTTCTTGAAATTTTCTGAATGCTTTCCAAAAGGGTATGTAAGCCATTATCTGCAATGTTTGAATGTGAAAGCCTTGGGCTTTTATTTTTATCTTAAGTTTTTCTAATTCAGTAAGTGTATAATGTTATTAATGTTTATTTCAAATGTCTGACAATTAAAGTGGTAACCTTTCCATATTTATTTGCCAATTATAATTTTCTCTTTTGTGAATTATCTGCTCATGTTCTTTGTCCATCAAATCTTAATTGTATGAATCTATTTGTATGCATTCTCCACACAATAAAGAAATCAACCGATTTTCACTATTGTATATAAATATTAAATATTTTCCCAAGAATAAGTGTGCTTAATCTTTTCGGTCATGGAATGAAAATCTACCAAGAAGCCATATACATTTTTCTTCCTTTTTATAATCTTTCTAAAGCTGAAATAGCTTTGCTGCTTTTTAACATCTACTTTCACAGAAAATGTCGAAACTTCTGACCATTTAGTAGCCTCATGTAATACTCGACATCTTCTTAAATAACATTTCTCCTCTTCACTTGCCTAAGTCAATTTCCTACTAAGAAATCGCAAAGAAATATAAAAACTATTTCCAACTCTTATATGCACCAATGGAGGACAGGATTTAAAAGGGGCTAGAATTGAGATGATTACTAGGTTTAACTGTAAGTAAACCAGACAAATGTCTTTTTGTTTTTTTTAATTAATTATTTTTGGCCACTCCATGCAGCATGCAGGATATTAGTTCCCCAACCAGGGATTGAACCCATGCCCCCTGCAGTGGAGTGTGGAGTCTTAACCACTGGACCAACAGGGAGGTCCCACAAATGTCTTTTAAAATTTTTCAGAAAGTGGTATTTTGCAAAGGCTAAATCATACATCAAGCTGTGACCATGAGCTCACCTTTCCATTCAGTGTTCCATGGACCCGGTGCCACTGGCGGTTCATCTCTCCGAGATGCTCTGCAAACTCTGTTCTCTCATAGCGCTTACTTTCCACATCACAGGTGCTTAACTGAAGTAATGACTGGTTAACAAAGTCAACTATCCATTGTTTATAGTCCATTTCCATTCTAAACTCCTAAAATGAACAAAGAAAACAAAATTAAACCACCAAAGCCTGAATTGAAGCAGATGAACTGGACCTCTCCTTTGGTGCACTGTAGGGGGCGCCAGGCTCCCACCCAGTAATCAAGAGGCACCTGTCTGGAGCTATGTTCTACCCTCCCCCAACCCCACCACGCATCTGCTTTATTTGAGTGGAGAGTCTTTTGGGGAATTACACATTCCTGGGAACAGAGAGACTCACCGCTTTCAAACAGACTGAAAAGTCAAAGATGGTACCATGTATGGTAGTTGCATCATAGGAACCAAAATCAAGACCCAGAGTCTGACAAAGGATTCCTTTGAGAGGCTTCCCGAGAGCTCCACTGGAATTCAGAGCCATCCTGTGGGCTCATGGAAATGACAGGATGGGAAGTCTGAAGTTAAGACTCTCCCAGAAAAGCCAGGACACCTTTAAGGAGCTCTGCCAGTTTAGGCAGCTTCTCTTCCTCTGCGGACCGTCTAGGCCTCCCCGTTTGGATGACTTTAAGTTCTAGAGAGATCCTAAACCCTCCCAGGGCCACGCATGTTTCTGTTAAGGCTGATACTTGTTTGGTTTATTCTGGCAAGTTCCAGCACCTCCATAGCAGACATCCAAGGGTAAAACTATGTGCTAGGTTACTAGGGCCTGTGAGAAAAATACACATAGGCCCTCTACAGATTGTACTACTCACTGAAGTTAGGATGGGATAGGATATAAAAAGGAAATCCTTGCTAATACCATGCTTTGTGATTAAGCCATTCATCTTCTGCCTCCCAGAGGCTACATCCATTAGCCTATGAGGTCTTGGAAAGCAATGACCGGAGTCTTCATTCATCTTTGTGTTCCTAGTGGCGAACACCTTGCCTGGCACACAATAAGTGTTTGTGCGTGGCTTGTTAAATGTTAGTTAAATCTACTTGAAATCAAATATCGTGGAGAAGGCCACATCCCTATCTATTTGTAGAAGGATATCAACTTTTCCTTATGTATTCTCTTATCCAAAGAACATTTACTTAACCCTATTGGATGCCAGGTGTTGGGCTAGGTGTGCTGTTTCAGGGAGGTAAAGGAGGAGCCCCTGCTCTCAAGAAGCTAAGTCAAGGTGGGGAGATAGGCAAGTAAGAAAATAATTATTAATACCGGGTGACACGAACTATTGATAGCACCATGGAGACACCTAATCCTGGAAAGTAAACCGATCTGGCTGGGAGAGTCAGGGTAGATTTCCAAATGAGAAGATACTTGAACTGACTCTTGAAGGATGACTAAGAAGATTCCTACAGCTAAAAGCAGGACACTGGAATTCCAGGCCAAAGGTACAGCACGTACAAAAGCAAGAGCACGAGCAAGAGAGCGCCAGGGGCGGTGGAGGGACCGCAAAGGATTTGGTTCAGGCAGAGTCCAGGGTTTATGTGGGGAAATGAAGAGCCAGAGCCAGTTAAAAGCTTGGATTCTGTCCTGTGGTGATGGGCGCTACCAAAGGAAACTGGGCAGAATAAGAGCAAGTATACTAACTCCTCTCTCTAGAATCATCCACCATCCCATTCCCCACGCTTAGAATTAGTTTTTCTAAATAATATCCTCCATGCCTCTTTGTTCAGTATTTCCCTTCCAACTGACTTGCCTTCTTTATTTAATGAAAAGCCTTCTGGCTTTTTTGTATAATTACCTTGTACTTGTGAAGAAGATTTTTAACTTGAGATGCAGAACTCAGTGAATGCTCAGAGTCTTCATCTGCAGTTTGATGTTCCACATTGTTCATCCAGTTAATCATTTCTGTTATTGCTTTACGAGATGGCAATTTCTCCATCTGAAGCTGCAAAATCAAAATGATTTCCATTTAATTACCTGCAGTTAACAAAATGAATCAGGGCATCACTTAAGATAATATCTGGTTTGATAAAAGGTCTTGCCACATAATTATGCAGGTTACTCACAAAAACAAACCCAGCATTCAAGCTCAGAATAAGTGACCCCAAAACAATGACAATGACCTTCACATAAACTAACACAGTGGTGCAGATAAACTGGGAAATAAAGTAATTAAGCCTGATTTCTCTCTTAAGAAAGATCCCACTGGAGGAGAGTCCAGTAATTAAGACCTATATTCAGTGGTGCCAGAGAAAAGATAGGTGGTGTCAATGAAAATTACTGAGCCAGAGAAATGATTTTAAAAGAGTTGTGAGCTAACAAGTGAATGCTAATTCAAATGCTGGGTCTTTAACTACTTACCTGGTGAAGTTTTTCTTGGATGTCAGGAAGTTGAGTTATGAGCATTGTCCACTTTTGTTCAAACTGTGCTAAAGAAGCTCTCAGTGTCGCCGTATCAGCTTCTTTCAGGTGAAGAAGTTGGTTCCCAGTACTTAGAACTGCAGTTTTCAAGGAGGACTTTTCATCAAGTTCCTTTGAAAACTCCTAAAAGGAAACAGTTTCAAAGTTTAGAAACTTTTAAAATTTAAATGTGTCATGGAAGGACTTCCCTGGTGGCGCAGTGGTTAAGAATCCGCCTGCCAATGCAGGGGACATGGGTTCGAACCCTGGCCTGGGAAGATCTCACATGCCGCAGAGCAACTAAGCCCGTGCACCGCAACTACTGAGCCTGCGCTCTAGAGCCCATGAGCCACAACTACTGAGCCCGCGTGCCACAACTACTGAAGCCCGTGCGCCTAGAGCCTGTGTTCTGCAACAAGAGAAACCACCGCAATGAGGAGCCCACGAACCGCAATGAAGAGTAGCCCCTGCTCACTGCAACTAGAGAAAGCCCACGCCCAGCAACGAAGACCCAACACAGCCAAAAAAATAAATAAACAAATAAATATAAATAAATAAGGCATGGAGTAACTAAGAGTCAGAATAACTGGTTAGAGTCCAAAACTAAATAAATGAATTCAATTCAAATAGTAAATATTTATATGTGTATGTGTGTATGTGTGCATGTGTATATGTGCTCACATGTGAGTGCGCACGCGCGCGCACGCACGCACACACACACACACACACACACACACACATTTTTCCTGCTAAGTGTCAGGCACTGTTCCAGGCATTTGATATATGGTGGGGAACAAAAGAGATGGAGTTCCTGCCCCTTGAGTGGCTTATAATCTAATGGATTAATATTTTTAAAAATAGACAAATCATCATTTCAACTATAAAAAGAAAATACGGAACACAGCACTACGTTCATTTTTTTTTAAAGTTCATATTAAATGAACTAAACACAACAAATTTTTAACTAAAATATCTGAAATCTTTCCTGGTACTTACAGGTTTTTTCCCAGTATATTTAAAAAATATTTATATTTTAATATCAAAGTGAGTAATCATAGCTACAAAATACGAAAAATGGAGAAAAGACTAAGGGAAAAGACGAAAAGGTCTCAAAGTATAATTTATATCACAAAATTAATACTTTCTTTTCTTCAAAAAAACCCCTTAAAACAACAGAACAATAACATTTTAGTAGAAACATCAATTCTGCATATAACAATTTAAAACCATGTATTTATTAGCTAACATTTATGAATTAATAATCCTGTGAGGTTTTAGGGGGCAGGTAGGGGAGTTATTTTCTGCACTTGTAAAACATGCCCCATGTCAGGGCAAGTTTTAAATATATATATATTTTATAGTGTCAATTTAAAATATACTTTATCATTATTATAAGCATATAAATCAATAGTATAAACAAATAGTTCTAAGTTTGAAGAATGCAGCTGCTATTAGCCCAAGTTTTACCCCTTATCTACAAATGATTATGGAAACTATCACACCAACTCTCCTAATTTTCCCCCGATATTTTTTTCTAACCAACAATTACCTGAGCATATTGTATTACAACTTACAAAAAAATTGTTTATGTTGCTTCTGATTGTGTCCAAGTCCTGAGACACATTGAGGGACTGCTCTTTCCAGTAGTTCAGAGTTTGCTGAGAAGATTCCAACCACTTGGTTAACTGATCTGAATCTCTGTTATAACTAATAGGAGCAAAGTGGGAGAGAAAGGAAATTAGAAACGATTGCATCCCCCGTATATTTTCTTCTGTTTCACCATTTATTTTCTTGTGTTGACCAATCCTATTATTCAGAAAAATCATGATTTTAAAGAATTATACCCTGTTTAATCCCAGGTCCCAAATCTGATGCTCCTGTCATTTTCTACGACTCTATAATGACTGATCAAGAACAAAGAGGCATTTTAAAGTCTAAAATAGTCTTTTAAAAGTTTATTACAGCTATACAAAAGTAAACCCACAGGTAAGGACAGAAATTATTTTTATTCATCAAACGTCCTCTATAGATTTGTGTACAGTAAAAATATAATCAGCATTGGTATAAGTTGTATAATAGCGAATTGCTATTGGCTGGATGCCAATATATTTATCTGATGGAATGAAAATATACAAGCAAAGTGCGGTCCCTCTTGTAACTTCTAAACTTCTCTAGGTTAAGACAGCCTCCCTAAGAGGTGGGAAAGAGAATGAGGTTAAGTGTTCTATGTTTTCTACCTTCTTCAAGGGTTTCAAGAATGAAGTAAGCGAAAGACAAATACCATATGATATCACTTATATGTGGAATCTAAAATATGATAAAAATGAACTTATTTACAATACAGAAACAGACTCACAGACATAGAAAACAAACTTATGGCCACCAAAGGGGAAAGGGATGGGGAGGGATAAATTAGGAGTTTGAGATTAACAAATACATACTACTATATATAAAATAGATAAGCAACAAGGTCCTGCTATAAAGAGGGATAAATTAGGAGTTTGAGATTAACAAATACATACTACTATATATAAAATAGATAAGCAACAAGGTCCTGCTATAAAGCACACAGAACTATATTCAGTATCCTATTAAACCAAAATGGAAAAAAATATGAAAAAGAATATATGTATTATATATATGACTGAATATATATTACTGAACATGTATTATGAATCACTTTGCTATATACACCAGAAACTAACACAACATTGTAAATCAAGTATACTTCAACACAAGATAAAAAAAATTTTTTTTAAAGATTTGATCAGTTAAAGCAAAAAAATTCTTTGAAGAACTCCAAAGACTTTTTCAAACTATTCCATTAGCTAAAATTATTTTTAAGATTTAAAAAAATTTGGGGGGCTTCCCTGGTGGCACAGTGGTTGAGAGTCCGCCTGCCGATGCAGGGGACATGGGTTCGTGCCCCGGTCCGGGAAGATCCCACATGCCACGGAGCGGCTGGGCCCGTGATCCGTGGCCGCTGGGCCTGCGCGTCCGGAGCCTGTGCTCCGGAACGGGAGAGGCCACAGCAGTGAGAGGCCCGCGTACCGGGAAAAAAAAAAAAAAAAAAAAAAATGGAAAAGTGTAGGAAAGAGCAACATCATGGCATAAAGGTAACGTGTATAATTTTATAACATAATTCCTAGTTTCCACAGGAGTGATTACACATTATCCTGAGTCTTGCAAACTAGCATCAGAGACTCTAGTTCCCATTTAGCCTGGAAGAGGGACTCAACTGCTTTAGACTGTCAAAAACGGTACAACAGGGGGACGGCATGTAAAATCTGGTTGACTGCAGAATCCCTCTGAGGTCTTTTTCTGATGCCAATCAATCCCTAAGAAACCACACCTGAGCAGATGCTTGAGAAGCGTTTGCAGTCTGTGTAGTTCATGATCAATTTTTTTGTTTAGGGACAACCACTGCTCTTCCAGTTTTGCAGTCTGGCCCTCTAGTTCAGGACAGCTCACGGAGACCACCAGCTGTTTGCCTTCATTCACAGTCTGGTAAAGCCGGGCATGCTTCTCATCGATGTTTCTTTTTATTTGCTAATAAAAATAAAGTCATAGAATGAATGATTTAAAAATTAAATCAGCCAGTCAATTCACAAATACTTCATGAAAAACCTACAGCAGAGGCTACTGAAGAAACAGTAACACTTTCCAAACCCTCAAGACTCTTGCAGTCTGGCTGAACAAACATGATAAATGGATTATTAATTATCTTCCACAATGAGAGTGTCCAATGCATTTCTACTGCACAGATTATACATGCAATATAAAATGAAAATTCACAGATTTAGATCTGATCGTTACTTCTTTCACCTAGAAACTAGGTGATGGTCTACAGGGCACACTGAGCTTGCAGAGAGGTTTTGTGTGACCTAAAGCTTATTCTGAAAATCAAGAAATTTTACATAGAAATCAAGATTTCCTGTGACTCAGGGAAAACAGGAAGCTCTAGCAAGCTCCTTTGGAAGAGGTTGTTCTCCTGGGTTCTCCTCCACCACTGTCCCCACCAGCCCTCCCACTGTCTACCCAGTCAGTGACCCTTATTTCCATTCTCCTGCCTGGGCACCTGGAAGCATTTTACATTTCGGCCTAGGTATGAAGGGGATCAATAAGAAAACATTTCTTTATCATCTTTTAGACCCAAACAGTAGAGGGGAAAGCTCATTTTGAGAGTCTTCTGGATATCAGGATTCAGGAGGGAGAAAAGAAGAGGATTTTAGAAGAATAAATGAAAACAACACATTGCTAATTCAACCTCATGAAAAAAAAAAAAAATTCTTCAGAACTGTGAATGCAATGACCCCCTGAAGAGAACTCTGTCTAAAGGCAATTATCTTCTGTAGTTGGGTTCAGCTAATGACACATACCCTGACTGTTACTTAAATTTAATCTTAAAAAATAAATTATGATCAAAACAGAACATTTGCTATTTTCCAATTAACTTAAGCTTTTAAAAAAATTAATTAAAAAGTCTACCTCCAATGCCCTTTCCAACACTCCTAGCTGCAACTCCTTCTGCCTGCCCAAGTCCACAGGCTAGAATAAAATGTCCAACATAAGTTTAAAAAAAAGGTTCTAATTTTCTAAGCCTTCAGGGTGAGACACTTCATCTTAAGAGCATCTCTGAAAAGTTTTTTTTTTTTTCAAAATATCTTTTGTTACAGTTACATGGAAATGCTATTGTTTCATGGGTTGCCCTCATATATGAGAAGTTTTAATTTTCCCATTTTATACACGGGAGTCAGACTGCACTGGTCACTCGGTCAGTGAGGTGTCAACCGGCACTGGAACACGGCTTGTTCAACACCAGAGGCCATGCAACGGACTGACCCTACATTCCCGGCCCACAGACGTCCCCTGATCAAGATACACACAAACCTCTCCATGACGCAGAAGACGATAATGACCTAAGGAACGCTATCAGTGAGATGGGCTTTACTAGATATCTGTCTTCTTTTAGTCTGGCAAATGTATTTAAAAGTCTTAGAACAATTAGTTTGATTTTTAAAATATTTCTAACTTAACAGAATCACAGGTTATAGTTTAAGGTATACAGCTACTCTTGGGGAAATAATCAGGCTTCTATCAGGTTGGCTAATATGAACTGTTTCTTAATATAATAAGGTTTAAAACCGATCTGTTTTCAGCTGCATTCTTTCAGCTGTTCAGGTGGTACCTTCTGCACCCCTAGGCTAACAAAGAATTGAAGAGCAGCTTCCCGCCCCCATAAGACTCAGCTTTATCTGAGTTCAACTCAATACGACAAGATGGCAAAGATATCCATGGCAGCTTTCAAGACACCTAGAGAACATAACTACAGCAGTCCAGCCTCTGAAAAATGTTTCTTTTTATTTTTTATTTTTTTATTTTTGAAAAATGTTTCTTACAAGAGCTTAAGTGCCTCCAAGGAATGGTGGGACCCTGCCAAGTATTCCATGCTTTCTTCTTCCATTCGGTCCGGTCTGGCAACAAACCTGCCTTTGAAGTTTTAAAGTTGATATATGATAGCAACCTCTAGCTGCACAACTCAGATTCTGACCACATACATTCTCAAGTTAAAACTAAGTATTTTCAGTTTCTGCAGAAAATATTTAAAACTTGTTTTTATCTGTTGGTCATGTTCTTAATACCATTTGAAAACCATTTTAAGGTTTTATCTTTTCTATGGCATTGAAATTTGAGACATAGAGACTTTGATAATAACAATAACAAACATTACACAAGAAAAAATTTCAAGTTTGAAGTCTCTTTATAACGCTGGTGGCAGGTAACAGATTATTGTTTGTCTCATAGGCTATGTCCAGTCAGGGCTTCACTGTTGTCATAAAACTAAAAATATGTTCAGAGGCCCGTGGTTTACAAAGTTCTTCCCATACTTTAGCTCATGTCCACACCCACTGACATCCACCTCCAGAGACTGGTAGCACCAGCTTGATTACCTACATGCTACAGATAAAGACACTGAGGCTTAGGGACAGAAAGTTGACGAAGTGATAAGTGAGAGCCAGGACTCAAACCAAGGTCCTGATCCCACGTCAGACATGTGGTTATGTCAAGAGCCCCGCAAGTAAATCTGCAGTTTCCCCAAATATGTCTCACTGTGAGTTGTGTGAGGAATGATATTTCATTTCAGTTCAAATCATTCACCTTCAAAGTCAAGTAATTTAGTCAAAACACAATAAAAATACAAAGTGCTACAGACAATGACTTTGATGGCTTAAGTGGAAGCAAAATACCTGATAAAATGAAATCCTTTCCATTAATCTTTCCTCTGTCTCTTCCACCAAACTCACAGAGGGCAACGTAGATACAAGAATTTCCAGGTCCTTTTCAAGAGACGCGTAGTTTTCATCAAATTCTTCCCATTTCTAAAGAATTAAGAACACATGATCAGCAGTGGGCTTCTTCTAGATTAGTTCCAGATAATGACAAAATTAATCCTAAAAACAAAAATGAACTCTGAGACTGTACAAAATTAAAGCACAGTCCAGGGGTTTCTGAGATATAACCCACCCTAGTAAGAGCTCAGTGTCTGGTGGGAAACAACTCCACTTCCACTGCTTTGTGGAGAAGGTTTTAAAACATCCAGTTGGTATTAGGGTTTTATGCTTGTCTCGTCAAATCGAGTAGGGAATGATAGGATTAAGTTAAAGTGATACTCTCAGCATGCACCTCTGTGGAGATCTCAGAGCCTTTCTCTTACTTGGAAAGGAAGGGGTTAACTTGTAAAGTCTTTTTCAACAGAAGCTTCTGTTAGGCTGCTCCCAACGCTCCCTGCTCCAATCCCCAGTCCTACGAACATTACCCAACAGACACGACCCAAACCATTACCCTACCGTGCTGCTTGAAGAAGCTGTTTGAGAAGTTATGGGCTTACGCTTCATCAGGGGAGTAACTACTGCCTTAGCCTGTGTCTGCCTTGTCCTAGCTCTCTACAGTTCCAGAGAAGCCCACCCCTAGGGTCTCAGCACTCTACAGAGCTGACTTAGGGACGTGAAATCTTACCTGCTGGAAAATTAACCAGCAGGTTAATTTTCATAGTAGTAATTCTCATAGCTAGTGAAACAGCGGGTGACATGGCTGTTAGGGGCACTCACTGGGTTCATGGAGTCTTTTTTTATTTAACTTATTTATTAACTATTTGGCTGTGCCACAGGGCATGTGGGATCTGACTAGCGAGTAAACCTGTGCCCCCTGCAGTAGAAGCATGGAGTCTTAACCAGTGGACTGCCAGGGAAGTCCCTCATGGAGTCTTTTTTTAAAATATGATGAACTATTACTATAAATATCAACTTGACACACTAACTAGAAAATTAATTTTATTAGCATAAAATAATACCATAGCTTATTATAACATTAAAAAGTTGAATACTGGAACTTTCCTGGTGGTGCAGTGGTTAGGAATCTGCCTGCCAGTGCAGGGGACATGGGTTTGATCCCTTGTCTGGGAAGATCCCACATGCTGTGGAGCAACTAAGCCTGTGCGCCACAACTACTGAGCCTGCGCTCTAGAGCCCGTGAGCCACAACTACTGAGCCCATGTGCCACAACTACTGAAGCCTGTGAGCCTAGAGCCTGTGCTCCACAACAAGAGAAGCCACTGCGATGAGAAGCCCACGCTCTGCAACAAAGAGTAGCCCCCGCTCGCTGCCAACTAGAGAAAGCCCGTGTGCAGCAACGAAGACTCAATGCAGCCAAAAAGAAAATAAATTAAAAAAAGAAAAATGTTGAATATTTCTTTGTTTTTTGTTTATTTCCTTTATGTGCTAACATCCACCGTGTTTAAGAAGTTAAAGGGGAAATAAACCTTAAAATTGAGAAAGAGCTTTACGTAAGATTAATTTTTTTCTTTGACTTGGGACAGGACTGTCATGAATCTACTTCAGCAACAGAACATCTGGGCTTGCCCTCTTTGGGATGCACCATTTCTGAACCGCTGACTATTTCATCAAATGATCTCATTCAAGATCTCAAAGTGCTTTCCATTTTGTTTATTTGTACACAAACCTGGAAGGTAGAAAGATGCTGTGCCATCCCTAACCAACATATAAGAAATCTCAGCTAATATTTCTTTCCGGGAGTAGCAGTCAGAGCTGGAACAGGATTCCACATTCCTCACTGCTGGTTCCCACTTAACTATTGCTTAATAATAACCAGATACTTGTTTTCAAAACTAGAGGTGATGCCTGAAAATCCAGAATTCCCGGCTTAAGTACAAAATTTATGAAAGCCACCTACCTGCAATAAACTTTGCAGCTTTATTCCGCACTGGTGTGACTTTTCTTCTAGTAATTTAACTTCCTTTACTTGTTCTGCCCACACTGTCTCTTTCTTTTGCAATAAAGAAGGAAGCATTTTGTTGGAGTATGTTTGGATCAACAGCATGTCAGCAACAAGCTTCCGGAAAAAAAGCTGTGAAATGAGGAAGATTTTAATATTTATTTATTTTTACATTGTGAAAAATCTTAAAATCCGTTACTTCAACATGTTATAGTGTCATTTACTTTTTAATCCAAAATCCCAGGACAGCCACATAGAGTCAAACACACGAGAAAACAAAATAAAAATTGCTTATGTATCCATAGTCTTTGAGTACGAATGGAATTTTAACAAATCACAAAGAAAAATTACCCTAGGTAATATTTTCCACAAAATAGTCCAAATTAAAGGGCAAACATTATTAATGAGTCAATTTAAATTTCCAGTGAGATCTTCCTATGTTAGTTATTCCAAGTTTTAAGAAACTTTACAAAAAGTGGTAAAGCCACTGATGTGGCTAATTAGTTTCAAGATGATAAATTGGATGGATAGTTGTGTGAGCCCAAGAAACTCACATATTCAAGAGCCAGAGGTTCCTAAGCTCTGGCTCTAACTTCTACACAATAAAATAGTTAACTAGAGGGAATTCACTGATGGGGTCTGTTGGGATTCTGGTTGGTGAAAGCTCCCAGAATAGCACTTTAAGGCCTTTAAAGAGGAAGGCTTTCCTTCCCATGGCTCTCTATTTACAGTCGGCTGCCCCCTCTAGTTGTTTGGGAGGAACCTCTTATTAGGTGAATCCCTTCTCTTGTTCCTTGAAAAGGATACATACAAGGGTTTATAAAAGCATCTATCATAAGGTCTGACACATTGTATATATCAGTTAATAGATTTTCTCCTCTTCCCCGCCATCCTTTATACAATATTTACCTCTGAAGTTTTCTTAGACTAAGGTCTACTTAATCAAAAGCCTAGACTTCAGCTTATTGAAGGCAGGAACTCTGTCTTATACATTTTTATGATCAGCACTTAATTACTGCATATCTCTTGTTGATGATCATGAGGTTTTGTTTAATGAAATGAATGGAAATCAAAAGGATTTATTGTAGCATTACGCTAGACATACATTTACGTAATTTAAATATTTCTTTTGATTTCAGTTCTCAGTAAAACCTCTCCTAACCCCCGAATTCAATTCCCTCTATTAAATGTTCTTAAAGTGTGTATGCCAAGTTTAATTTTAAATTTGTTTGAATGGCTCCTTGACAAATATGTCTTCTCAATCAACTGAAAGCTCCATAAGTATTAGGAACTATGTCTGTTTTCACTCACAATCATATTCTTACGAGTTTAGCAGGGTTCCTGGTACACAGGGAGCACTGTAATAGATGTTTGTTGAAAGAATGAAGGAATGATGTAAATTTCACCAGGGAAGAAAACAGATGCTCTTAGTTCACACTCAGAAAAACTTAAAGTCTATGAAAAGGTGATCTGACCCATGTGTCTTACCTTGTGATTTTGTATTTGAGCATGTAAGGCAACTTTACTTTTGGTTTGTTGTAAGGGGTCATGAGCAAGATTTTCCTTTCCGATATTCACCAGTTCTACCATGCCTTGCAACAAAGCATCTTGCTGGCTCTCAGTGATGAAAGGGCTGCTGCGTTTTGTGTACCTGGCTCTCAGGATTCCCCACATTCTGTCAAGTACATCCTGAAAAGAAAGAGCAGGTGTGCACAGACTTTTCCATCCAACCATGAAAATAACCCAAATGAAGAACATATCTAAATTCCCTTGGTAGAAGAAAAAAGTCTTACTCTTTACAATCACAGTAATTCACGGAGAGTAAATTATAAGAGTAATACTCTTTATAATTCATAGTTCTGTTCTCTGCTCAGACATACCTCTAATTTGTAAACCTCCTGGAGTAGAACAGAAGGTAAATGAAGCCTCTCCCCCTCGTCTCTTAGTTTTGCCACTCGGCTCTCAGAGTTCTGCAGCTCCACTGTGTATGCATCTGCTTTCTAAAGCGAGAGACGATACAAAAAAGGAAAACCGTTTAATAAGGCGTCTACATATCCATTTTAAAGGAATTAAACATTTTGTCTTTCTCCAGAGCTGGAATCTGGATGGTCCCTGTGGGAACAACATCCTTATAGCCGTGGAAGAGGGCCAAAGTCGAGTTATTCCCTGCAAGCCTCCCCAGTCTCCCTGTGATGAAACATCCAGGTCAGGCTCAAGGAGCAGACCCTTCCACGGGTCAGAAAGAAGGGAGCATGTACATTTTGTTCCACGACTGGCCAGTTCCTTCGTGGCATCACACTCTTCTTTGTGTCTGTGGCTAAAGAGCAACCTGTTTAATGGGTTTGATTTAATATTTGGTGCTTAACCCATAGCAGACTGTGTGTGCGGTGGGGGGTGCAGACTTAGAAAGCTAATCATATAGAGGCAACAGAAGAGGAGGAGATGGTCTCTTCAGACCTCAGAGAAAGGGATCTGAAAGACGTGTTCGTGTGTCTGTCTCCCTCTGCCCCTGCCGAGGCTGGAGGGAAAGGGTTTCCCACGATCTAAGACTGTTACTGTGGCAGAAACCCCTGGTTTATGCAAATAAATGGGGCTAAGGCCCTTGCGTTCTACCGAAAAAAAAAAAAAAAAGAATTAAACAGTATAGAAAAGAATTAAGGGAAAAGTGAAAGTCCCACTTCTCTATCCTCTCCATTCTCCCCAAAGATCCACAGTTGACAGTTTGTTCCTAATGGGTTCAAAGCATGTACTGAGTAGAGGTATAGTGCACATCCTGAAACACAATAGATTGCACACCTCATTGTGTTCTGCAATTTGCATTCCTCCCTTACAAGCTCCTCAGCATCTCTTCACATCAGTACAAACGTATCTGGAGCCTTTTAAACAGACATATAATATGCCATTGTAAGGCTGCTCACTGCTTTAGCAACAGTCTGCTCTTAACGGACTTTTGGGCTATTTAGAGTCTTTAATGCAAGCAGTGCAGCTAGGTCCATCCTTGAATATTCATAAATATATTTATCTTTATGCACTTGCCTTTTTCTTTAGGATAAGTGCAAGTCCAGTACCTAGAGAAGTGCCTGAACATAGTAGGTCCTCAATTAATACTTGCTGGATAAATGGAGTGAAAGGGCTGCTGTATGCAAGAGCATTTAGGCTTAAAGTTTTGATATGTAGCCAAATGATCCCTAGATGCTGGACTAATTGGCACTCCTACAAAGAGAGTGAGGGTTTCATTTCTCAATACCCTTCCCAACACTAAACAAACTTACATTTCGGGAAGTGATTCAGAAACACAGCTTATACACAAGACTCTCTGGTTCAAGGTTAAGTCAGTTTGAATTATTTTGACTTGATTACCTGAAGCTGTTCATCAATACTCTGGCCACTAATTTCATTCAGAGATTGTTGTAAAGATGTTTTATTCTTAATAAGTTGATCATATAATCGCTTTATTTCATTCTGTATAAAAAGATAAATGCAGGAAACAGTGAGAATCTCACTTAGGCCTTCAGTACCTTTTTAAAGATTCAGTTGTCCTTCAGTTTCTGTGCTATAAGAAATTTCAAACATATGCCAAAATAGGAGGAACCCCTGCATTACCAACATCCATCCAGCTTTAACAATTACTGACTTGGGCCTGGTCGTCTCTCTTCTGCACCCTCCCCTGAGCTTCCTTTTTTTGTTTTTTTTAAAAAATTAATTAATTATTTTATTTATTTATTTATTTATTTATTTATTTATTTATTTATTTATTTATTTATTTATTTATTTATGGCTGTGTTGGGTCTTCGTTTCTGTGCAAGGGCTTTCTCTAGTTGTGGCAAGTGGGGGCCACTCTTCATCGCAGTGCGTGGGGCCCCTCACTATCGCGGCCTCTCTTGTTGCGGAGCACAGGCTCCAGACGCGCAGACTCAGTAGTTGTGGCTCACGGGCCTAGTTGCTCCGCAGCATGTGGGATCCTCCCAGACCAGGGCTCAAACCCGTGTCCCCTGCATTAACAGGCAGATTCTCAACCACTGTGCCACCAAGGAAGCCCGTCCCCTGAGCTTTCTTTACTGTACCTAACCTTCCTTCCCTCAGATTATTTGGAAGCAAATCCCAGATACCATATTATTTCACTAGTACATGTTTCAGTATGTATTTCCTAAAAGATAAAGATTCCTCCCTTTAAAAATACTACAAATCGGGCTTCCCTGGTGGTGCAGTGGTTGCGAATCCGCCTGCCGATACAGGGGATACAGGTTCGTGCCCCGATCCGGGAAGAACCCACATGCCGCGGAGCGGCTGGGCCCGTGAGCCATGGCCGTTGAACCTGTGCGTCCGGAGCCTGTGCTCCGCAACGGGAGAGGCCACAACAGTGAGAGGCCCGCGTACCACACACACACACAAAAATACTACAAATCAATAATAATTCCTTAGTATTATTAACTATCGAGGCAGGGTTCCCATTTCTCTAATTGCCTATACTTTTTCCTTTTGGCTTGTTGGAACCGGGATCTAAATGAGGTCCAATAGGCTGTAATGGATTAACAAGTGTCTTAAGTCCCTTGTCATCTGCAGCCCCCCTGCCCATCTCTCTCTTCTTTTGGTTTTTTGGATTTTTTGGTGTTGGGGTGGCGGGCTGGTCGTGGAGAAAAGCACATACACACACATTCTATACAGCTTGCCACTGCCTGGGCCTGGCTGACTGCGTTCCCTTGGTGCCGCTTAACATGTTCCTCCCTTGTGTCTATTTGACTTGGATCCTAGAGGCTTGATCAGATTCAGGTTTGATTTTATGGGCAAGACTCTTTCCTAAGTGATGTTCTGTTTCTTTTCTCTCTCATTAGATAGTTTTTAGTAGCTTCCTAACTAGTCCACCTGCCTCAAGTCTCTGCTCTAAATCCCATTAGACAACTGCCAGATGGATCTGCCGGAAATGTACGTGGACTGTCATTCCTTTGCTCAAAAACTGTAATGGCTCCCCTTACCTAGAAATCCTGCCAGGTGACGCTCTTTAAGTGGCTGAATGTAACGCAGGAAAGAAACATTACTTTAGCTCAACCTAACAAATTCATACCCGAGAGTTTGGAAAGGACCTCACTTTCAAATGGTCTCCCACCGTGAGCAGCTGAACTAACTTAAAGACCTTCATAGAAAGAGTGTCATCGTTTTCCTTAGCAATTCCCACTCATGAATGCTGCCAGGAATAGGAATGAATGGAAATTAGAGGTCCATGCTACGACCTAAAACAGTGTCAAAGCAGCCAAGTGCACAGACCCATACCTGATAACTGCGGTTATAGTCGAGGCCAGCTTTCAGGGACTTGCTCCTAGAGGCAGTTGTAGCCTGGATGTGCTCCAGGTAGATCTGGAGGTTATCAAAACAGTCAAGGAACAGGCTGGCGTTCTTGCCAGGCCAAGTCATGGCTTTTGAAATATCATTCTTCTTGTCACTCATAGCTAAGCAAAGTTTTTTCAACTCAAGAGCCAGAGTCTGCAAAGTGGAGAGGAAGAAAGACACTGGGAACAAGGTCTGACCTTGAGAGGTTTCAGCTCTAGTTAACTAGTGGGCCGCCTGTGGTAATGGCCAACACATGGGCTTGACGGACGCTCCCTACCTCGTAGTGCACCTGCTGGGCACCGACATCCCCTCTCAGGAGCCAAGGGGTCTGCAGCATCTCCTCCACACTGCCCAGGCACTGACTGAGGGTCAGAAAGAGTTCAAGTAATTTCTTATCCAAATTTGCATATGTTTCTTCTGACACGTTTTCCTAAATCAAGAGGAGAAAAGGAAAAATAAAAATCACTAAGATTCCTCACCTTCCTAAGCCTACTTTTCCCTGGTTTCCATTATAGTTTACAATTTATGTTATGCTTTTTTTTTTTTATGATTAGTCATTTCAAATGCAGTGTGAACTAGGTAGCAGAATAAATAAATAAAATTAAGATGTTAACTCTGAGAGAAACAAGTTTAAGAAACTCAGTGTTAGGTAGTGAGTTGACTACTGAATGGAATTAAAAGGTAAATCAAAAGATGAAGGACTTCTTTAGTGGGGCCATCCAGGTGGAAGCGTGGTCCCAGATAAATCACACTATCCCTCTTCCCACTGTTCTCCGCCTCCCATATTTTAACATAGGAGAAAGTGGGTTAATGAAATCAAGTATGGCCTGGAGAAGGAAAAGAAGTCAAGAAACTTGAAGGATTCATTAGAAAAAGGTACAACATCTTAAAGGTAGAATTGGTACAGCATGGTACAGCCTGGTGACTATAAGTAAATTAGGAGCCTGCCGAAGTTACTGATTACCCCAATTTGGGCTGTTTCCTGCCCTGTTCTTTGATGGGTACCTAAGCTATCCCGCACACCGCCTCAGTGTTAAGCCTACTCAAGGTTGGAAACCTTGCAGCTACTCCCTCCCTCCCTTCTCACCCTTGCAATCCCAGAGCCCCACTGCAGACAGTACTAATCAATCAAGATCCTTGTTCCTGCCAATCCTGGACTCAGGTTTAGAAGCCCATGCACATGGTATTCTACGCAACCACTACCAAATTTACCAGAGTCAGTAAGAGAGATAAATCCTATTTGCAATTCTAGGACTCATTCCATTATGTGTCCTATTATTTGTTCAGTAAAGAAAATTACGGCCAATTTACAATATCACATTTCCCCTCATTTTTGTTATTACAATGAGGAAAATACATAACATGCAGCTGCTACCTGTGTCTGAAGATTATTTGCTTCTTGACGGAGGTCTTCAAGTTGGGTGGTATAAGTTTTCAGTTCTTCAGTTGTTGGGTATTTAAAGTTATATATACTCACACTGGGTAGAACACTCATATTTGTGGCAACCTATTTGAAAAAGGGAAACCCTATTACAAACAGTTTGAGATCCTGTGAATGTTAACATAAAACATCAAAAATGCCTGAACATGCTATCTTCCGAGTTTACCTTCTTGGAAAGTGTTTTTTGTCTATCTTGTCATTTATAAGAAAAAAATAATTAAATTAAAATTTAAATATTTTGGACAGCTTTGAAAAGTCATGACAGGCTTTACACAGACACTTGAGGGTCCATTTAGATAACAAAACGAGGGGAAACAAAGTATAATTTGAAAAATAGAATAAAACCACTAATCTTTCAATTTGTAGGGATGCTATCTATCTGTGTTCCAAGGTTAGTTGTTTCTTTTCCCATTTATTGGTAGACTCCTGGCATACAGCCAACTCTTACAATAGAATACAGTCACCTCCAGGGACAGATTTGCATCTTGATTTGTTATTGAAAAGCTAAATAAGTACTGAAAATGAGCTGTGACTTCAGAAGGGAGAATGATTCAGAGTTCACTTCTTTCCCAAACTGGAAAACTAACATATATAAAGGAACAGGATGGGATGGTAGATGACTCTGCTGGGGTGGAAGGGTGGAGAACAAGGGATGTTATTCTATTGCTGGAAAAAGAATGATATATTACATGTTATAGTGTATATGACAAGGAGAAACCAAGACTAAAATCCTACCAATGAATTTGATTCAACTTTAATTGGTCAAATAAGGTTCTTGGTAGAGTAGAAGAGAACGGAAAAGTTCCCACCAGACTGGGGAATTGGGAAACCATTGAAAACCTGTGCCCCGGCAGTTTGAGTGCAAAGTTAAAGGCAGAAGCTTGATTGCTGGGAGCCATGGTGCTATTCTGCTCATGGGCTCCCTGTTTAGAGAGACATCCATCAGTAGCTGGCACAGTATGAATAAACCCTTGTAATCGCAATAATCAGGTGTGATAAGGTGTGCTGGTGAGAATACCTACAGACAGGTACCATTGGCATAGGGGCCAGCACACTGCAGATGCCAAATAATATATATATATATATATATATATATATATATATATATATATATATATATTTAATGCTTGGCTTTTATTTATTTATTTATGGCTGTGTTGGGTCTTCATTTCTGCGCAAGGGCTTTCTCTAGTTGTGGCAAGGGGGGGCCACTCTTCATCGCGGCGTGTGGGCCTCTCACTATTGCGGCCTCTGTTGTTGAGGAGCACAGGCTCCAGACGCGCAGGCTCAGTAGTTGTGGCTCACGGGCCTAGTTGCTCCGCGGCATGTGGGATCTTCCCAGACCAGGGCTCGAACCCGTGTCCCCTGCATTAGCAGGCAGATTCTCAACCACTGCACCACCAGGGAAGCCCCCAAATAATATTTTGATGAATGAATGACACTCATATAGCAACGTATCATTTTCAAAGTATTTTTTTACATATATTATTCATTCGTTTATTCATTCAACATATAGTAACCAAGATTTTTTGATGTTCCAGTTACTACTGTGCCAGGCACTCAAATGTGAATCAGGCAGACATGGTCTTTCTTCTCATACCATCTAATGGGGAATACAGACAAATACGCAGGTGTATAGTATAGTTAAGAGCTATGATCAGGGAAGCCCAGCATGCTATAGAAGCACAAAAGGGAAGCACTTAATGCAGATTTCCAGGAAGATGAAAAGAGGACAGCTAAGTAAGAAAATCCACCTGGCATCTTTGCCTTCTGAAAATAAATAAACTGCTTTTTGAAAATAATGCAGAACATACACGCGTGTTTAATGAATGCTCGTTGGATTTTCAAAGGTAAACACACTTATTTACACTGTGTGCACATACACACTGACCTGGGGCTGCACAAGCTGAGGTAGAGGGAGCCGAATTTTTATTGAAAGTTCATGATGTAAATATTGCCATTTATCTCCACTTTGGCCCTGGGTTGACAAGATCAAGTCTGGAGCACCATTTTCAGGGCTAGATGCCTTACTGCTTTTAAGGGAAAACAAAAGGTGAAAAGAATAATCAACATACAAAAATTTTATTACATTCAGACAATGTTTTATAAGTGATATTAAAAGAAACACTGTTAACTCTCCCAACCACAATACTACCGAATGTCCGATTCTTTAAAAATATTTTACCTCACAGATGATGTCTGAGTTGTATCTTTATCATGTTGGCGATACTGAGGCCATATTTTGTTAGCATTAAATTCTATGAATTTGATTAAATCTTTCTGTTCCATTGGTTTTAACTCCAGAACCTATAATTGAATAAGATTCAAATAGTCCAATCAATCAAGGTTTTCAGTTAGTACCCAAGGGTTTCTTCTGTTGAGATCAGCTGATCTGGAATCACTTCCTAAATCATTATTTACTATTACTCTTTCTTTCTTGCTTGTTCTTGTTAACTTTTATTTTTCAGAAACTTATTTAAAATATTCACACAATGACCAAGTATTGTTAAATATATGCTACACACATGGAAAACCACCAAAAATATACTAACACATTTTGAAACAATAGGGAAAGAAGTGTTGCAGTTACAGAGGTAAGTTCACCCTGAAGATATTTGCTTAGTTTGATATAAGACGCAAGTTAATAAGGCAGCCAAGTTCCAGTATCCCCAACGGCAGCAGATGAAAGCAAAGCAGCTACTGCAGTAAACGCTCAAAACTCAGAGCTGCTGCACACACAGGAACACTCACACATCACACTTTCTATTCAGTCACGTAAGAAAACACTCCAATGGCCTTTCAGTATTTAGTTCAATGGGAAATTCCATACAGAAAGCTTTATTCTTATCTTTATAACTGTTCGGGGCTGAAATTACCTGTTGCTGCTGGAAATCTTTTTGTCTGCTAAACTGTGGCCTTTCAGTTACAACAGATTCAAATTCAGAAAGGTTATCTGGTTGGAGAACTTTCTGATGCTCGGAAGATTTCTTTAGCATGGTAGAATGCTGCAAAACATTTTATGATGGCAGACTATTTATTTAAAATGGTGACCTATTTCAATTCTAATAATGCGACTACACAATGGAAAAGTTTTATGTGAAGTAAATGACTGTATTTTGTTAATTACAATAATTATACACTACGATTTAATGTACTTATTTCATAACGACTTCAAAAACCACTATGTTTGATGAAGTGGTCGTTTTATCATTCCTCAACTTAACTCATCCAATGAGTTACTAAAAGCTAGGAAATCTATTGCACTTTTTTACTGAGGACAAAGTGAAATGGATATAAAAAACAGACATGGTATTATGCTTATGAACTCAAATTTCCCCTATGTCTAAAACGTAAGTAGTTGCTTTAAAAGAGAGAGAACATATTAGGATAAAAGGGGATCCATACAGCCTGTGTACTTGGAGCCAATCTTATTTCTGTGAATGTAAGTTCTCTTAAGTAGAAACCACCAACTCATAAGTACGGATGCAAATCTTACATAGTAAGATCCTACTCACAAGATGAACATTTGCATTTATATACACAGAATGCTTTTAAAAGTCACAGCACACTTTAGCTGTATGATACTTTCATCAGTATATGCGAATATTTATAAATGAATAACAAAAAGTACCCTGGAAACAGGTTTTTGTGTTTCTGGTTGTCAAATTTTAATCTTATCTATAAAGGCTTCATTTTTCCAGTCAATCAGAGTCACACAATTCCTTTAAAATATATCCTTCTTTTATGAAGAAGGCTTACAGAGAGCTCATTATCAGCAAGAACAATCAACCCAGTCAAACCAACTCTAACCAAACCAACACCATCACTAAAGACAACCTAGATGGGAAAACTACACAGCGAAATGAAACCAATGACAAAAGCCAGTGTAACCAAGCCTTACAGTTTTAAGAGGCATAATTCTTCCTCACTTACTGTAATTCCTCTGTAGTTGTTTCCTTACTTCCACCCACAGCTCTTTGCTGATGGATCGACCATATGCATGTATGTACATACATGTTTATACACAGTCATATTTTACCTGGTTCTCGCTGTATTTCTCCTGCAGCATCATCTGGACTTTTTCCAAATTGCACTTCACAGTTTTTAGTTTCAAGGAAAGTGCTTCAGCCTCCTGTTGAGTGGCTCCACTGTCTCCCAGGCCCTGATCTTTGCAATTCTCTAACAGAGAGGCAACCTTGTGCTCAATCTCTGTTAGCATAGCCTAGGAAATAAAATCATTTAATTAATCATAGGTTTGGTCCTAAGCAAATGTTACAGTCTAAAATAAGTTAGATTCACTCTCTCTACCTAAGTGTATATATAAAGTCCTAGAAACACAAGTTGGAAGGGACCCTGGGGAAAGAAAAACAACTTCCACATAATTCCTGTGCTTATCCATAAGGGTACAACCAAACCAACTCCAAATCGGTTGTAAATTGGTTGTAAAATAATCTAAAACAAGTGATTCTATATTCACCTTAGAAAACAGAGCTTAATATATCCATTATAGCATAGTGGTTAAGACCACAGACACAGGAACTAGACTGCCTGGGTTCAGATCTCAGCCCTGCCACTTCGTAGCTGGGAAAATTTGGGCACCTTATACTGTACGGTTGTGCCTCTAGTCATCTGCAAAATGGGGATAATAACAGAACTTACCTCCTGAGGTCACTTTGAGAAGCTAGAGTTAAATCCACCTACTTTGGCCAGGGCTTGATACGTAGTCTGTGCCAACTATTATTTTTTTCCCTACCTTCCTAACCTTTTTCTATTGCAATCCAAGTGCTGAGTAGTAATAAAAAAAAGAATTCTTTGAAAATTCTTTCCTTTGCTATTTTCCTTCGCTTTCTCAAGCCAAATAAGCTTCCCAAATATCAGAAGACGACTACAGAAGACATAATTTAGAACCTAAAACACTTAGTCATTGATACAACTGGCCAACTTACACCCGGATCTAAAAATAAATCAGGAGGATGAAGTAAGTTTCCCAGTAAGTCACCATCATTGTTTTCCTCCTAACAGATCAAGTTTGCCCTCTCCTGGGGCTCAGGAGCCCCAAAAGTCATGTCAACTGGCTGGGCACACGAGTGTAGCAGCAGCATTCAGCCTTACATGCCGGCACTGTGAATGCTTGAGCTAAAATAGTGTGTGACTATGAACAAGTTCAGTTCTTTGAGAGAAACTTAAGGAAGAACTCTATTCTTAAAACAAATTTTCACATAACAAACTTATAACTTCTCCATTCAAGCAAATTACTTGTATCCTCTATAATATAGACTCTTCTAAGCTTAAACAATATGTACTTATAGATTTTAAAGTGGCTGTAAACAAAGTATACTATAATTCTGCACTCTTTTTCTCCATTTAGCTATTTTATGTATACATTTTCATGTGTCTACATACATATACTTCATGATTCCTATTTTAATAGCCACAAGTCAATACTCTATAATTCTCTTAATCTTCCTATTGTTAAGCCTTTCAACTGCTTCCAGGGCTTCACTTCTGTAATCAATGCAGCCATAAATATTCTTCTCCTTTTGGGTTATTTTCAGAGGGTAAATATAAAGTAATGGGATTATTAGGTCAAAGAAGATGGACATCTTATCTGCTGACAGCTGACTCCCCAAAACATTGAACCAATCAGACAGACATTAGTGGATCTATTTCTCCAGACTTTTCCAGGATGGTATAATTTTTGTCAAGGTAATGTAGGAACAAAACAACAGCTGTTTTGATTCACAAGTCTTTAATAATCAAGGCTAAACATTCTTCTCAAATATTAAATTACCGAATATAATTTTTTCTTGACCGATCTGTTTGCTGCTGTCCTTTGGACATTTTCCCTCTGGCAACTCAGTGTTTTTACAGACCACTGTAAGGCTTTTTATATGTTTCAAAGTTAAACTGTATGTGTCGTGGTGTTATATAAATGAGCCAAAGTTGGCCCCTGTATATTGACCCATATGTTGTTCATTTCTTCACAGCAGAAATATCAGCTCACATTCCACTAGTGTCAGACTCAAAACTGGACCCCCATATCTGTTCGCCATGGTTAAGACAAACTTTGGTGCTCTAAAGACCCCAGCCTCTGCTATCCTTCAGAGCTCTCTGGCATCACCTAGACACAAGCCCCTCTGGACTGCCCATCTTCTGGGAGTTCCATCGTCTCTTCCCTTCCGGGTGTGGTCCTACCCTCACTCCTTGCCAAAGCCTCTGGAAGGTCCCCTGCCATGAGAGACTTTCCAGTCCCTCCAGGTCCCACCAAAACGCTTTATTTGGTCCCATCAAATAAAGCTCATTGTGAGCTACTGCCACCTTGCGGTCCTGTTTTGTCCTTGAGCAGCTCTCACATCCTTGAACTCACTACAAGTGGCCCACGGACCAGATTTTGGTAATGATCAAGGAATTGGCTCTGGGGGTCTACCCAGTCAGCAGGACAATCAATTGGCAGATGGCTTCTGAATGGCCTTAAGTGGCTAGGTCTCAACATCTGGAATACTGCAGGTTCAGATTAGAGTAGCACTGCTCTGTGCTGAATTACTCTGTCTTCTCCAGACTCTCAAGCACCTCATCAGCTAGATCATGTAGTAGTGCCAGTATTTGAGTGAATCCACCCTCGGAGCTGACTTTTGGGGTGAGAAGTGCTGAGCTGCCCAAGGAAGGAAGTCCAGCTTGCTTACCTGGGTCCCACTGGACAGGCACCGGATGTTGTAAGACTGTGAGTCTGAATGGAAAAAGGGGAGGAGTGCCGGCCTCGGGCCAAGGTGGGTCTTCCCCAACCCCATAAGGGATATAGTGGGTAGAGCTCCCTGTGGGCTGGCCAGTGACTTGGGTTACTCTGAGAGGAAGTCCTTGTCCCTGGGACCACTGCAAGCGAGCCAATCTGGCCAAGGCAGGTCTTAAGTGCCTTTAGGGGAGGCGCCTCGGCTGGACTGGGCTGGGCTGGGCTGGGCTGGGCTGTCCTGCGTGAAGCTCAATTATGCTCCTGCAGTGTCGTCAGTCTCGCCCCTCCCTGAAGGGGTACAGAGATCCCAACCTTTGGGCTATGCCAGCAAATGTTACTCAAAATGACTCCCAGGCAAGGAAGTTTACATTCCTGCCCCTCCCCAGCAAGAGCAGGAGCATTTGTAATAACACGGCAGCAAAGCCCTTTTATATTGTATCTGCAATCCTGTAAATCAGGATATTCATTTTCATTTCTGATGAATGAAAATTCAGATAATTTAATATTATGCATAAAATTAGTATTTATTGAGCACTTTATATATACTTCATACACCAGACACTGATTTAGATAATTTATCTCATTTAATCCTGACGAAGTCTTAGGAGATAACCTACTCTATGAGGAAAATGAGGTGAGAAGTTAACTCCTACCAGTTCACGGTTAATGACTGGATCTGAACTCTAGATTCTGAGATCTTACCCACTACTATCTCCCCAAATACTCTGCTTACGTAAATCATTTCAAAGAACTATCCTGACAACAAAAAGTTGAGGCCAAGATAAACATAGGGGTCAGAGTAACAGGAAGAATCACACTGTCGCTTTAAAAGAAACTCACCCAGTCTTAGAAGGTGATTGGCGGAGAGGCAGACCACGAGCTCAGACCCATTAGGCTTACCTGGCACCCCACCAGCTGCTGTTCCACCACCTGCTGCATGTCTGCATCTAACGTTTCTGGCTCGAATGCCACGTTGGCTTGCTGCAGCCACAGCTCCAGCTCAGCCACCTGGTTCTTGCAGACATGGAGGACTTCCGCAGGCTCAGGCCTTGCTTTCTCCACTGTGGCCTCAAAAGCTCCTTGCTCATCAGAAAAGCCCGGAGCTGCAACCTTGACAGGAGGTGTGGTACCCTACGATAAATCCAAAGGCAATCCAGCGGTGAAAAGTTAGGAGTCCAAAACGTTCATATTTGGACTTGCAAAGACCTGTGAACTTACAGCATTTCCCCAGTTAAAAGAAAAATAAGGGCAGAAGAAGTAAGAAAGAAAAGAAAAAGCCACCTCCACAGGCATAGCAATGATCACGTGACCTGGCGCCCCAGGTTTCCAAGCAGCTGATCTGCATGTACACAGGTACAGAGTTCCTAGGCACAGAGGACGCAAACAGGCTTGCAGTTCATTAAACGGTGGGTCCCAGGAGACAGGTGAGTGTGAGCGAGAGGGTGTGCCTGTGGGTGTGGGTGTCTGAAACATTTCAGCGAATTGGCCGGTGTTTAAAGTTGCATGATGCATGATTAAGCAATGCTTACATTGCTGTGCACTCTGTTCAAACACGAAAAAAGATCTTTACACACTGGCAGGGATACAAGGAAATATACCTCACACTTTTAACTTAACATCTTCTCAAGTAGTTTAGATTATAAAATATTTTAGCTTCCCACCCACCCCCACTAGTACTTATCTAAACTTCTCCCTATTAAAAATAACTTGAGTCAAGTGATAAGCTTCACTGGGGTAATTTGGAAACTTTGCTCCTATTCTTCAGAGAGTGTCTCTAAAACTACTTTTCACCTTCTAAATACTCAAATATTACTGAGTTAAGGACTAGATGCTTATAGTATAGTATAGAGAAAGTATGATGTGTGATGTGTTCTTTTTAATATTGAAACACCTAGGTTGCTTATCGATCCGATAGAAAAATTTCTCCCAGGTACCAAGGGAGAGTATTCTAGTAATTATATAATAGATACTTTCAATTTGGAGGCAAAAGATGAATTGATACAGAGATATATTTGCTTCCCACATCTTTTTCCAGAATAGTGAAAGAGTATTGTCGACCCCTCTAGAGGAATTTCTTTAGGAATAAGGATCTGTGTTTTGCTCTACAAAATTAGTGATCTCCGTAAATATTTTATTCATTCTGAGTATGATGAAATGACAGTGTTTTCTATATAAGGCTTTGCTAACTCCATCTCAGCATCTAATAAGGCACTATTTTGGCTGAGAAATGGGAGTGGCTCACAAATGTGAGCAACATGCAACTCAAATGCATATTTCCTAATATTTGTGGAATTTCGTTTAAACATAGAACTTTCAGTACAACAGAAGCAGACGAAATTGGTATGTGGTAACAAAAATATGCAGGGTATGAAAATACCACTCATTTTCACACACAATGATGAGGCTTATGAAAGCTGGTTTGGCAGAAGGGTCCTCTGAGTTGTACTCGTTCCCCTTGACCATCTATTAACTTCACATATGTTTGCCTTTTCTGCCAAAATGCTATTTCTCCCCTGCCTTCATCAGTGTTTTCTTCAAGAATCACCTTCCTAAGGAAGTCTTCCCATTGCCTTGCTTTCTCTGAAGTTCACATACAGATCTATATTTAGATTCACCTGCTTCAATTTTCTTTTTTAATTCTGATATTTAGAAAAGCAACAGGGCTTCCCTGGTCGCGCAGTGGTTGAGAGTCCGCCTGCCGATGCAGGGGACACGGGTTCGTGCCCCGGTCCGGGAACATCCCACATGCCGCGGAGCGGCTGCGCCCGTGAGCCAAGGCCGCTGAGCCTGCACGTCCGGAGCCTGTTGCTCCGCAACGGGAGAGACCACAACAGTGAGAGGCCCGCGTACCACAAAATAAATAAATAAATAAATAAATAAATAAAAAAGCAACAGATATGTGATTTTACTGCCAGACACCAATTTCTAGTTATCTGATTAATTGTTTTCTAGCTTTCAGATATTTCTATCTTAGTGGCAAAGATTTTGGGATCCTCTTGTCACCTGAGATAACAACCTGTTGATACTGATTGATTAATTAATTAATCTTCAATAACAGATTTACCATCTGCCTTGCTTATTTCCTCAAAAACATTCGAGCACCTATATCTGCCACACAGATGTAGAAAAATGACAATATTTAATTTCTTAGCTTTCTCACTAACTCACTGAATTAATGAGGAAATAAGGAAGCTGGATAACTAATCTCGGCTTTATTTGCTAGTTATTTGAACCTGAAAAGAATCCAAAGGTGACAGAAGAAAAAAAGATTATTTGTAACTGTAGAACTTCAATACCTGAAGGTGGCCTGGGGAATGTGCCAGGAATCGGTTCACTCACCTCTTTTTATAGTTACAGAAATCCAAGTACATTTGTTTAATCAGTTCATACCCCTCCCATCCCACCACATTGCTTCTGAGAAGCTCAGGCCCAGATATAAATTACTTGCCCAAGGTCACACAGCTCTGACATCTTTTAATTCTGAGTCCACAGGTTTTTTCCATAATAGCACCCCTGCTGAATATCTTCTCCAAACGATAACCCCAAATTCTAAACGTATTTAAATGAAAGTTTTATGACTGTACATTTTGGAGGCCTAAAAGAGTATGACCACAGGTATTTCTTGTTAGAGAATTATGTCATCTCTAAAGCATTAATGTAAACTGATAATACCCAAACTTTTATTGGGCTCTAGAGCTAGGCCACTGTGCTAAGACCATCTCATATTTCACACCCCAAACCCATTATTCCCAGTGCACAGATGAGGAAACTGAGGCTTAGAGAAGCTAGTCAAACTGACTATGGTCACACAACGAGTAAGTAGAACCAGAATCCAATCCCTGATTTCATTATACCTTGGGGTCTACAAGTCCACATTTTAAAAAAAAATTTATTTTTTATTTATTTATTTATTTTTATTTATTTTTGGCTGTGTCGGGTCTTAGTTGCGGCACGCAGGATATTCGTTGAGGCATGAGGGATCTTTCGTCGAGGCACAGGCTTTTCTCTAGCTGTGGTATACGGCTTTTCTTTCTCTAGTTGCAGCGCACAGGCCCCAGGGCGCATGGGCTCTGTAGTTTGCTGCATGTGGGCTCTCTAGTTGAGGCGCGCGAGCTCAGTAGTTGTGGAGTGCGGGCATAGTTGCCCCGCGGCACGTGGGATCCCAGTTCCCTGACCAGGGATCGAACCCCCACCCCCTGCATTGTAAGGCGGATTCTTTACCACTGGACCACCAGGGAAGTCCCAAGTCTTGACATAATTCTGTCAACCCTCTGGCATCCAAGTTAGCCTCTCAGTTAGTGAATGTTATACTGCTTGATTTCTACATAACGCATCGCTGATCTAAGTAAGATCCATTTAAAAGGCAAATGAATTTTCTGGCTGTAGCTCTATTTCATGCCAAAATACCAACCATCAAAAATATTTTACTGTCAATTCTACGAACAGGTGCACACACCCCACCCCACCCCCCATTTTATAAAATGCAAATCTGCCTGGCTAAAGTGCCTTACCTAAATGCGTTTGCACAAATACTACATATGCCACTGGGATGGTGTGGTGGCGGTTTATTTTGTGAGGCCAAATCTGCCTTGGTTTCACATCTTTCAATACTAAATATTCAAATTAGGAAGGCAGAGTGGAATATTCTGAGTCTGACTCTTACTCCTCCATTTACCAACTGTACTTTTATTCCCTGAATTTTGATTTCCTCATTTGTAAACATATGGCAGGTATTAACCTACGTTATTTAATCTGAGGATTAGACAGCAAATACAAATGCCTTTTATGTAATAGGCAGTTAATCAATATTAGCTCTCCTCCATTTTCATCGCCCCCATAAGTTACATCTACAGAAGAAAGAAGGAAGTGTTAATGGAAAGGCTAGTTCACCCTCACAAGCGGTGAGTGAGTAAAAAATCTTTAATTGCTCTGTACCACGCTTACTCTCTACGTAAACACCTGATGTCAAATCTTCCTGTGCTCCGGCTTGGTTGTGCACATGAAGATGTTAAAGTTCGCAAAGACCTCTTGGTTTGCAATACAAAATATTGCAAAACACAGAAAGCTTGTCATCTCTGGGGGCTAGTCCAGGTACCTGGGCAGTCGGCTTGTCACCAACAGGGACTTACCTCTTGTGTTTGGTTGGGGCTCAGGGAAAATTCTGGGCCTTGCTCAGTGTTTAGTGAGTCTTGTGCAAAAATCTGTGTCGTGGAACTATCACACATGCTTATTTTCCAAGCTGCCTCCTGTAAAGAAAAGAATGAGAGGTCCAGAAAAGTTCCTGCCCTGCTGCCAAGCACGTCCCTCTTCCTGGACCTGCTCATGTTACAAATCACCTGCTTAAAAAATGTCTAGAGAAGTCAGGTGCATTGAGAAAAAAAAGTTTGTTTATTAGGCAAAAAAAATCAACTTCCTCAGGTTTGTCTTTATTTTGAAGACTCAAATTCTCTAAAGCTCTGTAGTTAATGAGGGACACATAAGGAATCTAGAGAATTACGTATTTAAATGGATAATTAAGAGAATTAAAATTAAATAAGATTATATGATAAAGCCCACATTTCTAATAATGGGGGAAAGCTGAATTTTTAAAATTGGGAACAACTATCCTATCCATGAAAAACATGGCTAAATCCTCGCCTCACTACTAACAATGAATTCTAATTGTATGTAATATTTAAATGTAAAAGTTATACCATAAAAATTCTTGAAGAAAATATGAGTGAATCTATTTCTAATCTAGGAGTGGGGAGGGACTTCTAAAGCATGACGATAAAGGAAAAAAATATTAGTATTAACAACATAAATAAAATAACATGCACCACAAAAGACACCATAATCTAAGTTAAAAGAGAAATAACAGACTGGGATAACATCTTGCAAACTGTTAATATCCTTAATATGTTAATTACTGTTATAAATCAATAGGGAAAACATCCCAGTCTGTTTGAAGAAAAAGTCAAATGGCGTGAACAAGTGATTCATAAAAGAAGAATATGAAAGCCAATGAACACCTAAAGAGATACTCAAAATTCTTAGAATATATGCAATTTAAGCCACTGGCTATGTTTGGCTAAGACCGAAAATGTCCAATATCAGCCTAGGGTCAGAAAAGAGGCATTTCCATGCATTCCTGGTAGAAATAAAATGGATGTACTCTTTCTAGAGGGCAGTTTGACAATGTGTGTCACATTTTAAATGGATGTACACTTTGATCGTAGTAAGTGTAACCCACTTACTAGGTCAGTCAAAGTTAAACAATGGGAAAATGAAATGTACACAAATATTTAACATAATTCAGTGGGAAAAGTGGATGACGTAATTGACCGATCTTGATTGCTCTACTTGCAAGCTGTGTGATCTTGGACAAGTTAACCTGGACTTTCTGAGCCTCATTTACTTCACCTTTAAAGTGAGAATATAACCCAGCTCACTCATTCTTGTGATTATTAAACAAGATGACATATACAAAGCATCTCATAGTTCCTAAGAAAATGTTACTTTCCTGCTCTGCGTACTGGAAACAGTAACTGCTATTAGAAAGTTATGAACCAAAAACCAAAGGTAAAGCTTAGATAAAATTGGAAAGGTAGGTTGGGATCATGATAAGTCTGGAAGTCAGGCTAAGAAGATTGCATTTTATTCAGCAGATAGTCAGAATCCAGGAAAGACTGGAGCTTAGCATGAACTGCTTTAGGAAAAGCCATCAGTTAATATTGTATAAGACATATAAATGACTAGAGGCTATAAATCCACTTAGAAGGCTACTCTAAAAATCTAGGGAAGAAGTTCACAATTGCCTGGAATAGGAAGATGACAAAAATAATGGGAGGTGAAGAAGGATGTAAAGACTGAATGAACATCACTTGACCAGTGGATATGAAAGGTAAGACAAATGAGGTACCTGAGACGACTCTGAAGTTTGTCTCAGACTCTGAGAAAACAGTGGTGCCACTAACAGACACTGAGGAATTAGGAGGAAGAGGAAGCATTGAAGGAAAGTTGGTAAATGGATTTGAGATGAAGAAAATACATTCAAAAAGAGAAATCTATCTGGAGAGTAGAAATGAGGAACAGATTTATGGGAAAAGTCAAGACTAGAGATTTGATGTGGGAATCCCTGTCATACAGGTGACTACCAAACCTATGAGAGGAGAAGAAATTGCCATGAGAGAAAACAGAGAAGAAAGAAGAGGACAAAACACTGGGGGAAATGCCTACCATTACAGAGATGGGGCAAGAGAAGGAGATGGAAGAGGGGCTGCAGGTAGATGAGACAAGAAAGTACAGAATTAAGAAAGCCAAAGAAACACTGCATTTCAAGAAGGAAGAGGTGGTTAGTGCTGAAGAGATCAAGAAGGATTAGGACTAATAAAAGGGCACTTAACTGATATACAGAAGTCAACAGCAATTTAAGTATAGCAAGGGACAAAATCATGATTACAAAAGGGGCCAAGAAAGAGGAGCACCAAAGTAAAGGCATTTAGCCATAAATGAAAGAGGAAGCACCATGTAATTGATCTGGAAAGCAGGATCAAGAAATTCAATGGAATTCTATCAAACATTTAGAGAAGAGCTATCACCTGTCCTTCTCAAACTCTTCCAAAATACAGCAGAGGGAGGAAAACTCCCAAACTCATTCTACAAGGCCACCATCACCCCGATACCAAAAGCAGACAAAGATGTCACAAAGAAAGAAAACTACAGGTCAATATCACTGATGAACATAGATGCAAAAATACTCAACAAAATACTAGCAAACAGAATCCAACAGCACATTAAAAGGATCATACACCATGATCAAGTGGGGTTTATCCCAGGAATGCAAGGATTCTTCAATATACGCAAATCAATCAATGTGATACACCGTATTAACAAACTGAAGAATAAAAACCATACGATCATCTCAATAGATGTAGAAAAAGCTTTCGACAAAATTCAACACCCAATTATGATAAAAACCCTCCAGAAAGTAGGCATAGAGGGAACTTACCTCAACATAATAAAGGCCATATAAGACAAACCCACAGCCAACATCATCCTCAATGGTGAAAAACTGAAACCATTTCCACTAAGAACAGGATAAGACAAGGTTGCCCACTCTCAGCACTATTATTCAACACTGTTTTGGAAGTTTTAGCCACAGCAATCAGAGAAGAAAAAGAAATAAAAGGAATCCAAATTGGAAAAGAAGAAGTAAAGCTGTCATTCTTTTCAAATGACATGATACTATACATTGAGAATCCTAAACATGCTACCAGGAAACTACTAGAGCTAATCAATGAATTTGGTAAAGTAGCAGGATACAAAATTAATGCACAGAAATCTCTTACATGCCTATACACTAATGATGAAAAATCTGAAAGAGAAATTAAGGAAACACTCCCATCTACCACTGTAACAGAAAGAATAAACTACCTACGAATAAACCTACCTAAGGAGACAAAAGACCTGTATGCAGAAAACTATAAGACACTGATGAAAGAAATTAAAGATGATACAAATAGATGGAGAGATATACCATGTTCTTGGATTGGAAGAATCAACATTGTGAAAATGACTCTACTACCCAAAGCAATCTATAGATTCAATGCAATCCCTATCAAACTACCACTGGCATTTTTCACAGAACTAGAACAAAAAATTTCACAGTTTGTATGGAAACACAGGAGACCCCAAATAGCCAAAGCAATCTTGAGAAAGAAAAACGGAGCTGGAGGAATCAGGCTCCCTGACTTCAGACTATACTACAAAGCTACAGTAATCAAGACAGTATGGTACTGGTACAAAAACAGCAATCTAGATCAATGGAACAGGATGGAAAGCCCAGAGATAAACCCACGCACCTATGGTCGCCTTATCTTTGATAAAGGAGGCAAGAATATACAATGGAGAAAAGACAGCCTCTTCAATAAGTGGTGCTGGGAAAACTGGACAGGTACATGTGAAAGAATGAAATTAGAACACTCCCTAACACCATACACAAAAATAAACTCAAAATGGGCTAAAGAGGGCTTCCCTGGTGGCGCAGTGGTTGAGAGTCCACCTGCCGATGCACGGGACGCAGGTTCGTGCCCCGGTCCGGGAAGATTCCCACATGCCGCAGAGCGGCTAGGCCCGTGAGCCATGGCCACTGAGCCTGTGCGTCCGGAGTCTGTGCTCCGCAACGGGAGAGGCCACAACAGTGAGAGGCCCGCGTACCGCAAAAAAAAAAAAAAAAGGACTAAAGACCTAAATGTAAGGCTAGACACTATAAAGCTCTTAGAGGAAAACATAGAACATTCTATGACATAAATCACAGCAAGATCCTTTTTGACCCATCTCCTAGAGAAATGGAAATAAAAACAAAAATAAACAAATGGGACTTAATGAAACTTCAAAGCTTTCACACAGCAAAGGAAACCATCAATAAGACGAAAAGACAATCCTCAGAATCGGAGAAAATATTTGCAAATGAAGCAACTGACAAAGGATTAATCTCCAAGATTTACAAGCAGCTCATACAGCTCCATAACAGAAAAACAAACAACCCAACACAAAAATGGGCAGAAGACCTAAATAGATATTTCTCCAAAGAAGATATACAGATTGCCAACAAACACATGAAAGAATGCTCAGCATCATTAATCATTAGAGAAATGCAAATCAAAACTACAATGAGATATCATCTCATACCAGTCAGAATGGCCATCATCAAAAAATCTAGAAACAATAAATGCTGGAGAGGGTGTGGAGAAAAGGGAACACTCTTGCACTGCTGGTGGGAATGTGAACTGGTACAGTCACTATGGAGAACAGTATGGAGGTTCCTTAAAAAACTACAAATAGAACTACCATATGACCCAGCAATCCTACTACTGGGCATATACCCTGAGAAAACCATAATTCAAAAAGAGTCATGTACCAAAATGTTCATTGCAGCTCTATTCACAATAGCCCGGAGATGGAAACAACCTAAGTGCCCATCATCGGATGAATGGATAAAGAAGATGTGGCACATATATACAATGGAGTATTACTCAGCCATAAAAAGAAACGAAATTGAGCTATTTGTAATGAGGTGGATAGACCTAGAGTCTGTCATACAGAGTGAAGTAAGTCAGAAAGAGAAAGACAAATACCGTATGCTAACACATATATATGGAATTTAAGAAAAAAAAATGTCATGAAGAACCTAGGGGTAAGACAGGAATAAAGACACAGACCTACTAGAGCATGGACTTGAGGATATGGGGAGGGGGAAGGGTGAGCTGTGACAAAGCGAGAGAGAGGCATGGACATATATACACTACCAAATGTAAGGTAGATAGCTAGTGGGAGGCAGCCGCATAGAACAGGGAGATCAGCTCGGTGGTTTGTGACTACCTAGAGGGGTGGGATAGGGAGGGTGGGAGGGAGGGAGATGCAAGAGGGAAGAGATATGGGAACATATGTATATGTATAACTGATTCACTTTGTTATAAAACAGAAACTAACACACCATTATAAAGCAATTATACCCCAATAAAGATGCTAAAATAAAAAATAAAATAAAATAGATAAACAAAAAGGTCCTACTGTATAGCACAGAGAACTATATTCAATATCCTGTAATAAACCATAATGGAAAAGAATATGAAAAAGAATATGTGTATATATATATATATATATATATATATATATATATATATATATATATGTATAACTGAATCACTTTGTTGTACACCAGAAACAAACGCAACATTGTAAATCAACTATACTTCAGTAAAACAATAATTGTTCAAAAAAAAAATCTACAAACAATAAATGCTGGAGAGGGTGTGGAGAAAAGGGAACCCTCTTGCACTGTTGGTGGGAATGTAAATTGATACAGCCACTATGGAGAAGAGTATGGAGGTTTTTTAAAAAACTAAAAATAGAACTACCATACAACCCAGCAATCCCAGTACTGGGCATATACCCTGAGAAAACCATAATTCAAAAAGAGTCATGTACCACAATGTTCATTGCAGCTCTATTTACAATAGCCAGGACATGGAAGCAATCTAAGTGTCCATCAACAGACGAATGGATAAAGAAGATGTGGCACATATATACAATGGAATATTACTCAGCCATAAAAAGAAATGAAATTGAGTTATTTGTAGTGAGGTGGATGGATCTAGAGTCTGTCATACAGAGTGAAGTAAGTCAGGAAGAGAAAAACAAATACCGTATGCTAACACTTATATATGGAATCTAAAAAAAAAAGTTCATGAAGAACCTAGGGGCAGGATGGGAATAAAGACGCAGACCTACTAGAGAATGGACTTGAGGACACCGGGAGGGGGAAGGGTAAGCTGGGACAAAGTGAGCGAGTGGCATGTACATATATACACTACCAAATGTAAAACCGATAGCTAGTGGGAAGCAGCCGCATAGCACAGGGAAATCAGCTCGGTGCTTTGTGACCACCTCGAGGGGTGGGATAGGGAGGGTGGGAGGGAGGGGGACGCTAGAGGGAAGAGATATGGGGATATATGTATATGTATAGCCGATGCCCTTTGTTATAAAGCAGAAACTAACACATCGTTGTAAAGCAATTATACTCCAATGAAGATGTAAAAAAAAAAAAAAAAAGAAATTCAATGCATTAAAGTAGCATATTGAGCTCAGTATAGGACCTCAAAATGTAGAAGGTAAAGTTCTTGCTTTTCATGAAACTGTGTCATGAAACTGTGTCAGGTCTATGCATAAAACTGTGATAGGTCATAATGGAGGTTCAAAATGCTACGGGAAAACAAAAGGAAAGAGGCAGGCAGTTTCTTGGAGGAGGCGGAAGTTGAGATGGGCCTTTGTGGATGGGTAAGAAGGAGGTCCACAGGCAGATATGGAGAGAAGGGCACCCCAGGGAGGCAAAGCACTTTCTGAAGAGATGGTCTGGGCTCTGGGTCCCTCAGCTTGTTCGGAGGGGTAGGGCCATGGGGGAGGGAATTTGTTAGGGAAGGGGAAACTGAATACTTCTGAGGTAGAGAGGAAAGGAAGCTACCAAGAGAAAGAGACTGGAGATGCAGGTACAAGTGTAGCCCCGTGCCAAAGGCGAATGAAAGGACTGGCCTGGGAGCTGGGGGAGGGGTCAGCCCTGGTCAGGAGGCAGGCGCGGGAGGTGTGTGGATCATAGTGATGAAGAGATCTTTCAGGAGCAAGGGAAAAACATCATCTTCACATCAGCATGTAATAATGATTTTCTAAAGTGAGGGCATTTGCCCTCTATTTTGAGAGACTGGAGAAGGTTTAGAAGGTCATAAGGAGCAAAAAGACTTATTAATTTACCTTCCATGCTACTTTGTCCAAAAAGAGAATGATGGGGAGACCTCTCACCCCAACTGCTCCCCAAAGAGTGGCATGTTAAATGCTTTAACCACTATGGTAAACCTTTTACGTGCTCCTTTCAGTTATGTTTTGTCAGTTTGGATTTTCACACATGGAGTGTTTCTCAGCAAAATACTCTCCTATTATCACTAAGTGCACAAAAGAAATGCAAGTAATAGGTAAGTACTCAGCTGTCTTTGCTTTGTGCAGAGGTAACACTGAGAAGCTTAAAAAAATTTCAACCCACGTAGGTTCCCTCCTGAAGCATTCTTTCAATAAGAAATTCTTTGCTTTGGCTTACTATCCCTGCCCATCCCCTAGCCCCAACAAATATGATATGTCCAGTATTACCTGAACCATTGTTCCAGAGGACGAGGATGCCCTGTCTTCCTCCACATCCTTGTCATGTTTCCAGAGTAAAGACGGGGACCCGGAAGGTGGCTCTGCTTTCTTATCTCCACTCTGATACAGCAATCAATTGATTAGCAAAGGGAGGTGATTTCCTACCATCATAACAGCATCTTCCTCATCTCTTTTATATGACTCAGCTTACCAGGTAGTATAACCGCAGCCCTTAATTCCACCCATCCCCCATTTGTCATCGATTTCTTTGGCTAACTACATCACAGGAGTCCAAATGTGGTTGCTCTTCCTAAAGCCTAAAAAATATTCTTATAAGTTGGAATTCAGCTCATGTCACACATAGGGGATCTTTAAAACAGTGCTTTAGGAATTTGATCTGCTTTGGTACATGGAACCTCAAACGCTATCTTTAAAATAACAGCCTGATGAACATGTATTTTTTGATCGTTGTCAAAGACAAACAATGAATACTATAAACATATCAGTTCAGAGGCAAATACAGGTCTCAAATTAGAACTGCACTGAAGTGCACTCTTTTTTTTGGTCTTGGTACCTCCTCCACTCTCACAATTCTCTGTTGTGAAGAGGCACAATCAGATCATAAAGTTGTCTGATGGTCAGAGTGTATAATAAGCCTCACTCCTCCTTGTCCGACCACTCAGCCCCACGTATCCTAGTGATACGCTGAAGGACAACAGGCTGTTCTGTGTGACCGTGGAGCTACTAAACAATCTATAAAACGAGCAGGGAGAATGTCTGGTGGCTACGTGTGAGACATTAAAAACTGTAAATTGCTGCAATTTTCTTCCCTTTTGCACAAGACCCACTATCACTTTAATTCTTAAAGTATGAAATGGAAATTGATATCAGGAAAGACAACTGGTAAAGGTCTCATCCAACCAGTTCTGATGGAGTAATAAGGATTCATAGTAGGGTTAGTTGCTAATACCATTCTTTGTGTCCTTGGCAATGCTGTTTCAGACTAAAAAAAGTAATTCAAATATGGAAAGATAAAGTTCTATAAAGCACACCAGGAGTGCCAACCAAACAGCAGAGAAAGTACTCAAAACTCCAGAGAAAGTACTCAGAAGTCAGGATACAACAAAGAATTTCATCTTCTCCCTTCTGCCAACAAGTGTGTCTGAATTACAGTTATTCCACTCTGGCCTGAAGTAGGTTTAGATGCACTTAAACATTAATAACATAAGACAACTACTTCAATCACCCTTACAAACTACCAGCATTGAATTTAAAAATCCTTACGTTTCCATTCATTTTAAGATCTTCTCATTGACCTTTTAGAGATTACTGTTCTAACAAACTTGAAAGAGAAAATCATTTTCCTTACTTCGCTCTTCAGGGAGCTTTCTTCCGCCTCTTCCTCGACGGCTGGCAGGAAGAACATGGAGCCTGTTCTGTTCAACTGAAAGGCACAGCACAAAGACTTGCAGCCGGGTTGCCGTTCAACGTCACCAGGATCCTGGCCTGGCCGCATTTTTATGTAGCTAATTTTTTACTTACTTTATCCAAGATGCCCACCCACACAAGAAGCCTCGGGGTCTAGCGACTCTCAGCTCATCCAGCTGAATATCATGACTCACTCAAATCTTAGATCTCGTTCATTTGCACTGCCTTCTGTGGCCCCTCATCAAACAATTCAAGAATGTGATTCATTGATGTGGATTCAGAGTGGGCTTAGAGAGGTGCTGGGCCCGTTTTTGAGTTTGCAATGGGCTGTTTAGTAGGAAGATACTTCAAAGGGTAGATGCCACCCACCTACCCATGGAATTTCATAAGCACCTCCTTAAGTAACTTGTGCATAAGAATTCTGGGTTGAGTCCAGAACAGACACACACCCTAAGGATTAATATTCACTAGGGAATAATCTCAGGCAGAGTATTTCCACTTTTAAAAATTCCTTTACTATAGGCCATATACATAGATGCCACAGGCCTTCCAGGTGAAAAATACTACCAATTTAAAGCTCTTGTGGAATGTGGGACCAGCATTAACTAATGTCATACCCACCTTCCATTCAGAAGCATCCCTCTCAGCTCCTCCATCCTCATCTGATGCTCTGGCTGACAGCATTTCCTCTTCTAATTCTTGCTGTTTTTGCTGAAAATGCTGGTGAAGTTTTAGTACAGCAGCCTTCAAGTCCACCAACAGGTCTTCTTTTTTCTGGTTCAAGCTCAGAATCTGCTTTTCCGTACCTTCGATTTCTCCCTGCGCAGAAAGAGTGTTTGCATTCCTTTGGGACGTCTGATACCTTTGCCACAGGAGCCTACTTCAATCGGTACAAGGGATGAAGATTTTTCTATGCTGTGCAGTTGGCAGAGCCAGGAGCCAGTCCCTGGTACAGTATAGCTCCTCTCCACCCGGACTGTGTTTCTAAATGACCTGGGGCGGGTTTATAAGCTCCCTTATAGGATGCCTTAGCCTCACCTGACACCTTGTCAATCAATCTCTAGGGGTCAAGCGGTGGCTCAGAAATTTGTAGCAATCTCCACAGGTGACTGTGGTGTGCAGCCAGGGTTGCCACAGGACTGACTGACCAGAATCCGCAGGGTCAGGGGCCATGAACCTGCACTTTAACAAGTTTCCAGAAGATTTGTACGCAGACTAATGTTTGGGAACCGCTGAGAGAAAACGAGGCTAGAAATCTCACACTTTTATTAGCACTTTTGAAGTCTTCTTTAGTATTACTAAATACATTTACTTTTTTCTCACAGCCAAAGCATCCTAACAAATGGGAATAAATAAGCCAACAAGGGCACTGTGAAGTGTAACTTGTTATGGGAATGATGAACAGACGATTCCAAGCTTTAAAAGATTACTTTAGGGCTTCCCTGGTGGCGCAGTGGTTGAGAGTCCGCCTGCCGATGCAGGGGACACGGGTTCGTGCCCCGGTCCGGGAGGATCCCACATGCCGCGGAGCGGCTGGGCCCGTGAGCCATGGCTGCTGAGCCTGCGCGTCCGGAGCCTGTGCTCCGCAACGGGAGAGGCCGCAGCAGTGAGAGGCCCGTGTACCGCAAAAAAAAAAGATTACTTTAAAATTTTGTATGATTGACAACGTGGGAATAAAATTTCTTATACATGGTAGAAGTACAGATGCCCACTATCTATCTAAAAGGATTATAGAATTATAGAATCCTAGATTTGGAGGAAATATCAGGTGTCGTCTTGTCTGACATCTTCCTCTTTAGCACCTGAAAGGCATCATTCAAAGCCTGAGCTTTACAGCAAGTGCTGTATCAGAAGACAACCTGCTCCTTTTTAGCAAATCTTTCACATATTGGAATTTTGTCCTTAATGTATTCCTTAACCCCCCAGTCCATTCATTCATTCCTTTCTTCCTTATTTCTTTTTTTAAAAAAATTTATTTATTATTTATTTGGTTGCACAGGGTCCTTAGTTTAAGTGGCAGGCTGGCTCCTTAGTTGCGGCTCGCCAGCTCCTTAATTGTGGCATGAGAACTCTTAGTTGCAGCACACATGTGGGATCCAGTTCCCCAACCAGAGCTCGAACTGGGGCCCCCTGCACTGGGAACTCGGAGTCTCAACTGCTGTGCCACCAGGGAAGTCCCATTTCTTCCTTATTTCTTTTTTTCCATCCATCCATCCTACAGATATTCATAGAATCATTAATTTTTTTTAGAGACAAAGAAACTCAACATGTCTCCACCTATAAGTGAGAGTTCTGAAGTCCAGAGAAAGAAGGTGATTTTTCCAGGGCTGCAGCTAGTGACAGAGCCTAGACCTGGACTTCTGACACCCAGTCCCCATGGCTCTTGTGCTACTGCACACATTCCGACACCAATACCCCTATTCTGTCTGAAGTTAAATTTCTTGTGATTGCTTTGGGAAATGATAACTTAATTAAATCTGAGTTGGCTGTGGTGTGTGTCCCTTTTCAATAAACACTAAACTTCAGAGGAACAGTGCCTCCCAACAGACGTTAATACTACAGCCATTAGAATAACACTTACAGAAACAGACTAGTCTGCAGAGCCACTAGCATTATGGAGACAGAGAAGGGCACAGAGCGGCCATTCTCAAAGTGGCATCTGCAGACCCTAGGGGGTCCACACTCCATAAGGTCAAGATCATTTTCATAATAATTCTAAAATGTTACTGGCCTTTCTCACTGTGTTGACATTTTTCTCTGTGTGATGTCGCAAAAGCAATGGTGGGTAAAGCTACTGACACAGTATGAATCAAGGCAGTGATATCAACTATATTAGTAGTTACTAGATGCTTCACTATCATGAATTTAATTGGGAAAAAAAGCCAGCTTCACTTAAGAATATCCTTGATAAAGAACATGTAGTTTTAATATTCTGTATGACAAAGTGGGAAGCCTGCATAAAGCACTTCTGCTATATACCAAAGTTTAATGGTTGAGGAATAACACTCATGTGATTAAGTTTCAAGCTAATCTATCCATATTTTTCTCATAGAATACTATTTTTACTTGAAAAAAAAAGATGGTTGTTAAACTATACATACATAAATACATATACATACATGTAATATAGAGAGAGATTTTTCTGAAGAGGTAGATGTTAATATTAATAAATGTGAATTTTTTAATATCGGCTACTGAAATGTGTCATCATTTGGAGGATTTACATGACTAGTCAAATAGTATTTTCCAAATGATCAAACATGATGTTATAAAATCATGCATGGTTGGAGATCCATTCCAAGTACAAGACAGACCAATGGATTTTAGTGTAAGAGTATGAAAAGTTCACTGACATGGCTTCAAATTCCATTTAACAATGAACCTCTGAGTAATTCTACTTGTTGGAGTTTAGTGTAGTTTCAAAGAATGTCCACAATTATTCAAAAGGGTTATTAAAATAGTTCTCTCTTTTCCATGTACATGTCTTTGAGAGGTTAGATTGTCTTTATATACTTCAAAGAAAATGACATACCTCAATAGATTGAATGCAGAAGAAGATGAGAATCTAGCTGTCTCCTAGTAAGCCAGACTAATGAGATTTGCAAAAATGTAAAACATTGTCACTCTTCTCACTACATTTTACATTTCTGAGTTTTAATATAAACACAAGCTCTTTGGGGTCCTTTAATTTTTTTTTTAATTTTATTTTGTGGATCTCAGAAACACAGAATTAGATTAATCATACTCCCTGCTTCACAACTTGTTTTCATCATTGTCCATGCATGGTATGCTCTTTTTTTTAATAATTTCTTTTTTTAAAATATTTATTTATTTATTTATTTATTTATTTTTGGTAGTGTTGGGTCTTTGTTGCTGCATGTGGGCTTTCTCTAGTTGTGGTTAGTGGGGACTACTCTTCAATGTGTGTGCAGGCTTCTCAGTGCGGTGGCTTCTCTTGTTGCAGAGCATGGGCTCTAGGCGCACGGGCTTCAGTAGTGTGGCAGTGGGCTCAGTAGTTGTGGCTTGCTGGCTCTAGAGCGCAGGCTCAATAGTTGTGGTGCACAGGCTTAGTTGCTCCGCGGCACGTGGGATCTTCCCGGACCAGGGATCGAACCTGTGTCCCCTGCATTGGCAGGCGGATTCTTAACCACTGCACCACCAGGGAAGTCCCTGGGGTTCTTAAATTTTTTAACGTAAAGGGAAATTTGACACTTTTACAATACTGAATCTTTAATACCCTGAGTCTGCCTTATTGAGTCCACCACTTAATAGCTGTCTGTCATCTTGAACCCCTCTGTACTTCACTTCAGACATTAAGAAATTTGCCCTACATCTCACAGCTGGAAAGTGGTGTAACGTGGCTTTGAACACCATAGCAATTGTGTGCCTACGTCAACTTGATAGCAATAGAGAGTTAACATGCAAACCACTGTAACTGGGTCCACAGGACATTGTTAATTAGGGCATATGGAGAGACTGCTTAGCATACGGAACTCTTTATTACAACAGCATTCAGTCTTTACTTCTAAAGCCCAGCCTGCCTGACCCCTATGCCAGAAAGCTAGCTGGAAAGCCAGGTTGTCCAAATACCATGTGTTATATCAGCTTCTTTGCTACCAGCCAGAGTGCACCAAGTTGAGGCTAAAGACACTTGAAGAGACTTCCATTATGATAATTATATAATAACCTATTTTATGTAATAGGAATGAAAAGTAAATACACACATAAAATACCTTCAGTTGAAAGAAAGAAGTAGGAAATACACTGTATCATCAAAAAGGGCTTGTAGACACCAACAGCTTAGAAAGTGATTGTTGAATAAACTGCTGGAAAAATGAATGAAAGAAATATACCTGTACTTGTGGCAGGTTGGCAGCTCCGTCTGGTGACATATGTTCATGGGAGAATTCAGCTGAATAATTATTTAAGATGTGTTTCAATTTTTCTATTTCTTCATCGCATTCATTTGTCTGTTTTATGACTATCTATAAAATAACCCCCCCCAAAAGAAGATCAATGGGCTACTTCCAATGTCGATCTCCATCACAAACTCCAATCAATTATATCAATACACAACCATACAGATTCCAATAGGAAATGGTAGCCTCAATACAGAGAACAACATTTGCAAAGCTGGCACCTGACCTTCTTGCTCCACTTAGATGCTAGAGCACCTTGGGTTCAAGTCTAATTAGACACACGTTTGTTCTTAAGTATTCCCAGTCTAACGGGCTTATCCTGGGAAGCATTTTATAGCATGTTAACATAAAGTTGCTAAGTTTATGACATTACTGATATGTCACATACGCCATTTTAATACATATTCCTTGTGGGGTTTTCAATACACAGAAAGGTGACAATCCTGATTCAGAATGGAAAGGGCATGTGATTTGAGAAATGATGGGTTTTCCTGGTCCAGACACATCCTCACCTGGTACCCCTTGGGATCTGTGATATACATTTTATGGTAAGAGGTTGAGGTTTGAGAGCAGTCTGAGTTTGCAGAATAAGGCAAAACCAGAACAATACCTGGAATCTAGTGTTAAGGGAATAGTAGAGCTTGAACCTACTACCTGTGTGCTAAATGATATGATCAAAGTGTGATGAAAGATAAAGAAACGGACTTCAAAAGAAAATCTAGATATTTCCTTGTGTGCTTCACAATGAAACAAAATGCCTTTTGAAACTACAAAGTTTCTGGCCAACACAGAATTCTTCCTTGTATTTTCTTTAATATTTAACTATAATTTTAGCTGCAGTCTGGAAATCAATAACTATGTTTGCTGCACACACCTGTTCCCCAGCCCTCAGTAATGAGCTAAATCCCATTACTCCCCCCAAAAGTAATTTGTCTTATTTTCCACAATGAGAGCACTTACAATTATCTAACACAGAAATGAAATGTACCATATTCTAATGATTTTCATTACCACTGGCTTGCTTAGCTTTGAAATACCTGAGATGACATCTGATTTCCACTAACACAATAAGATGGAAAATTTTAGCAGCACAGTTTGATATCTAACTTGGCACAAAACCTAATTTCCTCTTCTACTGCTCCCCCTTCCATCTTGTGAAGGAGTCACTTTAAAGCATAGTTAGGACTGTTATCTTCTTTTTCTGACCAGGAGACCAATAAAGCACAAAAAGATTAAAAGTAACAGATCAAATTTTCTTTGTTTTCTTTTTCTTCTCTTTATATTATTAAAAAAATAGTACATTGAGTGCCAGATCTTTTTTCTCCCTGTGGGTGTTAGGAAATGATGTCAGCTGATCAGTAGCCAGGCCAGAGAGACTACATGAGCTAAGACTCAAACCAGAGATTACAATATCCTCAAATCTTAGGAGAACAGAGTGACCACCAAATGTGAATGAAATTTAAGAGGGAGAAAGAGATAGCAATTTTCTTCTTATAACCAGGGGATGGATGGGAAGGAGGAAAAATAACCTTTCCTCTTACCCTGACACACCTAATCAAGAAAAGTAGGCAGGAGGGGGTGTCTACCAAGAGGGCTGAAAAGCCTGTGGCTCTTTCAGCAACTTTCTTTTCCCGTAGGAGTGGTTGTTGATATAGCAATACTAACCAAAGTAAAATGTAATTTCTATCTAATGATAATTCCTGCCTTGAGACAGGAGATCAATCAGAAGAATTTTAAAAAGCCCTCAGGGAGAGGCTAGAAGATGTCATCAGTTAGAAGGAAGAGACCTTGATATGAAGAATAATACTAGGGTCTAGAAACTCAAATTCTTTTCTTATCTGTACACAAATTAATCTCAACATATGTTAACTCTGGTCTTTCAGAAAGTCATCTGACCTTTGGACACTAGTCTCCTAATGTGTAAAAATAAAAATGGCAAAGTGCCTACCCTACCTGTATCGTGTTGGTAATAAATTGAAATGATTAATAGGAAAGCAACTGAGAGGTGTAAAGACATTATTGTGGGTCTGTCAGCCTCATGAGACTGCAAATGCATGGTTCAGGTTGAATCTCTTCCCACAGCATTTTACCCATGTAGATCTTCAATAATTAAAGAATGGAATGAAATAGAACAAAACTAGACTTTAATGTCTTCAACCAGAACAAGAATAAGAGCTGAGAAAAATCACTTTAACCTCATTTGAGCAACAAGATACTCTCATATCAAATGCCACCTCCTGGATAATAATACTGGAAGAGACCAAAAAGAATCAACACAGGCAGCATCTTATTGTCATGGGAATTTGACCCGCCCAACCATTAAAACAACACCAGCTTTTGCTGAATATTTTCATCCAATGAGTTGGCTGTCATCACAAAAACCACTCACCTTTAATAACTCATTTTGTTCCTGAGTCACATTTTCCAACAGTTTTATATCTTGTAAAAGCTGAGCTGTCCGCTGAAACACAGGCAGAGGCTTCATTCCTGTCTGGGGTAACCTCAGTTCCACTTGGTAAGACACGATTTCAGCAATGGTTTTCTTCATGGGATGTATATTTTCCAGTATGACCTTAGATAAACATGGTACACAAGTGAAAAAAAGAAGGCCACTCCTAAATCTATTCAAAATCAAACTTTAGTCTTTATAGTTTTGAGTTTTAAAACAGTGTCTTAGCTCAGGTTGAAAAGAACTAATATATTACTTGTGATCTGGCAGTTAGATAAGGTCTCAGGAAAGAATGCCTGGGGCAAGAGTACCCTTCCAGCATTACATGATGCCTTTGGACAACCCTTTCCTTCTTTCTCTCCCTCCCGCCTCTCTCTGTAGAGCTGTTATGTGCTTCGTGTGTTGTGACCAGGCAGTAAGCTGTGGAAGGGCAGGTACTGCCTCTTATTAACTTTCACAGCAACTGCACGCAGCACAGGGCTTCCCACATAATAGACCCTCAAAAAATGCTTATTGAATCGAACGGAACTGTCCTGCCAAATTTCCTAAGTCCCAAAACTGCACTTCTATTTTGTTTTAATGACATCTGATCCATAGATATCTGGATTTACATAATGAATAAATTAGGAGAGAGTATTCACTTTACTAAGTACTTCATATGTATTATTTCATTTAATCTTCACAACCACCCTAGGAGGTAGATATCATAACTTCCCTTTCACAGGTAAGGAAATTGGGTTCACAGAAGTTAGAAGACCCAGGTGAGGGCACACTGTAAGAGGCAGGGTTCGGATTAGAACCCAGGGCTGCCTGATCCCAAAGCCCATGCTCTTAACTGGTAGGCTGAGGGGGAAGCAACATCTGTATGCTGTTTAGTATGTCCCAGCTCCTGTGCTAGGCGCTCCATATACATTATAATTGTCCAGCATAATCACCACAATACCAATGTACAGATATGAAAGCAAATCCAAGAAATGTTAACCAATCCCTCAAAGGCACACAGCCAGTAAGCAGGGCAGTTGGGGCTGGAACCCAGTTCTTCTGACTTAGAGGCTTAAGTGCTTAGACTATTAAACAAACACCTGGGTTTGACGTGAAGGAAAAACTACCAAACCTTGAAGTTTTAGGAAGAAATTAAATGAAAAAATAACCTATAGGAAAATGATAGATACATAGATAGCACTAGAAATATGATTTAAAATATGATATTTATAGTCATTCATATCTATTTCCCAACTTTACTTTGCTCTTACTTTAGCAAGATTAAACACTTTTTATCACATCATATTATTACACATTTTAAAATAGGCATAGTAAGTATTAAGAGAAAATATTTTTAATAATGGTCCATGCTTACCTCCCCATGCTTAAGATGCTCTTCAGGTGAAAAATCAAATATTTCTTTTGATAGCAGGATAGCTTTGATTTTTGAAACTCTTTTCTCCATCGATTTTACTTCCGTTTCAATGGCAACCACATCCTAGAATTTCAGAAACAAAAAAACACACTCATGCAGTATATGTTATATGTTAATAATCTTTCTAAAACACAATTTACTGCCATTTACTCTATTCTCATATTTAACCAAAATATGTTTGCCACTTATATCACTTCAAAACTAACCAAGTGCTACACAGATAACGTGGACTGTTTTCAATCAAAATGTTGTTCTGTTAGTAATAGCATACCACAATACAAAGCATTGCTTATACTTGCTGAGTTAAAAGATCCTCATGGGGCCAATTTTCAATTATTTATGCTATGAGAACAAAAGTAGTATGCATCTGAACAAATTTTAAGTAAATTCTCAAATATCTACAAACTCTTTAGATTTATCTTTGGAATGTCTTTAAACACTTGAATACAAGTGGGTCAACGCTGAAAAAATTCTCACTACTTTAAGTAAACCGGTAAAGTCACCCTTGGGAAACAAACACACAAGGAGCTGGAAAACTGACAGATTTTGGTGCCAATTCCCTAACAAACTTTTGCCGTGTGGAGAGTCACTAAATTACCTTATAACCTACTCAGATTAATATGAACAACAGATCATTTATCCAGTGGCTATTCTCCCATCAGTGTCAACTTCTAGAAAGTGGCCAAGAAACTTAAAGTGAAAATGCTGCAATTTGTGCTCTCAAACCTACATATTTATGAATATGTGCTATAAAACCTACATATTGAAGTCCACTCACACTGTAAGAGGGCCTTCAGGCCTTTAGAGCTTTATGGAGATAAACTGAAGCAAAAATAGTGCAGGGCATAGGAGAAACTACATAGAAATCATCAAAGGATTTCAAATTATCACAACTTGGAACCATTCAACATAGGACAAACATAACTTCATATAAGCAAATGAAGCAGTAATTATAGTAGTTTACCTTCATATTATGGAACATTCAGTTATATTGAAATTATTTTCTATACCATACGTTTAAGAAAATACATAAATATATACAATGTATTTTTTTATGGTAATTTCCATGAAAAGTTGTAGAAGCATTTAACAATTTTGGAATAAGCTTCAATAACCAAGAATATTTAATAAGTATGATTCTCTGAAGTTACATAAGTGTGGTGCAGGGAATGTAACTGAGAAATAAAAGGTAAATTATTAAGACTAACTGCATCTGCCTTTGCTGTGTGACTCCATCCTTAAATAAGTGCCTCACAGGTTTCGAGCCAAAATAAATAAAATTAGTTAAAAATCCAGTGGCTGGGGCTTCCCTGGTGGCGCAGTGGTTGAGAGTCCGCCTGCCGATGCAGGGGACACGGGTTCGTGCCCCGGTCCGGGAAGATCCCACATGCCGCGGAGCGGCTGGGCCCGTGAGCCGTGGCCGCTGAGCCTGCGCGTCCGGAGCCTGTGCTCCACAACGGGAGAGGCCACAACGGTGAGAGGCCCGCGTACCGCAAAAAAAAAAAAAAATAGACCACTTCTGGGCTGAGAATGGGGATATGATTTTTTGTTGTAGTTGCACTATTAGGGTACAAAGTAAAATGTAATTCAAGAAATAACATAAATGAAAAATGTACCAGATCAATGTGTCTTCATAGAACTGATTAGTAGTATAACTCTAATTTACTAAATGAAATATAAATTTAAAATAAGAAGTCACATCATTATAGTGCTAACTTACATCAGCCATTTGTTGAATCTGTGGAAGGCTTTCTATGATTTTTTGTCGTAAAGCTACTATTTGATGACTTAACTCTTGTATAGGCTGTGCTAAAGTATCTGTTTCAAAAATTATTGACAAGCCTTCTAGATCCATGAAAATTGAATGCAAAAGATTGTGCTTCTGTTCTGAATCTTCCAAAGCCATCTAGATAATGGGAAACATGAAAAAAGAGAAACATCAAGATACTGGAAAAAGTTGATTGAAATTATATCAGAGAGAATTCTATAACTATGTATGGTGACGGACAGTAACTAGACTTAATGTGGGTGATCATTTTCCAATACATACAAATATTGAATCATTCTGTTGTACACCTGAAACTAATAAATGTTGTATGTGAATTATACCTTAATTTAAAAAATTAAATCAGACAAAATTTGAATTTGTCTCAACATTTCATACTCCTGTTCATTCCCAATTTCATAATAAAACATTGAACATTCTCTCTTGTCAATGGCAGTATATGACTATAGAATGTCTACCCCATTTTGGTGGGCTTGCAGCAGCTATTTTATACCAAGTAGCCCTGCTCCTCCAGCCATTGTTAACAGAATCAGAAACACTTGACCTATAAGTTCATCCCTCTATAATTTGGAATTAGGGTCAAGAAAGCCATTCATATATGTATCGCTGATTCACTTTGTTATAAAGCAGAAATTAGCATACTATTGTAAAATAATTATACTCCAATAAAGATGTTAAAAAAAAAAAAAAGCCATCCAATTGGCTGGACTTGTAATTTTGGGAAATGGGTTTGACAGAAATAGATAAGTGAAGTGGGGATGGGAAACGAAGAGGCAGTCCTGGTGCCAGTGTCCTCCTTGGCCTTACCATCTGGAGCCACTGACTTCCATGAAACACCCCTATAGCTTGAGTTGACTTGAATAACTTGATACCAAAAGAGCTCTATCTGATAAAACCAAATATAAGTGGAAAACATCCATTTTTAGAATTCCTTAGACATTCTTCCTTAGAATTTTTCTTTTGTTCCTTTAATGATTATAATTATTAACTTTCAAACTTAAGATTTCAAAATATCTCAGCCACCTATTGGAAATATTCAACCTGCTAATGTAGTCTTCAGGTAATCCCATAAAAAATAACTGTTATGAAAAAGAACATTTACTTATGCAACCAGACTTCTAGTCACGAGTCCCCAAAATTAATCAGGTTATTCAGAATTTCATATTGACCTTATTCCAAATCCTAGCAGGAGAAAACTTGAAAGGAAAACAAAACTTAAAAACAATGCTTTTTCCAATAATACTATTTACAATAGCATCAAAAAACCATAAAACGCTCAGGAATAAATTTAACAATTTACATTAAAGAGAAATTAAAGAGGACCAAAATAAATAGAGAGATACATCCTGTTCCTGGATGGGAACAGCCAATATGGTTAAGAGGTAAATTCTTGCCAAACTGATCTGGATTTAATGCCCTCCCAAAATTCAAACAGACCTCTGCATAGATATTGACAAGATGATTCTAAAACTTATATGGAAATGCAAAAGATCCAGATTAGCCAAAACAAAATTGAAAAAGAACAAAGGACTAAGTTGTAGAATTTATACTACCTGATTTCAAGATTTACTATAAAGCTGTAGCAATTAAGACTGTGTCATATTGGTAAAAGAAGAGACACATAGATCAATAGAACAGAAGAGACAGTCCAGAAACAGACCCACATATATGAGAGGTCAATTGATTTTAACAAAGCACCAAAGTAATTCAATAGTGAGTCTTTTCAAAACATGGATAATCCCATAGAAAAAAAATGAACCTTGATTCTTGCTTCATACCATATACAAAAATTAACTTTATTTATTTTTTAACATCTTTATTGGAGTATAATAGCTTTACAATGGTGTGTTAGTTTCTGCTTCATAACAAAGTGAATCAGCTATACATATACATATATCCCCATATCTCCTCCCTCTTGCATCTCCCTACCCCATCCCTCTAGGTGGTCACAAAGCACTGAGCTGATCTCCCTGTGCTATGCGGCTGTTTCCCACTAGCTATCTATTTTACATTTGGTAGTATATATAAGTCCATGGATTGCAGACCTACAAGTAAGAGTTAAAACTATAAAATTTCTAGAAGATAAGAGGAAATCCTTGTGACCCTGGGTTAGATAAAGATTTCTTAGATACAACACAAAAGAATAATCTATAAAAGAAAAATATTGATAAATTAGACCTCCTCAAATTAATAACATTTGCTCTTTGAAAGACAATATTAAGAGAATGAAAAGACAAGCCACAAACTAGGAGAAAATATTTGTAAATCACATATGTGACAAAGGATTTTAGAATATTATATAAATAATGTTTACAATTCAATAATAAAAAGACAAATAACCCAATTAAAAAATAGGTGGGCTTCCCTGGTGGCACAGTGGTTGGGAGTCCGCCTGCCGATGCAGGGGACCCGGGTTCCTGCCCCGGTACGGGAAGATCCCACATGCCGCGGAGCGGCTGGGCCCGTGAGCCATGGCCGCTGAGCCTGCGCTCCGCAATGGGAGAGACCACAACAGTGAGAGGCCCACGTACCGCAAAAAAAAAAAAAAAAAAAAAAAAGACCGTTTCTGTCTTGGGAGCTCTCTCACTCTTTTTTAGATTGTTCATGGTGAAGGGAGCCAGCTGCCATGCCATAAGGCAGTCTTGTGGAGAGGCCCTCACATCTGTGAATGGAAGTGGATCTTCTGAAGCCTGCCAACAGCCACGTGAATGAGCCTGGAAGTGCATCCTGTCTCTTCCTTCACCCAAACTAAGCCTTCAGATGAGATCACAGCCTTGGCTGACACCTTGACTGCATTCTCATGAGAGACCTTGAGCCAGAACCACTCAGGTAAGCCATGCCTGGATTCCATAATTCCTGTTTTAAGCTGTTAACTTCAGGAGTGATGTGTTACAACGCAATAGATATAGAATACATAGCCCCAAACTTGAAATAACCCAAATGTCTATTAACTGGTGAAGGAATAAATATATTGCATATTTCCACAAATGGAATACTATTTAGCAGTCAAAAGAATAAACTACCTATAAATGGAACAACCTGAATGAATCTCGAAAACATTAAGCTAAGTAAAAGAAGTCAGGTCCAAAAGACTGTATGATTCTATTCATTGGATAATGTAGAGAAGACAAAACTATAGGGATAGAAACCAATGAGTGATTACATAGGGCTGAACATAGGTAAAAGGATACTGACTGCAAAGGAGCACAAAGAAACTTTTTGGGGTGATGGAAATGGTCTTTATGTATTGATGGTGGTAGTGGTTACACAACTGGATACCCTTATCAAAACTTACCTAGCTGTACACTTAGGTGTTTTTTACTACCTGTAAATTATACCTTAATGAAGTTGATTTAAAGAACAAGTTGTTTTCCTATTTTCTACAATGACAATTTCTGTTTCAGTGAGTCTTCATTACAACAGTAGACTTCATGGAATCATCTTTAGGTTACGAAAACCTAATTTAACAAATGCAATCGAGGTGGAAGGTTATAGTGCGATTAAAACAGACTTTTAAACCTTAGTTGAGAGTTTTGACACTTCTTTAAGTCATTTTAAAAATCAATACCAGGTAATGTTAGAAAAATGGTAAAGGGTGCCCTAAAGTAGGACAACTATTTTCAAAATAGGAACAAAGTGGGGTATTCACATGGGACTAGTTATTTATGACTTATTTCCCATTGGAAGATTTATTAGAATACATTCTGTGGACATCAGCCTGCATATCCCCTTGTCCCTACTTCCTCCAGCTAATAACCTAAGTCTACTCAGTTCCATGTAAACAAAGGTTGGCAAAGGAGGGTGTCCTGAACAGTTTGAGAGATACTTTTACACTTTTACATTTGTGTCAGAAGAAGGCAGTAAAACTTCAGCTGTTTTTGCATATGTTCATTCTTGTACAGTTTTTAAAAAACTCCTAATAAGCATTTGAGGAAAAAAAAGCATCATCCCTCTCTTCTGTCTGCAAACTTCTTGAAAATGATGAAAGACACAGGTGATTTAAAATAAAAAGATGACATGCTTTGGGGATGTGGAAAGTCAACCCAAGAGGTGGGGGCAGAAATCACAGGCAAGGGGAAGAAAAGAAACAGGTAGGTGAAAATGCAGTATCTTTACAACTGGTACCACAGGAAAAAACTGTGCCAAGAAGTCTCACAGGGGAGGTATGAAGTCAGTTGTTACTTAGGGACACAGTGTGCTACTTTAAAGATATAAAAAAAAAGAGTTGGATCAGTTTTGAGGTCTGATTACTCTAAAAATTGTTATAGGGGATTTCCCTGGTGGTGCAGTGGTTAAGAATCTGCCTGCCAATGCAGGGGACGTGGGTTCGATCCCTGGTCGGGGAAGATCTCATATGCCGCGGAGCAACTAAGCCCATGTGCCACAACTACTGAGCCCACGAGCCACAATTACTGAAGCCTGTGCACTCTAGGGCCCGCGTGCTGCAACTACTGAAGCCTGAGCGCCTAGAGCCTGTGCTCCGCAACAAGAGAAGCCACCTCAATGAGAAGCCCGTGCACTGCAACGTAGAGTGGCCCCTGCTCGCCACAACTAGAGAAAAGCCCGCGTGCAACAACGAAGACCCAACGCAGCCCCCAAAATAAATAAATAAGCAAATGAATAAATAAATAAAATTGTTATACAATAAACCTTTTCCTAAGAGATTCTTTCTCATGGCTGAATAGTACGAGAGAAGGGAAATATGCCTTCACAATAAAATTTAAGCCAACATTCGGCATCCGGAAGATCTCTTGTAGTCACGGCCCTGAGTAGGAAAAGGCTTTCATTTGTTTTGCCTTTATAGGTTCGCATGGTGACACAGGGCACCTGTGGAGCAACAGGAAGGACAGGAAATTTGGAATCATGGCATGCTAGAACTGGAAGGAACGACAGATTAGTTTTCTAATGCTGTGTAACTAACTACCACAAACTTAGCAGCTTAAGATAAAACAAACTTATTATCTCATAGTTTCCATGGCTCAGGAGTCCAGGCATGGCTTAGGTGGGTCCTCAGCTCAGGAGGTCACAAGGCTGCAATCAAGGTGCCATCTGGAGCGTGGATTTGTCTTCCGAGTTCATTCTGGTTGCTGGTAGAATTTAGTTGTAGGACTGAGATCCCAGTTTTCTTGCTGGCTGTTGGCTGTGGGTCTCTCAGCTTTTGGAGGCCACCCTAGGGTCTTGGCTCCATGGCCCTCTCATAGTACGGCAGCTTACTTATTCAATCCAGCAGGAGAATCTCACTCTAGTCTGCTACCAGGGAGTCTTATAATTATACATCCATGATCAGTCATGTATTCATGGGAGTGACTATCCCATATCCTTTGCTATACGATGTAACCTAATCAAGGGAGTGACTATCTCATCACTTACTCATATTCCTGCCCACACTCAAGGGAAGGGGATTATATAGGTCGTGTACACCCGGGAACAGGACTATTGGGAACCATCTTGGAATTCTACAACCAAAACCATCACCACCATTCAGTGCAACATTCTTACTTCAGAGATCGGGGAAACTGTGGCCCATGGAGGACACAGTAAATTATCCTGAAAGTCAAGAATTAGTTATCAGGACAGAAAGAACTAGATCCTGGTCTCCAAAATCCCTATCTAGAGCCTGCCACTCTTCCAAGCTTCCTTCTGCCATTTGGCATGCTTGAAGATAAGGCTGTTTTTTCAGGAAAGAAGGGGGGAAAAAAGCATTGTGACAATCAGCTAAGCCACTAATCATTATGTAGATTCTATGACACCCAGGAAACACTGAAAGAACACTCACCTGAAGGGTGCTAGCGTGGTGACTCAGCGTCTTTGAAGAGTCATAGTCTGCAGGATCGGCCAGCAAACGACTGGTATTTTCTATCCAAGCCTCAGTACTCTTCAAAAGATCATGATACTCCTCCAGCTTAATTGTGGCCTGTGAAAGATAGGCAGTACCAAACTCAGTCTGATGGTTCCTCTTTCAGTGGAATGATTCTCAAGAACTGGTTGCTGTTAGTCAGTGGTGTCAGGCCTCACAGGGCTCCACACCCCACAGCTGGGCCACTTGCCCACCCCCTCCAGGTTTTGATCCTTCAACCTGTAAAACGAATCCTGACCACAGGTGGGAAGGATTTAAGGCGTTCTACCCCAACGCTATGGGCCTCAGCAAGGGTTCCAAGTTAGCTTTGCAACTCGTCTGGTTTCCGTTTTATGTTCCACTTTGAAAACTGGACTTACATTTGGTCCTCCTGTACCGGGCCTTGTCCTATATATACCAGTCCCTCTGAGAGTAGGTTCCTGCCTTGCTGCTGCTAGATCACATGCACAGCTCACCCACCGTGACCCCTCCTTGGAAGAGAGGGCAGGGGTGTTTTGTTCCCAAATGAGGTTCTTTCTCTGGCTCCCTCCTGGGACTCTTGAGGTTGCCTGCCTGAAATTCCCTTACCTGTTGAGAAGCCCAATTCTCACCCGGACTCCTACTGTGGTCTGACTTTGGGATTCTTGCTTCTGCCTGTGCCAGCAGTCCCCTCAATGCCCGCTCGAACCTATGGTGTAGCTCTAGCTTCAGGTCCTAAAACTGGCAATTCAAGGGAAACTGGCTGCCTCTGAATATGTATTTTTGTTTCGTTTTAAACCCATCTCACTACTACCACATGCTCCGTGTAGCTATCGCGTGTTACAGCCATACCTTGTTAAACTGTGAGGTTCTATATTCTGCCCTCTGTGATACTTGCTGATACTGCTGGAAAGGAATCATCAAGTTATCCATCCATTCTTGAGCTTGTCCTGGGTCCTGTTCAACAATGTCCTGAACTTCAGAATCCAGCTCATTTAGCTTGGAGTGCCAGAGATCTAGCTCATCCCACATTATCTGGGGAAGAAAAGGGTAAGTCCATTTGGATTGAAGATGTGTTGAGTTCTAAGTTTTCACACAGTATCTGTACTTGTAAATGCTACCAAAACAACATGACAGAGACAACATCCCAGGCAAAGTTTTTCAATTATGCCCAGAAACCACCTGAACTGAAAAACACTTTTTCTGAGGTCACTTAACTCTTACTGTATTCATTTCAGTACAAATTAGCTGTAAGGGGGCAGAAAGTCCTGGACACTTCCAGAGATGAATGACACCAAACAAGGTCAACGTAATCCTAATCTTTCAAGAGTGATGAGGTAACATTACATTTAAAAGGGCTTGGGTAAATACCTAACCTATTTAGACCAGTACATATATCTACTTAATCTAGAAGACAATTCTTATTAAATGCAAAAATAAAACTGATAAAAAGAAAATATCTGCTCTGACTCAGACTGACGCACTGGCAGAAAATTCTAGCCACATGTATCAGTAGCAACTGCTTTTAGTGCAAGAAACCAATAGGCTGGATTCAAACCTGCACTTGTCTGGGCAGAGGAAATCTCAAAGGCAACATTCAATTATTACTTAATATCTGTGTAAGAACATAATTTCTAGAAATGGGAAAATCTGACTAGTTAGAGTGCTTATTGAGAGCCCAAGATTTTGTCCAATGAGGAGCCATAGTCTGACCTATTTTTATTTTTCAATTTAATTTAATCTTTTTAATCCTTTGACATCACATTTGTTTGGTTTAGAGGGGGCTGCAAAGTCAAAGGCAGGTATGATTGTTTGTGAGCAAATCTTGTTCACCTTATTTTAAGAGAGTATACAGTCTAATGTCTTCTCAATGAAAGAAGGACATATACAATAGGTACAATTATTTCTTTTAATATTTAGAATTATTTGTTTATTTTTACCAAAAGAAACACAGTCAAGTTAAATTAGAAACCAAAGGAGAGACTTAACTGCAGGGAGGAAGGGAACAGAGGGAAAGGGGGTGATAAGTGAGACTTCTCTGAGGATAACTTCTTTAAAAATTGCAGTATAACTGACATATAACGTTTTTAGTTTCAGGTGTACAACACAATTGTTCTTTTTTTTAAAAATAAATTTATTTATTTATTTTTGGCTGTGTTGGGTCTTCGTTGCTGCGCACAGGCTCTCTCTAGTTGCAGTGAGTGGGGGCCACTATTCCTTGCGGTGCGTGGGCTTCTCATTGCGGTGGCTTCCCCTGTTGTGGAGCATGGGCTCCAGGCACGCGGGCTTCAGTAGTTGTGGCGTGTGTGCTCAGTAGTTGTGGCTCGCAGGCTCTAGAGCGCAAGCTCAGTAGTTGTGGCTCATGGGTTTAGTTGCTCCGCGGCATGTGGGATCTTTCCAGACCAGGGCTCGAACCCATGGCCCCTGCATTGGCAGGCGGATTCTTAGCCACTGCACCACCAGGGAAGTCCCACAATTGTTCAATATTTGTTTCTACCATAAAGTGATCACCACAATAAGTCTAGTTAAAAATCCTTCACCATACATAGTTACAAATTATTTTTTCCCTGTGATGAGAACTTTTAAGATCTATTCTCTTAGCCCTATTTTTAAAAGTCTCCATTCATATTAGAATATTTCCTTAAAATATAAAGTAGAATGTTTTCTACATGCAGGAGTTTACTTGGAAGTTAAGAGGTAGAATATTATGTTTATGTACAGTTCTACCTAAGACATTTTACAAGTGAAATAAATTTGGAATTTCTACTTTCCTCTGTTTCCCCCTGGCAGTCTAAAGAAAAGCTGTTAATACCATTTATATCTTACTGAAATGTTTTTATATATCTGTCTTCCCAAGACAAGATCCTTCCCTAGTGAAAAGGCTGGTTCCCAATCATAGGCTCTCAGGAGTTTGGGCATATTCCCACCATGGGAAAACTGAGAACAATTCTTAAATGCAACCTTCTCCACCAAGCCTCTGCAGGTGACGCGCTCAGTGAGGAGGGCCCCGTAAATCAGGGTTAGGATCCCTGTGATGACTGATGACAGGGAACATACCAAATGCTGAAGGAAGTTAAGGGAGGATGTTACCTTTTGAATTTCTTGAGCTTTCTCAATATTTTTGCTCTTCTGCTGCAACATCTTTTCGACATTCCGAAGCCCGTTGTTAATTTCGTCTATTTTTCTACTCATTGAATATGATGGTGAGCTTTTCAAGACTTCATTGCTGATCTGTTTCAAAGGAAGAATGACACAATGGAGATGTTTTCCGCACTCTATTCAGAGGTTCAAATGATAAAAGGGGTAGTCACAGTGTTTCGAGATTTTACTCCTACAAATCTTTTAAGGGCTAGGGGGGAAATTCCAAACCATACTGACTAATGCGTTAATGAGAGGGTAGATTAGTAGACTAGGAAAAGGCAGCTCTGCTGAGCTGACCATTCAAATCCAACCGGAAAACAAAAAAAGAAAAGAAAACTGACCAACAGAAATCTGTTCAATGTAATCCACAGTATGTACTACAGATATGTGCTGTGTTGGGCAAAACTACTGAGGGGACTGTCTGAAACATACCCCAAGGGAGCAAATGATATTAAAAAATTCCTGAGAGAAAAATTATTTATTATACAGTTTCTATGTTTTATGAGAGAATCCTCTGCACAGATACGTTTTCAATAAAAACAAACATTCTCAATTTGACGTAAAAGATGTAATTCCCATCTTAATATTCATTTGGGTGAAATAACCTTCTAAAACTGGCTATTTCTTGCGGCAGAAAATCTTAGTTTTTCTCTGTGTGAATGTTTCTAGTGTATGTTTTCCCAGCAATTAGAAATCTAGCTGCTGAACAGTGTAATTTTTTTATCAGAACGATTTTCCGAAGAAATTAACTTGTACTAGGAAAGATAATAAATGAATGTTGAATGTATCATTTTTCAAATGCCTGATTAGTTCATGTTCTTATTTTTTTAAGCTATGTTGATAAGGTTTTCTCCAAACAGCCACTGAATAACCAAAAAATACTTAATGCTTTTGTATTCTCCTTTTAATTCACCTTTTTAAAACCACTATATCTGTACAACCATTGAGACTAAACCTTCCAATGCAGATACTTTACAGATACAGAAATTGAAACACAGGCTAAAGTCATCATGTATGACTTGCTTAAAGTCATACATCAAGGTAGTGGGTGAATTCACCCCAAGAAGCCCAAGCCACCAGACGCCAAGGCCCCCAGGCTCTTTTCACAGCATCAGGCTGTTGATACTTTTATATAATGTTTTTATTCCACAGACCATACCACAGTCAAGATTTTTTAGAAAAAAAACTAATCCTGTATTATTATTATTATTATTTTTAATCACTGTATTAGCTTTTTATTGCTACATAACAAATTACCACAAAATGAAGCTTTCTGATATTTTGGGCAGTTACTCTTCTGGCAGAAATGCCTATCATTTTTGTATATTAGGAGAGATCATGATTTAGGTAAAGTATGCAGCCAACTGAACTGCACAGAATGGTATTGTGTCTGCTGCCTGGATCCTACAGTCACATCACGCAATAAAAGTAAGTTTTTATTGGTTACAAATATACACAGATATCAAAGTTACTGTTGAAATTTTCAACCCTAAATTTAAAAGGTAGATTTTGATTATTAACTCACTTTGTTAGGGATTTTCACATGAAGTAGTCAGGAGAACCAATTGAGTTTCTCTCAAAACATTTAGTATTCTCTTAAAATAAAATCAATAGTGCATGATTCTTGACGAAGTTCCTCATGATAGATTATCTTGTATGTCAAATCAACAAGATTTGTTATAATATATATTAGGAGTTTACATGTTTTTTACATGGGTTAGATTTTCCAAAGAAATTTGTCGCAAGTTTGAACCTGATTTTTTGTGTGCAATTAATATGTTTCATTTACTAAATTATAGGTATTTTAGGCTTCAAAAAGCAATACAAAAATCCTTCTGTATTCTTCTGGACCAAACAGAATTTTGTTCTGTTGGATCTGGGAGGCCTTTAAATAACGCAATAAAATTGTCTTGCTAAACTCCTATGTCTCCAAGTACTATGAACCATTTCCCATTCTTTCTTCCAACCTGGACTTTCAGGTATAAAGATTTGCCTGGGTATGCTTTGTGAGAATTATGTTACCATCATTATTAGAAAGACACCGTGTGTTAAGTGCTACTCCTAGTAAGTTATGAAACGTGTGTTCTTATTGTTCTTGGTTGCAATTTCAAAGTGTTAAAAGCAAAGTATTATTCATGACCAAAATTTTAAAGTGATTTTCCGGAGGAAAAAAAAGTCAAGTAAAAGCCAATATATAACTCTATTTTTAAATGCAAGAGAAGAAAAACTAAGCATCTTCACAACTAAAAATTAACAGACTAATTCTGTTACCTGTGTCACTTACTTAGAGCAACTCCGTCTCAGTATCAATACACAAAATTATCACTCAACTAAACTCTATAAAAACAGACATTAAAAAAAAAAACAGACATAGCTGAAATCAGGGCAAATGAAAATGTGATCTTAAATGATATGTTGTTCTTTATATTCATTCACCTCCATAAATAATAATACGAATACAAACATTATTATTACCTTCTCATCTACGTCTTCTAAAGCTTTTCTGCATTCTTCCACCTGGGATTCAATCTCTGCAGGGACTATGGTGTACATTTCAGAATACTTGATTCGCAGTTTTTCCATAATATTCTCAAAAGTTAGCTTCCCTTTCTTAAGAATGCTTTGAAGCTCCTAAAAAATCAAGAGAGTTTCAAATGCTCACAGGACAGAGAAAAAGTTTAACTCTAAAAATGCAAGCAGCTTTCCAGCACATCTTTATGATTTAAATGAGCAAGCTTTGCATGACAAAACCTCACTATTGATACAAGCTGATTAAGCATGAGAGATACTCAGTTTGGTCAGATGATGCTTTCTAATTTGTGAGAATTAAACTTGATATCTCTCCATAGTGTCAAACCATTGTCCTGAAAAGACATTACAACATCTCCTGCTTCTAAAGTACCTCTTGGATTTAGTTATATCTCAGTAGCAGTCTCCATCTAAAAAGCTGCAAGCAGCAAAAAGTTTCAAAGAAGTTTTATTTTATTATTAACTTGTTGCCATTTCTGCTTCTTCCTACATTATCATCACAATGATTCAAGGCCACTAAAAGCCCTGTGCTTGAAGCAGAAGTGTCTGCTTTCATGTAATTAGACAGCCCAGCACAGCTCAACTTCTTTCAAAAGGGAGGGTTCCAGTTCCTTGCAAAGAATGTGGGGTTTTAGGAGATAAAAGAAACCTGAACAAATAGTCTATTGGTCGTGGCCTAGAAACAGAATCTGATCTACGTACTCCTGCACTAATTATAAAGGAGAAACTCATTTGTTTGGGAAAGTTTCCCAAAGATCAAGTGGAAAAATACTTCTTGACTTTACTGTGGCTTTTTGGGTTTTCTTTTGTTTTTACAGTAGCTGTTGAGTAGCATTATCTGTGTTAATGGATTGAGTCACCACACTGAAGAATGATTACAATTTTGAATGACTCCCCGATGTGTCACTGCTTTCCTTTTCTTAGCCCTCAGCAGAGAACAAGTCTAGAGGAAAAGTTAAAGAATAGTGCCATTCAGAGAAAGGTAGGGTTTGAGGTACAGAGTGCTCCTCGTTTATCTAGACTTAGACCTGAGTACAGGTCTTCATTCAGAGCTACACTTAGATGGCTTCCCCATGAAGACTGCCTCTGTGAGGGAGAGTAAGTTTCCTTTTGCAACATTGATACCAAAAGCTCTGGTGAATAACAGCATGCAACTTTTGGACAAACTGCCAAACGTCAGTTTTACCTGTTACCACCTAGTGGAATGAGAAGAGATTGTTCGGAAAATGACCCCTAGCCTATGCACAGATAGTGTGATATAATAAATACATTTAGCCTTCATCCCGGTTCCCCGCACAGCTTCTAAAACCCTTGGAATTTCCTGCATAGGGGTGAAAGGAGTGTCTTTTGTTATTTATAACAAGTCTTTTCCAACCATACCTGAGTTTATGGTAATGAGAAGATTCTTGGTGGTGGGGCTGGGGGGTGACAGCTTCAGGATGGGGCTGGTGCCAGAGGAACCAACTGTGTGATTAGAGGGCTAGAACTTTCAACCGCACTTCCAGACCTCCAGAGGGGAGAAGGGCTGGAGGCTGAGTTAATCACCAACTGTCAATGACTCAATCAATCACGCCTATTAATGGAACCTCCATAAAAACCCTTCAACAAGGTTTGGAGAGCTCTGGATTGATGGACACATCAAGGTCCATCAAGGGAGAGTGGCGTACCCAGAGAGAGCATGGAAGCTCCACATCCTTCCCCCATACATGTCTTCCACTTGGCTGTTTCTGAGTTGTATCCTTTATAATAAACCAGTAATAGTCAGTAAAGTGCCTTCCTAGTTTTCTAAGCCATCCTAGCAAATTTATAAACCTGAGGATGGGGTCGTGGGAACTGCTGCTTTATAGCCTGTCGGTCAGAAGTATGGGTGGTGTTTCTATTTAAAGAGAAAAAAGTGAAGCTCTTTACTTGGAATCCAAATACTTAAAAAACTAGATTTCATGTCTTAAGGAAAGTATGATGGAAAAGCAATTTGACTATTTTTAACCAAAGAATTTTCTTCTATGGAGGCATATGATTTTGTCTCTCTGTAATCAAGATTATTCTAGTTTATATTTACATATCAAAGTAAAATCTGTTATTTGTATTGTTTCATTTTCTATGCAATAGCTTTTTAAAGTTAACTCTTTTCTGTTTGAACATCTTTTTAAAGTTATGAAGGACAACATTTACATGAGTTTTTTGAATAAAGCATTTCTCAAAATGTTAAAAAAAAAAAAAAAAAAGAAGCACGGGTGGCATCTGAAGCGGGGGCAGACTTGTGGGACTGAGCCCTTAACCTGGGAGTCGATACTAACTCTTTATAGTTAGTGTCAAAATTGAACTCGTGTCCCAGTTGGTGTCTGGAGAGTTGGGGAATAGGTTGGTGTGGGGAAAAAAAGCTTCACACATTTGGTGGCAAGTGCTGTGAGTAAAAACACTTCTATCCCTCTCAGAGACTAGATATTCTATCCTATAAAGTGAGCAGTCCTACATACTACTCACGAGTGGTCTGAGACCCCTGTACACCAAACACACTTGAAATGTGGTTGGAAAAGGGCTGCTGGCCTACCTCCTGACCTAGTCCCAACTCTGCTCTCTGTACTCCAGCCATATTGATCTCCTGTGGCTCTGCCCACACCATGCCACAGGGCCTTTGCCCACATTTTCTTCTTCTTCTAGATTCCCTCTACACTAGCCACAGGGTTACCTCTGCTCCAAGAACTTTGGACTCAAGATTTCAGATCTGTATCGGCCACATTCACTAGTTCATTCCTCACTTACCTCAAGCTGTTCTGCCTTTTCTGGGTGGTCTTGTAATTCCATATTTTGGAAAAAGGCTGTAGTCTGCTGAAATGAATTCTTCAAAGTAATTATTTCTTTTGTAAAGGCATGTCTTTCTTGGATTTCATTCTGTATCAATTCCTTATTTTTTTGAGCCTTCTGGAAAAGCCTAAAATATAGCATCAGAATAAAATTGTTCCTCTATCCTGCTTTTCTGTGTAATAGTTTTATTTCAACAATTAATATAATGTCTGCATAGCTCACAAAAGGTTTTTTTCCTGAGAGAAAAGTACCAGTTTTCAATGGTTTATATACTATATATACAAACATACATCAAATTCTATCACTCCATCAAAAAAGGGGGGATATATGTATACGTATAACTGATTCACTTTGCTGTACAGCAGAAACTAACACAACATTGTAAAGCAACTATACCCCAATAAAAATTAATTTAAAAAAAGAGGAAAAAAAATCTCTAAAACTTTCATCCCAAAATATCTTCTTTTCACACTTTACATTCCAATTGCCATATTTTTTTCCTTGTAATCCTTGAGTTCAATTAAACGTGACTCAGAGGTGTGAATGAAGTCACGCATGGGCCCTTGGAGTCACAGATGATGGAATTAGCCTTTCTATCCAAGCTGATCCCATTTACTGTGGAAGCAGCCATCATATTATTGGAGGAGTTTAAGTAGGGAAAATCTTTCCTGACAGCTATCTGGTAAGTATTTCTAGCTATAAAGATATTAATGATATATCCTTTGACCTGATGATCATACTTCTTGGCATCTTTCTCAATGAAGTAATCACAGATGCACAAAGAGATTCTAGCGTAAGAATATTCATTACAGTGTTTTTATAAAAGTAAAATAAATTACATATAATTTAAAGGTTCTATATTAGGGACTTGGTTAAATACATTATAGCATATCCACATGGTGGATATTTTAAAGAACATTTAATAGCATAGGAAAATAAATATAATATGCTTATAAATGGTTCAGCAGAATATAAAACAGTATAGTACTATGATCACAATGTTTTTAAAAGTACAGCCAGAGTAAGAAAGATGAGTGATTGGTAGTGATTGTTGATGAGTGGTAAAATTAAAGGTGGTTTTTATATTAATCTTTACAATTATCCACATTCTCTAAACTTCCTATAATGAACATGTATTACTAAGTTAGAAAAACAGCAAACATTTAAAAAAATTTGAAACACCAGGATGGAAAATGTGTGCTTGTTTTAATTATCGTTAATACTAATATTTTCCAAACTAGATAACTAATGAGAACCTACTGTATAGCACAGGGAACTCTACTTAATGCTCTGCGGTGACCTAAATGGGAAGGAAATCTAAAAAGAGAGGATATGTGTATAAGTAAAGTTGATTCACTTTGCTGTACAGTAGAAACTAACACAACACTGTAAAGCAACTATACTCCAATAAAAAAAATTAATTTCCATCATTTTTATACCTATCAGTGTTGCCGCAACTTGATTCTGTCATATCATTTGTCATTGTTCTATAATATTTTTATATTCTAGAAATCCAATATTTTCTCAATTTTTCCTGAGTTTGTCAAGCACATTTCCTTAATAGTTTTTCATAAATCTTACTTGTGGCATCGTTCTTGCATAGACATAATCTCTTGAGATGCAGAAACAGTTCCCATAGGTCTTAAGCCTTCAGGAGTGTTCTGGATATTTTTTATGCGCTGCAGAAGTAGGGCCAGTAACAGCTGCTGCCTCTCCACATTCTCTTCATATTGGCATAAACAATCCAGCAGGTCCGAGAATTCCTCTGTGGTGGCTGCCTCTTTTGTTTTGGAAATTTCAGGGAGTTCTTCTTGAAGATTATCTAAAATAATTGCTTCTCGTTCAATCTAATTCAATAAGCAAAAAAAAAAAAACAAAAAACAAAAAACAGGGAGCTAAAATAAGTAAAATATTCTCTTACCACTTCAGGACTCAGCAATCATAATTTTTACATACTGGCTCTTCAAAGGATTCCCAAAGCCACATCCCAGTTCAAGGTAATATTTGTCTTCCTACAGCTGGGAGTATTATCTCTCCACTATCCCAATCCCATAGTTCCCAGCTACTGATCATGTATATGTGTGATTAAAAAGAAGTATTGCTGGGCTTCCCGGGTGGCGCAGTGGTTGAGAGTCCGCCTGCCGATGCAGGGGACACGGGTTCGTGCCCCAGTCCGGGAAGATCCCACATGCCGCGGAACAGCTAGGCCCGTGAGCCATGGCCGCTGAGCCTGCATGTCCGGAGTCTGTGCTCCGCAACAGGAGAGGTCACAGCAGTGAGAGGCCCACATACCGCAAAAAAAAAAAAAAAAAAAAAAAAAAAAAGTATTGCTGTTATGAGCTGAAGGAAATGCTACTGAATATTTTCATAATTTCTTTCTCCTTCCAATTTCAGTTGCTTTATTAAAGCAATTATTTCTCCTGACTGAGATACCCATAAGTTAGTTAGAATGAGCTCCACCAAACTGCATCCATGAAGTAGAAGAGGTTGGGCATTTTTTCTGCAGGTCTCTTTTCTTTCACATCCAATGCTCAAAAAAGTAAGCCCTCAATACCCTGTCACTCACTTACACCAATGGGAAAGCAGCCCAAATTACTGGACTGCTCATGTCTTTCTCAACCACAGCTAAATGCAGAACTCAGAAATACATAACCTATCAATAATAAATAAAATATCTAGAAAGTGGAGTTCTACTGGCCCTGAAACTCAGAACCAAAGACAGAAAATCAGATCCCTCTCATTCCCTCTTCAAATCCTCTGGCGCTCTCCTCAGCAGCACTGTACATTTACCACATTCTGTCCCAGCATTGCCAACATTCCTGCTCTACGTTCAGACAGAGTCAGCCATCCTGCAATCTTGACATTACTGAATATCACAGAGGTCAACTACATTTATGATATCATGCTAACCGAAATGATAAATGAGGACCTGGATGCCCAGTAAGACATGCCAGGGAGTGAGATATAAAGCCTATGAGAATTCAGGAACCCCAGCATCAATTAAGCTCCCAGGGGGGCCAGTAGTCTGGGGCATGCCAGGGGACTTCTATAAGGTAAAGATCAAGTTGTTCAGTCTTGCACCTCTGTTGCCAAGAAAGAGGTGCGGCACTGGATGGGCCTTCTGGGATTTTGGCAGCCGTGTACGCTACACTGGTGACTATTGCTCAGATCCATTCATCAGAACGCCGCCAGTGCTGAGGAGGCAGCGCTGCAGGACCAGGCTATGGCATAAGCTGCCCTGTCACTTGGGCCATAGGTTGCAGCTGGGTCCCCAATCACTAGAATCCATGGGTACATGTGTACCCAATCTACGTGTGTAGATTGGCCCCTCTCCAAGAGACCCAGTTATGGAATTTGTGCTTTCCATCCCCTCAAACCTAAATTCAGTTGAACTGAAGTCCTAGTTCTCAAGCAGGCAGCTACACTTCCACCAGGGAATGGGATACAGGTTCTACTGGGTCATTTTGCAGTCCCCTCACTCCCCCACCAAAGAACCAGCATGCAAAGAAAGGAGTTGCTATGTTGACAGAGGTAACTGTCCACCTAGGGTTTCCAATATACACTGGGGTTGAAAGAACTACGTCCGTAATCCAGGACTTAATGGAGCATCTCTTGGTGCTTCCACGGCCAGCGATAACCATAAATGGGCAACTGCAGCAACCAGGATCCAATAAGAGTAAAGTGACTGAAGGCTCTAACCTTTCCTGTGTCAGTTCTCCTATCTCCCATTCCTGTTCCCTTGGATCACTTTCCAAAATAAACCACCTGCTTACAAGCCCCTGTCTCAGGTTCTGCTCTCTGCTGTAAAGCTGTTAAGTCATTAGGAGGAGAACACAAGGGGGAAGAATAATTTTTTTTAGGACAATAATTTTATCCAAAAGCCAGGCAATTCTTCAAATTGTGAATGGATAAACTAACTGCTGTGCGTGAGTCTGACAGACTATTACTCAGGAATAAAAAGAAATGAACTATTGATACAAGCAGCAGCATGAATGACTCTCACATGCATTATGCTTAGCGAAAAAAGGCCAAACTCAAAAGGCCACAAACTATCCGAGTCTGTTTATACGACATTCTGAAGATGGCAAAACAGATTAATAATTGCCACAGGCTGGAGGTAATGGAAGGGGCTGACTACAAAGGGGCATATGGAACTTTCTTGGGTGGTGGAAATGTTCTAAGTCTTGATTTCATTGGTGGTCATGTGACTGTATGCACTTGTCAAAACGCAGCAAACTTTATACCAAAAAGAATGATGGCAGCCCCCAAATAAGTAAATAGTTGCCACAAAGATTATGCATTCACTCTTCAGACCCTGGATGATTTTCCTTGGACAGGTTATAAAACTTTTAGCTTCACAGTCAGTTATAAAGTTGAGTCTAGAAAGGGAGAAGGAGCCACAGTTGTTCCAAGAGTAAACACAGAGACGGAAACAGAAAAACCTGTAAGCAGCCAAAGTAGAAACTAAAACAGGAAAGACTTCTGGATCTTGGGTACAAGGGGAAGAAGACAGCCTTACCCCTCCCATACCTTTGAAGACATGCATTTATTCTAGCACATTGTGATCAGTGAAGCATAAAATGATGATCCTGAATAACCAGAAATGAATAATTAAATCAAGCAGATTCTGCTTAAGAGGGAGGTCAGATTTTAGGGGGAAAAAAACAGTAAATCAAAATTTAAATTAATTTTTGAATTTGTAAATTTAAATAAGCATTTAAGTTTTCAAAAATCTACTTACACAAAACTTTCTTCATAAAGATACTGGATTGTTGTATCAGTATAGACGTTTTTAAAAACAGAAATTCATTTTGTCACATGTAAAATCGCCAACCATGCCAACAGAATCTTGCATGTACAGGTATTTAGATGATATAATTTTTATTGAATGGATAAAAGCTGTTTTAAAATCTTACATCAATTTGGCATGCGTAAAAATCATTTAAGTTGACAGTTTAGTGGTTAAAAACAGAGTGTACATTTGAATCTTCTATCACTTATGAAGTTGAGCAAGTTAATCTCACTGTGTCTCATTTTCTTCATCCAAAAAATGAGAATGATAATCTCATCCTCATAGGATTCTTGCGAGGATAAATGTAAACACATGTAAAGTGCTTAGAACTATGCCTGACACGTGGCTCAATTAAGTGCCCATTAAGTGTTAGCAGTTGTTGTTATTATTGTTATTACGTGAGAACATATTTTGTTGGTGTTATTCTTTGAAAAACGCATTTTGTTAGCAGATATTGTCAAATGCTTGAATGGATAACTACAAAAATAACTACTATTAAATAACTACTAAAATATGATTGCCAGTGGGTAGAGGGCAAGAGAAAGATAATGTAATAAAATAAAAGGAACAATAATCTTAGGATTAGCCTAAACCTGGATGTGAATAAGAGCTGTCCCTCAACAAATACTAAGTGCCCACTAAGTGCAAAGCCCTGTTCAGCTTCTAAAGCTACAGTGTGAGCAAAATAGATGTGGCCCCAGCCCATAGCCCCAGTTTAATCACTAGCTTGGAGGCTTGTACCAACTTAAATCTCTCAGTGCCTCAGCTTCTTCGTTTAGAAAATGGTGATAATAGGTAACTCTTGAGGGCCATGCCAAGATTCAGCAGCATCATGCGTGAACTGCCTTCTTCTTTTTTTTTTTGGCCGCGCCTCACGGCTTAGTTCCCTGACCAGGGATGGAACCCGTGCCCCCTGCAGTGGGAGTGTGAAGTCTTAACCACTGGACCACCAGGGAATTCCCTGAACTGCCTTCTTAGCACAGCACACAGGAACACACTGCACAGAAGGACCTCAGTAAACCGTGCCATTGTGGATGGGAAAGAGCTGGAGGCTAGCGGCCCTGCTAAAAGGACAATTTACAAAGTTCCTTGGAGTTTTAACATTCAAGAGACTATTTACTAACCAAACCCCAACAGCACCATCAAAATGATATTCATTTTCAAGAATAACAAGTTTTAAGCAGGAAAATATGATAGTGCTAAACGTTTAAATCCTAAGGCAATGTGACCTGCTGCTAATCTAGTATTGATTATATTTGTCTTAAGTAAATTCAGCAGAAATTTTAACAGGAATAAGAGAGAAGGGTTTTCATTTAATGTTCTGATTTGTACCTCATTTATACCTGGTCCTTTGGAAAGATTGAAGAATACCCTAAGATATTTTTATGCTATTTTAAATTTTCTTTCTAAATGTATGGGATGCCTAAGGCCTCAACCATGGTTAAATTAACATCTGTGATCGATATTTATTATGGAGGTTTTCTTTGAGACAGTCTTCAGAAAGAACATCATACACATTTTTAGGTCATACTTATTAACAATAGTAGTTAATTTCCACAGTTAACCACTGTAATTAATTGATTATTATGAATATTACCTTATTCTAACCTCTAGTGTGATGGAGAGACATTTTTAAGAGGGCTTAGCTTATCTGCACGATAAAGATTTTAAAGCTCATATAAGCAAGTAGCCACTTATTTCTAAGAATTATTTGACACCAAAAAAATGCCACTGTCATGAAAGAATTTGAGTCATTCTTGAATAATTCCTTGGAGATTATTTTGCTAGGACCTGACCTCTATAAACATTTACATGTTCCATGCACGTGATGTAAACAAATGGTGCAGGTTGAGGACTTGTTTTATATTTTTTAAAAAATGAAAATAATAAAACAATTTAAATGACATGTGTTAGTAAACTGTACGGTTTGACTGTTGCAAATGAAACACTTACTTCTTCATGGATAAATTTCCACTCCTGCTTCAGTTCTTCACACCACAACTCCCATTCTTTAACAGCTTCCATCAAACTCAGCCATCTCTCCCATAGAGCAGATGTGCTTCTGAGTAAACAGAGGCTGTCACTATCTGTGCACATGGGTCTCAAGTGTCTGAGGACCTGTCGTACTTTCATGAGCTCTTCTTTGGCTGACGTAAGATTTGACACCAAGGTCTTAAGAAAGAAAAGAAAAGGAATAGGAGGGATAGAAGTTTTCTGAATTCAGAACTATCCTGAAACTTATAAACTATTTTAATCTTGAACAATTAATGTTTTAAAATCATCCATGAGTATTACATCATCCATTTTTTAGTCCTTTTGGAAGTCAATTTGAGACAGATGAGAAGCATCTATGTATTATTATATTGCACATGAATTTGGAACTATGGGGACAAATAATGACCTATCAACCAATTTTTCTAAGTAAAAATGTGTTTTCCAAGGTAAATATCCTAGAAGTTCATTTTCTTATTTTAATGTAAGTCTCGTATTTTACTAGATAGCTAATTTGTACAATGCTTACTGTAATCAACCACATACACATTATTTATATTTTTTGGTTTTGTGTTTGTTTTGTGGTAGATGATAAGCACAGATGATTTAGAATGTCCTCATCCAAATGCTAATAACATAATACCATACACTGTGACAGATGAATATATGCAAAAACTAAAATTGCTCAGTAATAGAGTATAAGAAGTAACCAGAATTTAGCATTTCTGAAAGTTACATTAAATGCTCTGTCATTGATCCAGCGATGTCCAACAAAACAACATGCAAGGTAACGCTTTAGAAAGAATGATTAATAAGGACAGGAACTACTGGGGAGAAGACTGTCCTGTGAACCCAAATGATTAAATTTCTCAGAACCAATGCCTCATCTTCCCCATGGCTTTTGGTTTAGGAATTTTGTTGAGTGTACAACTCAGGATGAAGATTTCTGTGGGTCATAACAGAGCCACATCCCGTGATGCCTCCACCTGCTTTCTGCCAATTTTTTGTACATAGTCTTACTGAGATTTGCAAGTTCTATTACCTTGCTCTGTTCCAAGCGCTCTAAAGCTTCTTTGTATGACATTGGCAGTGGGGACATGGACTGCCCAAGAACTGTCTCCATCTGGCTGAGGTCAGTGCAAATTTTCTCTTTTATTTTTCTATAGCCTTTGTAATTTTCAAGACACCTAGTGAGACACAGTTAGGAAAAAAAAGTAATGTTAAATTTTATTTAGTACAATAAATTCTGAACTTCCCAGAATGCATTCTGAACACTTAGTAAAAAACAGAATGTAATTCTCTTTTTGCTACTCAGTGTATTTCAACAAATATTTATTGACTACCTCCTCCTCAAAGGACCTGCATGAGACTTTTAATGCAAACTTTAACAGGCAGATAAGACTGTTTCTAAAACACCTAAACTGGAAAACTGCATTCTTGAGCACTGCTAATAAGGTGTAAATTGGTACAATTCTTGTAGAAAACCACTTAGTCTTAAGAATGCTCATATCTTTTGATCCAACTTCTGCAATTAATCTTAAGGAATCAATCCTAACGTAAGAAATTTATCCTATACCTTATAAAACCTTTTACACAGTAAAATCTTTTTACTTATTAGACTGTTAATTAAAATGGCAAAAATCAGAACACACTCTATGCCAACAAAAGATATGGTTAAGTAAGTTACAACAATCCGTTTTATAAAATATTATATAATAATTACAATTGCTTTTATATGAAGTTTTGTTACAATAAGGAAGAGTTCATTTTATAAAGTAAAGTAAAAGCAGCCTATTTTTATATAGTACAATGTTGTGCTACATTAAAAAAAACACTATGAATAAAATTATGTATACAAAATAGATACAACCTAAATCCCCCACTGAAAACAATAAAAAATTAGGTATCAAAGATATATTTTTAAAAATTCTTAAAACACAATAATAAACTGGCAAAGAATTAAGGAATATTCAGAGGCCCAAACTATGTAAAAGTGGAAATACAGAAAAATAAGCTAAGCTCCAAGGTCAGTTTTTCACTTTGAGGACATTTGTCAAGTTTCAGTTTTGTTGACCTTCACCTGGAATGCTGCGGACAGAGGATAAAGCCCGGAGCACACCCAGGATGGATGTTTATTAGGACATCCCCTCTGTAAAGATAATTTGTAACACATATAACACAAAGACCAGCCTCCAAAATGTAGAATAAATCCCTACAGATCAGTAAGAAAAAGCTAGACAACCCAATAAAAATTGTCTTGAACAGGCATTTTTCAGAAGATGAAAGATGAAGAAGTATTCACAAAAGAGGCTCAAATTCATTACCAGTAATAAAGATGCAAATTAAAACCACAATGAAGTATCACTTAACCATCAGACTGGCAAAAATTAAATCTCACAACATTAAGTGTTGGTGAGGATATGGGACAACTGGAACATTAATATGTTGCTGGTTTGAGTAGAAATGGGTAAACTCATTTGGAATTAAAAATTTAAGATGTGCATACCTTTTGACCCAGCAATCACAGTCCTAGTTATACACCCAGAGGAAGCTCTCGCATTTGCAAATGTTCCTAGAAGCACTGTTTGTGAATGCAAAAACTAGAAACAACCCAAATGTGTACCAACAGCTGGGTGAGTGAATATTTTACTACAGACAAAAACATGAATAAACTTCAGGATCATAATGGTAAGTTTGAAAAAATGAAGTCACAGAAGAATACATATACATGAAAACAGGACACAAACATGTAGTAAAAATATTTTTAAAAGCAAGGGCATGGTAAATAAAAAACAGGATAATGGTTACTTCTGAGAGGAGAAGGAAGAAGTACCCAAGAGGATTCAAAAATCATGATGTTTATCTTTGAACCTTTGGGTACAAAGGTGTTTGTTTTATCATCATTCTTTATACCATACTCAGACTTCTATAAACATTCTGTTTTAAGTACTCAATATTAATTAAGAAAAAATGAAATAAATGCAATAGAATATTTGCCATGGTTTTCCTTAGTGATTTTTTCTTACTTTTCCATATTTTCCAAATTATTTCTAATGTGTACATGTTAATTATAAACAAATCTATATTTTGTTCTTAAAGCATTACCTTTAGCAAGAAGTACCTACCTTTCTACTTCAGCTTCCTTTACTTTGGCTGCCTCCCTCATGGCTGAGCTCTTAGAAACTAATTCCTGTAAAGTACACTCAAGTTGTCGTTGAGCTTCTGGGCTGCATATAGTCGCCAAATTCTCGGTGAGGTCCTGGATGTCTGCTATTGTGGACTTCAGTTCCTCTTGTTTGCGGCGAGGCATCTCTATTGATTCTTCTGGATTATCAAGGTCTACTCTATGGGATGCAATGATGGCTTCAAGGGCAGTGATGATCCCCATGGCCCTGGCGACTGCTTCATTATAGCGTGCCATATTTCCATAAGCATCATTCAAGACATTCTGGTGAATGGAAGATTAAATGCCGTGATGAAAACTGTCAAACTTTTGTCATTCTTGAATTTTTGTGATACATTCATAATATGTCTCTGTGTCATAAAGAAGGAGCATCTCACACTTATAGTTTAATAATATTACACTAATAGTTAAAAATGAATAAGTTTAAACTAAAAAAAAAAACAAACAAAAATGAATAAGTTTTTCTTTGCATAAAGAAAATGGTTTCCAGATTTGCTAAATCTAATCTAAATTTAAAGATACATCTCATGAATCATGTCTAATGATAGATGTTCCTGCTCTAGAACTCTTGTATTAGACTATGAATTATATAAAACAGTTGAATATATTTAATGTATATAACCTTAAGCAATATCTGTGGGGAAAAAAACTGAAAAGACCCACACACACACCAAACCTCTTGTATTTTTAAATTAATGGCCCTGCCACTAACTTTAGTTTTGAGCACATCACTTAATGTCTCCAGACCTCAAGTCTTCTCACTGAAATAACAAATAGTTGAAATGAATAACTTTAGAGGTCCCTTCCAGTCCAGCTCTAAATATATCACTTTGGGGATTTATGTACATTGTTTCTGGAAACTGTATTAAAATCAAGCAGAGAATTTGTTAAGTACCAATTTAAAGAATGTATTAGGGTTCATATGACTTTATATTTCTGTAGCATTTATACCTTAGCAAAATAGTTCAAATACATTATCTAACAACTTTTTGAATTAAAGAAGGGAGTCGGGCTTCCTTGTTGGCACAGTGGTTGAGAGTCCGCCTGCCGATGCAGGGAACACGGGTTCGTGCCCCAGTCCAGGAAGATGCCGCGGAGCGGCTGGGCCCGTGAGCCATGGCCGCTGAGCCTGCGCGTCCGGAGCCTGTGCTCCGCAACGGGAGAGGCCACAACAGTGAGAGGCCCGCGTACCACAAAAAAGAAAAAAGGAAAAAAAAAAAAAAGAAGGGAGTTAACGTCCCCATTCTAGAAATTCAGTGTGACAACTCTGAAAACACAGTGAAGGGCATTATATTAAGAACAGTGTGTTTAGATGATGCCTAAGATATCTACCCTATTATTGCAAGAAAGGAGGGAGTTTGTTGTCGTCGCTCTGCAACAGAGATCAGCAAACTTTTCCTGTAAAGGGTCAGACCGAATATTTTAGGTTTTGCAGGCCATACGGACTGTCACAACTACTCAGCCCTGCTGTTGTAGCAGGAAAGCAGCCATACACAAGCCAGTAAGGAATGGGCATAGCTGTGCTCCAATATAACTTTATTTACAAAATCAGGTGCCTGGGCATATTCGGCCCATGGGCCTTAATTTGATGACCCCTGCCCTAAAATCACACAGATCTCAACATGAATCCTGGTTCTGTTACTATTTCAAGACCTTGAGAAAACTGTTGATGTTTCTGAACTTCAATTTCCTTATTTTAAAACGGGGCTAGTAATAGCACCCATTTCACAGAGTTGCTAGGAGGATTCAAGATAAAGTGTTCAGCACAGTTCCCAGACACTGTAAATTCTAAATAAACGTGGAGTTATTATCTTGTGTTCTTTATACCATATTTCTTCCACTACTCTCTATTATTTCTGAAAAGCAAACAAACAAAAATCACAAACTTTTTGGTTCTGAGCTCAACAGAAGCTACGAGGGATATAGAAATAAAGGTGTCAAACTCAACTTTTTCCAAACTGTAAGGAACTGTATTTAGATACAGAATGAGCTGGGATTATAAACTGGACCTTTGAAGTTCTTTAAAATGGCTATTCTCCTGTGCAGAATATTTCTATAGAATGTGTAGCTTCTTGAGAAATGTGGATATTAACTAGAGTAAAACATAAAACCACGAAATTACAACAAATACATTAACGAACTAATTAAAAAACTTACTGTGCGCAAATCAATGCTTGCATTAAGCTGCATGTAAAGATCTTCAATGTCATGTAATTTTGTCTCCACATCACTAGCTTCAGAAGAGTTTTCTTCTCTTTGCTTCTCAAGAACAGTCACAGCTTTAATGCTATCCATTTCTGCCTGAACTTGTTCTTGAAACATTTCACAATTAACTTTTTCATTTTGAATATGTTCAATTTGCAAATTTATAAGTAAAGGCTGTTGTAACTGAGATTTTATCTGATTTAAAACATGTAAGGAATTTTCTAGTTTGTCCTGAAAATTCTTTTCATCCATTTCTTTCGGTTGGGATTCCAGGACTATATTTTGGAGAACCTTGTGTAACTTATCACTTTCTTCTGCATACAGCTTTATTTGTAGCATTTCTTTCTCTTTGAATGAGTCATCAAAGTCCTTATTTTCACTTAATTTCTTGATTATTTCATGATACAAGCACATGACTTTCCTGATTCTCTGATTCAAAATTTGAGCATTGAGCAGACTGCTTTCTGGTGGGGTGTCAGGCGTTGTTAGTAGTGCTTCAGTCCTTTTCTTAACTTGCAGATCCATAGCCCTCAATTTACCTAGTGATGCCTGATATTTGCCATATTCTGCCACAAATGTATCTAACTGCTTAATTTTTTCTTCAAGTTCCTTTTCTTTTTCAAGTATTTGGGTTTGTAATTGGTCAAGTTGGGACCAATCCCAATTTAGTCCTATACAGTCAAACACTTCTTTGAGTTTCAATACTTGTAGGATACTAGATCGAATACCAGTGATTTGGTCTTTAAGACGATACAACTCCTCTTTAACATCTGGATTTATTTCTGGATTTAGTAGCAGTTCATTGTGCTGTATATGGTCAACCTCCTTCTGAAGCACAGATGTTTTTTCATAAAATTCTCTATAAAAATTTATCTTGTGTTCTACTTCATTACATTTATTTTGAATGAATCTTTGTGTTCTGTTGGCTCTAGTCTTAAGATTTTTCAATTGATCATCTAGAAATAATCTTTCAAATACACTTAGATCTTTACAGATGTTTGTTTGTTCCTGAAGATGTGTTGCGATTACACTCTCAATTTCCTGCAATTCCTTCTGAGAAATGGTCAAAGTGACATACTGATGTTCTAGTTCAGCTTCTGTGGAGGTTGTTTGCATCTTGGGGATCATCAGTGTTTCATTTCCTTGAAGTGAAAGTTGAACCTTCCCTATTACCCCAACAAATTTGCTTCTTTCTTCCAAGTTAAATTCTAATTGCTGTGATCTTTGAGTTGATTTTAAAACTAGCATTTGGTATTGATTCTGTAAGTCCTGTAGGAGGTTATTTAAATCACTGCTCTCATATGCTGTAAGGTTAGGAATATTATCTTTGACCTCTTCAACCAATGACTCCACAACCTGCTGCTTATCTAGAATGCCATCGTGCACCACCTTGCATTTTCTGATCTGTGAAAGAATATTGTCTGGGAGAAGGGAAATGGTAGGGATGAGTTCACCTAACAGATTTTTGACCCATAAGATAGCCTCTTTCATCTTGTACCTGGTCTCACACTTCTTGATCTGATTTTCCACCTCTATGTTTAATGGTTCCAATGCTTCCAATTGCTTCTGCAAATTATTTATTGCGTCTTCTAAAACCTTCTTTTCTTTTTCTCCCCAAATCCTCTTCATCTGAAGTTCAGCTCGCCCTCTGAACACAGAAAATCTATGCTTGATAGTCTGGAGTTCAGTGGCCAAGGCAACCATGCTTTGATTCCCTTCCTCTTCTGGAGAGTCCAGCCTTAACTGCAGACACTGCTGCTGCTGCTGCTGCAGAGAAATTTCAAGGTCTTGGATCTTACTCATGAGAAACGTAAACTCATCATGTCCCACCACTTGCTGAGAATACTTCTTCTGGACCAGTCGTTCCATTTGCTCCCAACCACGTTCAAGTTGCTTCATCTGGCTTTCCAACAGCTTCTTATCCATGTCAGTCAGACAGTTTGATAAATTTTCCCATTCGATTTTCAACTTGCTTAAAGAATCTTTCTCTTTTTCTATTGATGCCAGTAATTTTTTAATTTTGTCCATATGGGTTGAACTGTCCAGTGGCCCCCTAGCAAAAGAAGAAAAATGGAGCTGATTAATATTTATTATACATCAACATGAGGTTAGCTGTCATTAAAAGAAATTAATTCTGCTTTGAATTCACAGAAGAGAAGATTAGGTTGTCTGTAAGAACACTCTGTCCTTAAAATAAAAATCAGAATCTTGTTTACTGTAGCTCTCAATTAATGTGTAACAGTGTAGAAACCTTGTCTATAAAATGAGTATCATAAAAATGCAGAAGCACAGGAAGGGAGTGAAAAGTGAAGGGAAGAATGTATGTAAAAGTACTCTGTCACCTGTAAAGTACTTGTACAAAGTTAGGCTAGGACTAAGCTAAATTACAACATCCAACCCCTTTGTTATCATCTTACCAACAATAATGATAAAGATATTGACTAAGAAGGTACAATCATCAGACTAATCTTTTAAATATAAAATTGTTTCCTCAAAGGATGTCACTGAAAGTGAACCCAATTTAGGCAAAAGTATAAAATAAAACTTTTTAATAATGAGAAAATGTTTACAAGTTATGACTGTATCTACAATCTTCAGCCATCATTTTCAAAGCCAAAAGGAGTACATACATGTAAAAAGAAACCATTACAATACATATATATTCCTTATGTTCCAAACTATTTAAACCAAGTATGTTAATATTAAACAATTGTATTGGGCTTCCCTGGTGGCGCAGTGGTTGAGAGTCCGCCTGCCGATGCAGGGGACACGGGTTCGTGCCCCGGTCCGGGAAGATCCCACATGCCGCGGAGCGGCTGCGCCTGTGAGGCATGGCTGCTGAGCCTGCACATCCGGAGCCTGTTGCTCCGCAGTGGGAGAGGCCACAACAGTGAGAGGCCCGCGTACCGCAAAAAAAAAAAAAAAATTGTACTGATAATGTGTCTGCCCCCCTCCCATAGTTTAGAATCATCTCTTGGCAAAAAAAATGCTAAATTCCATAGAACTTAAACTTATTTTGCAGATATTTATAGAGTGAGTTAATAGTTTAATAAATTAATTTGTAAAATTAATTGTAAAATTAATATGAATATTTTTTGCATGAAACCAACAGAATTTTCTTCAATGGTTTCCATATGAAATTAATTTCCACACTGTAGTATTAAAATCATAATATTCTTTAATAGTATAAACTCTTAACACCCTGGGCCTGTCCAAGGCAGTGGAGCCTATGGTTGAACACAAAGAATGCACATCCTAAATTCTTATACTTACACTTTTAGACTTTCCTTTTCTGTCAACAAGGCTTTCATCGAGGATTCAACTGCCACGAGGTGTTCCTGAAAATCTTTAAGGAGACAGTATTGGCTTTCTTTCTTTTTCTTCAAAGTAATAAGTGCCTGAAGCAGATTGTCCAAGTGCTGCACTGAATACCTTTCACTGTGGGGAAACAAGGCACTTGTTTCTGCTTTCTTCAGATATTCAATTTGTTCTAGTGGTTCAATGGCTGCTTTCTTTGCTTCCAACTGGGTACATAATTCCTAAAAACAAGTCAAGGAAATCAATAAATATACACTCACTCATTCACTCATTAATTAACTCATTTATTTTTTTCCCTTTGCTCTTTCCTTTCAGTAACACATTCTATCCCAAGAAGATGTTTTAAATATTTCATTTGCACACAAGAGAAACTAAGGTCCTGACATTTAAAAGATTTTTTTTTACTAGAGTCATGTTAAAATGTAGACTAACACTCACCATTGGTCTAATGTTTAGTAGCAAATTGGTCACCCTATTGTGTTAAAAGATTCTACAATGTCTAAAGAAGATTTATCTTTTTATTAGTTACATGCATCCCTTCTCTTCCCTGTTTGAGATACATGTTTACTGTTATGTAAACTTAGCTAAAATTGTAAGGGTCATTTTAAAAAACATGGTAATGTATTGGACTTTTAGATGCCTTTCCATAGCTATGAAAACACAGCTGTAAAAACAAAGAAGGAGTATCCCATAATGCTGATAATCAGAAAAAATAAAAGGAATTTGTCAGAATCAGAAAAATACAGAGGACTAAGAAAAGGAATGATGGCAAGTCAGAATCTCCAAATTTTCTTACTGAATAAGTAAGATTTTAGGAACTTTGTGAAAGAGAAGACTAATGTTCATTAAACTTTTACTCTTCTTAAATGGAAAGATTTATACAACTTACTGATTAGTACATAATTATATAGTTACCAAACTGATCACCAGGCAAAGGTTAAATAAGACTTTTCATTCTGTGGAAGCAATTTTTTGGTAATTAAAATATATTGTATTGTACTGGATAAATGATGCAATCACGTTGTCAGTATTTTTCTTGTTTCCATACCTCTATCTCTTTTAATTGTTCATTTCTCAACATAACATCTAATTCTAAAGGTTGATTTTGCAGCTCATTGACTTTCTGCTCATCTTCAGTAGTTTTCATGCTCTCTTGAACATCAAGAGAAAGTTGTTTTGACAAAACCATTTCCACAGCTGAATTCTGAAAACATAAAAAGATTAATTGCTGAATAGTCTACCTTTCAAATAAATAATTTTTTATTTTTCTTGATGAAATAATTCCAGTTTCTTCTATTTACTCAGATTAAAGACTTCTCACAAGTATATCTGGCCACTACCAAAGAGGATTTTTCCATGCAAAATTTAATGCTAATATTGGTATACCAAGAAAAATGAAACTTTTTTGGCAAGACAGTATAGGATCTGGCATTGCTCAGTTATATACTGAGGAATATCTACAGTCTTAAAGAAAGAAAACGGATATGGAAAAAGCAAAAGTTCCAAAGTTTATACTTAGTATTCACCATAATGCAGAGGGCTGGGCAAATGGTAGGCACTCAATGGTACCCACTGGTAGTTTAAAATAGTAAGTGGAGAGATGAAGGAAACACCAAAGTACCAAAATTTCATCATATTAAAAATGTTATGCCTAGGGACTTCCTGGCAGTGGTTAAGATTTTGCCTTCCAATGCAGGAGGTACGGGTTCGATCCCTGGTCGGGGAACTAAGATCCCACATGCCTCCCCAAAAAAACCAAAACATAAAAAAAAAAAAAAACAGAAGCAATATTGTAACAAATTCAATAAAGACTTAAAAAAAAAAAAACAGTCCACATCAAAAAAATCTTTACGAAAACAAAAAAAGGAATTTCCTTCTTAAAAAAAAAATGTTATGCCTTAAATTACGTAAAGGCAAGAATTCCAATTCTGGGTATGGCAGAACAGGTTATATGTGGGGTAATCTGATCTTTTCTGAAAGCTCTAAGAAATTGAGGTTCTCAATAGGATATATAGAGATGCCATTTCAACTCATTTATTCATTCTTTCAGCAAATATTTGTTGAGCACTTACATACAACAGGCACTTTATCAGTAATTTTAAAAGATTTCCCATTATTTTGCTAAGGTATTAGTTTTTATTTTCAGGTTACTTTATAAGTGAAATACCATTTAATTTTGCCATATACTTTCATGTCAGTAAAAATCTTTGAGGCATCAAGTCTGTGAATAAAATGTGTCCACATATCCAAACAAGGTAGAAATTGCTGTTTTAGTAGTAGATAGTAGATACATTACTAGATAGTAATATAAGATGTTAACAATAGGGGAAACTGGGTAAGGGATATATGAGAACTATCTGTACTATCTTTGCATGCTTTCTGTCAATGTGAAACTATTCTAAAATTAGAGTTTATTTAAATAAAACAGATACTGTCTGGAGCTCCATCAATACTAACTGGTAAGAAAATTCAGCTGACCAGTGTTACTGGTTTTGAAGTATTTACTTGGCACTTAGCACGAGTCACTTCTTCTACAAGGCTGCAAATAACTGAAATGATTTTTCAAATTTCCTCCATTTCCAATTTGTTCGTGCAAACTACGGTTAAAATCTCCATGGAAGGCAGCATCTTGGGTGGGGGTGGGGGGTGGGAGACCCAGGAAGGCTGTGAGAGGCAAGGACAGAGGTGCTACACCACAGATTTCATTGGCCCATGGGTACTCTATGCCATGAACTGCAATTCTATGAGGTGGACGCCTGCCTCCTTTTAATCTGATGGCTACTGTTGCTTACAGCACCCAACAAATCCACCTGTAGGGCAAGCGCTCCTGCGCTAAAGGCATAGATACTAAACCCAGGAAAACTTTACTTCTTATCAATAATTTATTAGGAATTCAGAGCCCTGGTCTCTCTTACCTGATGGACTGGTCACTTACGGACTAGCCACATTCATAACCTGCCATTTGTAATCTGCCTTCCACGGTCAGGGAGAGCATCCTAAAAAACTTGAAATCACCCCATAACACCATTTGTTTACCAACTCCAAAAGCCATGTTTCCACTTTGGTAGAAAAGCCAACAGAATCCCTCAAATGAACATTTTAAATTTAAAAGGTAACATTCCTGGGCTTCCCTGGTGGCGCAGTGGTTGAGAGTCCGCCTGCCGATGCAGGGGACGCGGGTTCGTGCCCCGGTCCGGGAGGATCCCACGTGCCGCGGAGCGGCTGGGTCCGTGGGCCATGGCCGCTGGGCCTGCGCGTCCGGAGCCTGTGCTCCGCAGCGGGAGAGGCCGCAACGGTGAGAGGCCCACGTACCGCAAATAAATAAATAAATAATAAAATAAAAATAAAAAAATAGTCACTGTGCAAGTGATTTAAAAAAAAAAAAAAAAAAGGTAACATTCCTTTGCTCATGCCCGAGAGGTTAGAACACAGGCTTGTGTCCCGATTGGCTCCTGGAAAGATTCTCCTATATTTCATAACCAGTGATCATTTGCTCATCACCCTTAGTGGTGTGTTATTTTTATTTTGCAGGCTCATTTGAAACATCTTATTTTAAATTATAAGAGAATTCAAATATATTTAAAACAACAGAATATAACAGATAATCATTACCCATGACACAGATATAACTGATATAATTTTCTATATTAAAAATATAATTTACAGCCCAGTCCTCAACCCTTTCTCATCTCTTCCTCCCTAGAACTAACCACTATTCTAAAATCCACACATACTTGTCTTTATACTTTGACTACATGTGTTAATATACATACAGTATTGTTTTATATATTTTTAATTCTTATAAAATTGGAATCATACATGTATCATTTTACAACTTAGTTTCCTCACTCAGCGGTATGTTTTGAGGTTTATCATGGTGTCAGATATAAATCCCATTCAGTCATTTTACGTTTGTATACTGTTCTGCTATCTGAATGAACACGACTTACTTGTCTGTCAGGCTACTATGGACATCATCATTGCTTCCAACTTTTCCTATTATAGATATTACTGTGATAAACACCCTTGTTTTAGGCCTTCTTGCACTTATGTGTGAGTTTCTTTGGGACGTTTTCCTAGAACTGAAATTATTCCTTTTGATTCTCGATAGACAGTTATTGATTTGTTCCTACCAGCATGGTAAAAGAATTTGTATTTTCCCTATTCATCTCTGGTATTTGGTACTAACAGACAATAATTTCTGCCAATACATCGGGTGTGAAGTTGACATCATTATTGTTTTATGCTCCCTGGTCATATGAGTCTTACCTCCTGTGGATTACTTCTGCATAATCATTGACTATTTTTTATTGGGTTGGTTATAATTTCTGGTGTTCTTTTATATACTGGATACTAGTCTTCTAACCATTTTATGTACTGCAATTATTATCGCTCAGTAGATTGTCTTTAAATTTTATATATGGTATCTTTTGTTGACAATGACTTTAATGTTTTAATGCAGTCAAATTTATCAATCTTTTCCTGTTTGGGCTTCTGCTTTTAGGGCCTTTTTTTGTGTGTGTGTGGTACGCGGGCCTCTCACTGTTGTGGCCTCTCCCGTTGCGGAGCACAGGCTCCGGACGCGCAGGCTCAGCGGCCATGGCTCACGGGCCTAGCCGCTCTGCGGCATGTGGGATCTTCCCGGACTGGGGCACGAACCCGTGTCCCCTGCATCGGCAGGCGGACTCTCAACCACTGCACCACCAGGGAAGCCCTGAGATCTCAAAAATATAATGTATACATAATAATTTATTTTTATTTAGCCTGTTCAAGGTTCTCTGTACTTCTTGAAATTGAGAATTCATATTATTCTTCAATTCTGGAAAATTCCCAGCCTTTCTTTTCCTCCATTCTCTCTATTCTCTCCTACAAGTCCTACCAGAATTGTGTTTGACCATCTCATTATAGCCACTGGGTCCTTAAAATCTCTTTCCTCTTTTCCATCTCTTTATAGCTCTGTGTTGGATTGTGGGTAATTTTCTAACATTTTAGCGAACTAATTCTCTCTTCAAGCTGTATCAAGTGTGCTACTTGACCAGAGCAATCTTAATCTCAATGACTTAAAAAACATTATTGAAGTTCCTTATGGTTCTTTTTCAAATCTAACCTTTTTTCTCAAAGTATTTTATTCTCTCATTATGATTTCAAATCCATCTATCACTAACCATTTAAAACGTATTATTGTATGTTTCAAACTGCTGCACTGTCTCACTATCCCAGTATATTAATTCCTCTCAATTTTAGTGATGAGGACTCTTCTGGTGGAATGTTGCTTTGTGTTATTGATTGATTGACTGATTCATACTAACTCAGGGTTATCAGACTTTTTTTTTTTTAAACTACATTGTGGGAATCCCTATGACCTGATCGGTAGAACTGACCGCACCCCCTTATGCAGATTTGTGTTTGCTTCTTCCAGGTACCTCAAGGAGATAAAGACAAAGGCTGATTTACATGTTAATTTCTTAACTTGAATGGCTCCACAATGCAAGTAGTATAGATTTGGACTCTAAACCTGTTTGAGATATAGGGTGGTTCTGATTTCTCATGGGAGACCTTCTTTTCCCACCCGCAGTCAGAATAGGTAGGTCCTAGGCCTTTCTCTGGGTTAGAGATTTTCTTGTTGGCCTTTCTCCCTTTCTCTTCAAGGGCCCTGTCCATTCTGGAGTAACCACTCCAATGCATGGACTCTCATGAGCCCTTATGAACTCTAAGCCCCAGGACATCTGATTCTTTCCCTTCTCCACTTCTCCTGGAATTTCTCTTAAAAAAAAAACTATGATCAGTATAAACTTAAGACAAAGTATAACTTAATAAGCATACATATTGAACCTCTGAGCATAAATGGAATTTTCAAAGTTAATAATAAATTTAAAGTAGAAAATGACGATTCTATCAAAAGCCTGGTTCTGTTATATTGCTAACTATATTTACTTTTTTAAAAACTGTTGCTTTTTTTCAACCATGTCTCTTTTCTTTGAGTTTGGCCTGTTTGGAAAAGAACAGGAGGTGAGAAAGAATGTCATCAATTCTCCTAAAGGGTAGGACTGTGTTACTGTCATTTTTATGTCCCTTAATTCACAAAGTAAACATTTGACTTTAACATTCAAAACACTGAGCTTTAAGTAACTAAGCATTAGTCTCTGGCTTGCGCAAACCTAGCAGCACAGTCAAGAGGTAAAGACCATGACAGCTTCACTATCCTTTTTCCCATTCAGGGGCAATGGCCCCGTGGCTATAATAATTCTGTGACAGTGAGAAACTGCATCTATCACTTATAACCTGCCAACATTGGGACATTGTCATACATACTCTAGAGGATATATTTCTTTCTTCTCTAAAGCATTCCAACATGAAGTAGTAAAACAACAATTCTAAGCGTAAGCAAACATCCATCACTTTTAGAGACAAAACCGAATGGCAGATCAGGTTAATCTCAGAGGCTGCCTCTTTCTCTTAGCATATTGTCTAAAATGTTAACATGACCCGTAATGCACTTGGGACTTAGCCAGCCCTGCCTACCTCCCAGGCCTCACCTCTGTCCTTCTCCTCTCCTCCTCCCGCTATGCAGTGGCCTTATTCCAGTTTCTGACTCCTCATGTTTTCTCCCCCCACAAGAGGAAATTCTACTTTCTCTGCCAAGAGTGATCCTGACACCCAGCTCTGAGCTCTGTTATCTCCAATCCACGCTGCTGGTCTCAGGTCAAGTGCTGTTTCTTTAGAGAAGCTCTCTGAACTTCAGAGAACTACAGTTCAAGCCAGCCTCCTTTATTATAGATAATCATGGAAACGTGTTCCTTCCTTTAGTTGCTGTAATTAGCCTCTCATCAGTTAATTAGTTGATTAATGTATGTCTCCTCCTCTAGACCAGAAGCTCTATGAGAATAGAGACCACGTCTATTTTCACTCACTGATGAACCCTAACTGCCCGTTCAAGAAATTTTTACCGAATGGATGTATAGATGAATTCACATTAGAAAAAATAAATAAATAAGAGAATTTCATTTAGTCTTCAATTGCCAAGATTAACAATTTGTGGTTTATAAAGTAGAGTTGGAAAGAAATTGAGGACCCATCAATCTAGCAGCTGTGGACCAGAGATCTGTTAGGAATGACAGGAACAGGGCTTGGTTGGGCTTAACGAGAGTAGAGAAGGTTTGAAACACGCATGAGAACTGGAGTCAAACAGCATACTGGCATATTAAACCTCAATGAACAACCCACATAACACATTCAATAAAACTGTGAGGTAGACCACCAAGCATCAGGCTGGGTAGAGGCGCCTGGCTCTAGTCCCAGCTCTGCTAGAATGAGAACTCGGCTGATTAACATCTTCTGACATTAATTCCCTAATCTGAAACACAGGGTTAGGAGAGACATTTTCTAAGGTTTCTCAGCCTAAGATTTCAGGACTTTGGAGCGTGTTCTCAAATGCATGCTGCTTGCAGATGTTAATACCATGTAAGTCCCTTGTCCTGTAAAGAAATAAATCTTGGATTGAGAAAAATACCTCTAGAGTAAGAAACAAGATTGGCATCCTGGCCAGAAGAGCAAAGTAATACACTTGGAAGGCAGAGTTGACACATGGCCCAACTACATGTTCTATTACAAAATTTTTTTTTACTGACTTACTAGGATAACCAACACCAGAAATAAACATCATTTACTCCAGGCCTGAAAACTCTTTCCTCCTTTTCATTCTAGTACTGCCTCCCCTGAGTTTCTGGTCACTCGCTCACAGCTGGACGCCTTGCATGTTCTGTATCTGTGATCATCCACCTTCCAGGATTTCTCTATGGGCGCCTTCTTAAATATTGAAATTATAAATGCTCAGAAAATGTTGAAAAGAACAAAAGATGATTCAGACATACTAAATTATACCTAATGACAAGGAAATTAAAGAGGTAATTATAGACAGGTAATTATAGACAAACTTTTTTTTTTTTAAGAGCAATTATGTCATGTAGGTTGACACTTGGGAAGGAGTGGGCAAAAAAAGATCATTCAATACAGGTTAAGCCGTAATGCCGCTTTATGAATTTTTAGAAAAATAATAAATGAAGAATGTATCAGTTTCCCTGTGTTTCCTTTTTATCATTTCCTTTTATGGACACCTGGAATCTTAAGAGATTAGTCAGTCCTCATTTTTTATCATATCCTAATTTGTTACTTCACTTAACCTATATAGGAAGGGGGAAATGGAAGGCAGTTTTGCCTTTTCATATTTAAATAATTTTAGAAATTCACCTCTGTAATTACCCAGTATGATCTGGGATCATAAGCACCACACCCTTCAGAGCTGCATTTTGTAACTTCTTTTGTCTCTAAGTCTGCATTAATATTCTTGATATTAAAGAAAAATTCAGCCAAAGGTCCAAATCTAAAATATCTCCTAAATTTCATCTAAAATGAAAGTCTTGGCAATGGATTCAAACATATACATGCAATTTTGAAAAGTGCAATCACACTTTCAGCAACTCTAAGACCAAATGCAATTTATCAAAGAAATAATAAAATTAAATAAAACTTCCTAAAATTTTTTCTGGAGACAATTTTACATAATCTGATAAAAGCCCTTCTAGGCTCCAAAAAGGCACATGAAATGAGCATTAATTAGATATTTAATTAGTATTAGATTTTAAACTGTGACAATTGTATTCTAACTTCTAGCTGAATGACTAGCACAAAAGAGGTCTCAATAAATGTTTTTAATAGATTAAATGGTTATTTTCACTGTCACAATAGTTTTTGATTAATCAGATTTATAATTCTGTAAATTGTGCTTTTCCGTGCTCTATGTATTCATTATATAGAGACTCTTGCTTAATTTACACCTGCATCTTATATTTGTCACTTTGTATTATATTTGTCTATGCTGATTTTGATCTCTTATACCAGTTGTAGTTCAACTTTCAAACTGCTCTTGTATAGAGAACAAACTTGTAGTTACCAGTGGGGAGAAGTTAGGGGGAAGGAATAGGGGATTAACAAACTATTAGGTATAAAATAAGCTACAAGGATATATTGTACAACATGGGGAATATAGCCAATATTTTATAATATCTATAAATGGAGTATAACCTTTAAAAATTGTGAATCGCTATATTGTACATCTGCAATTTATATGATATGGTACAGCAACTATACTTCAATTTAAAAAAACTTAAAAAAATTTTAATAAAATGAAAATTAAAAAAAATTTTTTTAACTGCTCTTGATCTTGGTCTAACATTACATAGAATAAAGTAAATACAGTCAGTACTTAGCGTAGAGAAGATAAGAAGCACAGATTCAAGAAAAAAGATTCATGTTACAAAAGAGGGGGAAAAAAAGGTAAAATGTCGCTAGAAATTAAAACTAGATTCCTCTAGGCCAGACCTGCAAAAATTATTTGAAGACTTAAGTCCCTCCATCTGCTCTAAAAAAAATCATTCTAATGAAGTACCATAAATTATCAATAACTCATCATTCAAGATTAAGTGAAATCTTAATAAATAAAAAAATCTTATTGGGTTATGATCTTTATATAGTTTTCAATATACTCTATTGAATTTGGAGGGTTCACAGCCAAAATTGGTCTGAGAAGCTAATCTTAAAGTTATTAAGCAAATCCCTTTAGCAATGTCATGAATTAGGATAGAAAGCACTCAGGTATTTTTCCTTTTTTACTTATTTACTGCTCTTTAAATACCGTTAAGAAAGTTTCTTTTACACGTACAGCTTCAAGAGTTTCACCACAGGGCCCTAATCCTTTAAGATATATTTCCTTAGCTCTATCTAACACTGTTTGTGGGATTTAGAAGTCTTCTCCTATGGCCAGAGAGATGCTCCACCGGCGTTTAACCTTGTTTTACACATTTCTAGAAAACCTTATCTGGTTCCTCTAATCCTCCATGATTTCTGCTCTAGGAAGACAACAGAAGTGCAGGCTCTCTTCATTCCTGTGTATCATGTATTCCATAAAAAGCCGACAAGAACCCACACCTGAATGGTCTAACCTTTGCTGCTGTCCCACTGGACCCTGGATTGTGAGAGGCTGACTAACAGGTAGGCTCTTTCAAATGTAGCTTACTGGATGGCTCTTTGTGCCTTTTCCATTTCAATCTCTAACCTATGAGAAAGCACTTTAAGAGCTACAGGAAAATGTACCCATTTGGATGTTTAGAATGAAAACAAAACAATATTCTTTCTTCTCCACAGGGACCATCAGGAGGCTGAATGTTGATATTCTCACACCAAATGATCTGACAACATTTAAAAATACATTTGCAGTACAGGGTTAACGTAAGAAGAAAGGCCCCTATCCTTTCAAATGGTCTCTGATTTCATTATGAAATCAACCGAAAAAAAAAAAAAGACCCTAAAAAATAGGGCTGTTGGATTTTTTTCCTAAGAAATGTGGGTACAGCACATTTTCTTTTGCCTTTTCCAATTTGCCTTTGAGCGCCTGATCCAGGAAACTGTATCTGATTACATATCAGAGAGAATAATAAACCTAAATTGATGACTGACATTTCTAACAGATGAACAGTAATATTTCACTGCTGAAATCCTGGACAGTTTTCTAAGGGCTCTTTTGACAAGTGGGCATCATAAATAGCCAGCAGATTGAGGGTTTAATTATGAAATCAGAAGGCTTGATTCACGACCCTCTTTTCAGAGTCCAACAACACCTCTTCATTCGCAGACACGATGTCTTAGAGATGCAATCACAAGCACTTACCTTATTTATTTCCCAGTCTTCCTCCAACTTTTCCACTGCAGCTGAGTCCTCAGTGGACTCCTGTACATCAGAAGTGACCTGCTCCTCTCTGCCTGGCAGAGGAAACTTTTCTCTCTCTTCTGTTGAGCATTTTGATTTGAGAATGCTGTTGAGACAATTTTCCATCTCCTGCTTAGCAGATTCAAGTCTGTTTTCCAAATCTTTTTGTTTACACTTAAGTGATTTTATATCATCTTTAATAATCTTCTGTCCCACTGAAGATGTATTTTGCTTGATGGATTTCGCTAAAGCTAAAATCTTCTCTAATGTGCCATCTTGTAAACGGAGACTATTCTCTAGTTCCTGTGAGTGGAGAAAAGATTGTCACAAAAGTATCACTGTTCAATTGTCACAAGAGTTAATTGACTTTTGTAAATCATAGCGTGTTCTGCTTCACTAGTGGAAAGTATAAAAAACTTATCAACCCGTATCACAAAGAAGGAACTTTGGGCAAAATTTAAACCAATGTAGCAGCCCAGATCAAATTCTCTAACAGATTTCATAAGATGCTAGAAATGTATAAGAAGTAACAAAGAAAATTTTCACAACCAGTTCCTGGAACATAGGAAATGGTCAACACATATTTGTTGAGTACATATTTTGCTCAAGATACTACATAATATACAAGTAATACTAAAATCAAACACAATCAAAACACTAAATAATAAGTGCCTACTTTGTGCAAGGCCCTAAAAAGAATAAAAGAATCATTTAGAGTGTGCCTGCATGAATCTAGTGCTAATATTTAAAATTCAGAGCAAAGTTTAACTCAATCTATCGAATGTAATATCTTAAATATATTAGAAACTCAATCAATATTTACTAAATGCATGAATGGATGAGGCTAATTTGAGACCTCTATACGCAAAAGGAATTTGATAAACTATAGCAGCTACTGATGTGACTACTGAAAGAGAATAAGCCTTAAAGTTACTAGGTGAACTATATAGTATTTAGTAGTCACTGTTCTAATGGACTATACAATAAACATTCATTCATCTAACAAACAGCAAGTATTATGATAGGTTTTGAAATTACATAGATGAGTAAAACACAGTCCCTTCACAATCCTATAGTCTAGTGAGAAAGACAAAGAAATAAACAGATAATTGTAACAGAATATGGAAAGATGTATGCTAACAAATAGGTACAGGTCATCGAAACATTTTAGCTGGAAGAAGGGAGTTCCAGATTGCATTTTGATAGACCCGAGGTGGCCATGGGATAGGTGCACCGGAAAGGGTGATACTGCAGGCAGGGAGCCCATTCAGACGTCTAATGCAGGGATCTGTGAGATGAGGGTCTGCTCTAATGCAGCAGTAATGGGGGTAACAGTGGAGGGACAAATTGTTGAGATAATCCAGAGATGAAAGAGACAGCACTTGATGCCTGTCTAGATTGGGGAGTCTGGGAAAGGATATCCAGGTTTCTGACCCGGCAGCCTAGAGAGATGGTATAGATACCCACAGAGTCAGAGAAGAAGAAGCAGGCTCATTGGTAGGGAACTGGGGTATGGAGAAAGGGAAGGAGATGATGAGTTATTTTCTGGACATGCTGAACCACAAATAACTATGAGACACCCAAGGAGAGATGTCTAGTGGGGTCAGAAGACCCAAGTTGTAGACCCACTCTGTCATTTAACCTGGGTGACCTTGTAAGTTCCTCGCCTCTCTGGAACTCAGCTCATCATGTATAAAATGAGGAGTCTTGGGACTTCCCTGGTGGTGCAGTGGTTAAAATTTCACGCTCCCAATGCAGGGGACTGGAGTTCGATCCCTAGTCAGGGAACTAGATCCCACATGCATGCCACAACTAAGAGTTTGCATGCCACAACTAAGGAGCCCGTGAGCCGCAACTAAGAAGCCCGTGAGCCACAACTAAGGAGCCCACCTGCCGCAACTAAGACCCAGTGCAACCAAATAAGTAAATATTTTTAAAAAGATATGTTTTAAAAAAAATGAGGAGTCTGAACTTGACAGCTTCTGAGATTCCTTCTAGCTATAGCAGAAGGCTATATTTTAATTTTTCAACAGGAGCCTGAGCTCCTCAGACTGAGGCTCGTGTCTTGCACTTTTCTCAGTATCCAAGGCACCCAAACAGTGCCTTGGACATGATGAGCCCTCAACATTTGTAAAATTATCACTGTTAAAAGGGAGGTAGCCTTGTCACAATGTCAAGCTGTTCTGGAGGGGAAATCTTGCTTGATTCCCAGGTTCCTAAAAAGAAGAGATAAGAAATTCCCAAGCTCATGCCAGCAGTGCTGCCCTGAGACTTACCCCATGCAATCTCCAGTCAAATAACTGTGAAAGAAGCAGCTAAGAAAATGCTTTACTCTGTTTTCTTCTAGAGGACACCAGTTGGGCCTGTTTATGTTGGCTGTGCAAACAGTGAGCATCCAAGGAATGTGTTTTGAGAATGTGGGTAAAGAGCTGCAATCCTTACTGTATAAGGAGAGAGGTTGTTGAAGTGAGGCTGAGAATTTTAAAAGCCCTACATCTGCAGAGACCTCTAAGGTAGTCCATGAGTATGAAAATTAGTAAGGTGAAAAGTATACAACTCCCATCCACCCATGATGAAGAATGCAAAATTGAATCATTTCTCCCTAGGTCTTATTGCATTCGTTATATCCTTTGAATACCCAGTATCTCCTGGAATCACTGTGCTGTCTCTTAAACAAAGATCTCCAGGAGCTATAGACTGCTCATGGGTGGAATTGTCTCTAAGGGTCCAGAGCACAGAGTACTGTTCAAGTCAAATTATAAATGGATTTGCTCACTAAAGAAGAACATTTCCACTTTTTATGACTGGTCAGGACTTTATCCAATAGTCATCTGAATAGCATTTTCAGCATTTGAATTTTTTCTTTTTTTATTTCTTTTCTTTCACCATTTGAATTTTTGATCAAAGACCCTGATTTGTCAAGTTGTAATTAATATTGATTTTTTTAAAATGTCTATCATGTCTGGACATTGTTTAATACCTGCAGTTTCTGCATTTTTTCCTCAACTGCTATTTGATCCACAGGCTTATCAGAAAAACCGACAAATTCCTTGGAGATATAGTCCAATGCAGTATTTAGGTCTGTGATGCAAACCTGGTATGAGTCGTGTTCTTGAACATGACCTTCCAATTTTTCCACAGAATCCTAAAAATAAAACATTGACAATGCATGCATTAGGTCCCTGAATTATCCCACTCAGAAAATAATTAAATGGTTCATAAACACTTGTTTTATGAGGTTTCATCTTGAAAAAGGAATATGGCCATAAATCATCCAGAGTTCTTAAGTAAAGTTTTTAGCGTTGAGATATTTGTTTCCCCCATGTTTCTTTGCCTTCATTTCACTCCCGAAAACAATCTGTCAAGAGGTTTACAAAATGAAATGACTACAAATTATATCATCAAATCACAAACACCCATAACAAAGCAGTTCCCTTAATTATCCTTCTTACTACAAGCAAGTACCCACTCTTGGAAATGAGACTATGTGAAAGCAACCTAACCTCAGATTCCTTTCATAAGACTCAAACTCCAAAACTGTGTGTTAGGAAAAAGTAATCCTAACTCAAGAGCAAGACCACCTTCAGGTTCTCTCCCTGGAATAAGAAAATAAGGTGACCGCACCTGATCAGAAAAGAACAGCAATTATTAAACTAAATAACTCACAGCCAAGTGGGTATAAGCAAGATTATACCCACACAACTTCTGCTATCTGTATAAGCAAGATTTCTTACCCAGGAAAGATATATTGAATCTGGCTTTCCGTATGCAAAGAATTATAAACAATTCTCTTAAAAGAATAATATGCCTCATGACAAGATGACATTTTACCTCTTAATTCTTTTATTGCAGATCATGTGGAAAGACTCAAGGGAGAAACCTGATAAGGTTTATACAGAATAATGGATATAACTATTGTAATAGATGATAGATGGATGGATATGTGAATGGATGGACGGATGAATGCAAGCATGGATGAATGGATGGAGAGATGGAAGCTGCATGGACAACTTTGACACTGTTACCTACATAAAGATGCCTAAACATATCTTAATCCTTCCAACCCCTTATGAGGGGAACTTAGATGAGAGGAAACAACACTATTATCAAATAATACACACTGGATTTCTCTAGCAAAACTGACCAAATTGATTGCTCCATCTTGAGTAGTTAGTATTTCTATCTAAAACTGATAAATTTTAAAAACTTTTGATTTACCAAAAGAACAAAACAACGGTCCTATATACCAATATTACATAATTATGCATAATTAAGACAAGCATTTAAAATTTTACTTTGACCATTTCACCTGTAGCTGTTGAAGAAGACTTTCATGTAGATGCTTTATTTCCAGCCACGGCTCTTCACTAAAGTTGGGATTTTTAGTGCACTCTAAGAGGTAATTTCCTTGAGATTTTAACTCCTCTAGTAAGGATGTCAAATCTTGTGCTTTCTGAAGGAATTTCTTGTAAATTTTTAATTGAGCTTTCTTCTCCTGCAAACCATGTTGCAGAGCAAAGCCCACTTCTTGTTTCTTTTTTAGTTCTGTGAGCATTAATCTCAGATCCTCCTTACTTTGCAAATACTTCTCGCCTTCTAGTAGAAGCTTTTCTTGATGGCTAAATTTAACAAAGTATTTTACAAATGAAATGATACATCAAAATCTTATAATACAACATGCATTATTATAAAAAGCATTAAAATAACACTACTGTACATTACTCCCAGGGACTTCTTTGGCATTATAACATTCTAAATAGCACTAAGTTTAGCTCAGAAATCAAGATTAAAATTAGTTGTAGTATTACTTTAAAAAAGTATTGTTTTTTGTCACATAATTTGATCCGAGAACAAATATTTAATAATTTAGATTTCAAACTATTTCAGTTTTTATTGTTTAAATATAATTATAATATTCCATGTTTTTCTTTTTCATATAAGTAAAATAAATAAGCATTCAGTATATTGGCCAACTAACTAGTTTATGTTTTCTACAGCTTAAATTTGTTTTGATCTGTTTTTCTTAGAAAAATATAAAATTTACATTTCCACCAAATATTAAATGTATCATTTAAGACACGATATGAATTAAGAATTTTCACCAGAATTATGCCCATTACATTCAGACAACGTTTATCAATGTTTACACATTTAAGAATCTCTTAGCATATATATTTAAAAGCATGAATTATCCTGCAGTAATACCAGGAAGATACTGAGGTTGTCTGGGGAAAGGGGGTTTTGGTACAGAAGGGGAGTGTTGAAGGTGGAATGAGGTAGACAATGTTAATTTGTTACCAAGGGCCCCACGGGTTGGTGCACCAGCCAAAGTAAACGCTGCCGCCGAGGTATGACAGCATGTTCATATCTGGTGCAGAGGACTATTCTTCTTCGCTTCTGCCTCAACATTGTGATTGCCCCTGATATTACTTACTTTCTCTCCAAAAGATATATTATATCCACATCCAGAAGGCAGACAAAACATACTTGTTATGGCTTCATTGTACAACAAAAAACCATGAAAGTGGTGAAGGCATGCCCTTTACCTTAGATATGTGTTGGCTAAGTGGAGTGTGTTGTCCCACTGGTTTCTGATATCAGTAAGGGTCTTTGGAACCATCGGAGCCTTGCTGCTCTCAGCCTGACTCACGACGGTCTGTATTTTAGCGTCCCCTTCAGGCTTTAGTAAAATGATTTCCTAAATCAAATAAGAAAGATCTTAAAATCTCATTCATACCACACAGGGATATTTCATATGATATGTTTTTATTTATAAACATTATTCAGAGATTCTAACTGCAGAGTAGATTTCAAAATTACCCTTTCATTTTTATATATTCCCCAAATACAAAGACATCCTTCACGTTGTATAGAACTGGTTCTCAGTAAGCATTTGTCACATTGATCTGATGGCATTCCTACTCTTCTCTTGATTCTCAATTGCCCTCAAAGAAATTATATGTCAAAAAATCCGTGGCAAATCCTCCTTCCAATCTGTACCATTATTTATAAATAAAGAGTTAGGGTAACAACCTGAACAAGACACTTCTGTACACCCAAGATTGGGTTTATGGCTTCCCATAGGAAAATGCAGAGTGCCTCAAACCAACTGCTGTTTCTCCACCACAACGTAATTAATTCTCATTCCCTGCAATTTTATTTTCCTCTTTTGCTCCAAACAATCAAGTTCCTCCCTTCTTGGAAACACTACTCCAGATTCACCTTCCCTGGAAAACCTTTCAGATATAATCCCAAATGATCCTGATTACTTCACTATGCCAAACTAACCCTTACGGCTTGACCGCATCATCCTCTGTACTCGGTATCTGATAAACTAAGAACCACACAACCCACTCAGTATCTAATAACCTTTAGGAACCACACACATCCACTCTGAAGATGAGCTCCTCTCCAGCCCTCACCTTGACATTGCCGATGCCTCTGATGTACTGACATACATTCTTTTAACATCCTAGCAAATTTCCACCTGCTGCAGCTCTAATTTATAGTTTTAATTTCATTTCTCCTGCACTCAGTGAAGACGGACAATAACTGGACATTGCTCCCACAAAGAGAGGATATACTTTCTCCCTTTTATACGCATTAAAATAATTTTAGGTCCATCATAGCCCTTCTCTTTTGCAAGCTTGGTCATCTGAATTCCTTCAACCAATCTGCAGTGATCCTATTTTCCATTAAAAAACAAATCTTTGCAGTTTTCCTCTATATCTTTTCAAAATTAGAGTTCACTCTGACCTCTGAAATTTAGTTTCCACAGTTATACCTTTATTTTTTGGATTCTTTCCTCAAGTGGCATTTTGCCTTCAGATGAATTCAAAACCATCAGGGACTCTTTAATCCCTGTTATCCAACGAATTACATCATGTGCAAGATCATTAAAGCTCTGGTCCTTGGCAGGAGGTAACTTATCCTCTTCGTCAATTTCACATAATTGTCCCAATAATGTCTGGTATCTATTGATCAAATGTGTTGATTCTGTTACTATTTCTTCTTCCTCAGTAATCCCATATTCCTTCACAGAGTTGTTCAACTGGGCCATAGATTCAAATTGTTCCCTGTAAATTCCAAATATCATTGAAAGTTTACAGGAGCCACGACACCATTTGAGAAACCATATTCCCCAGAAGTACATTTCATGCAAGATCAGCTATACCTCTTTCTAGCTAGAGTTTGGCCAAATAGCTCAGTTTTCTCTCTTGTTCCTTCCATTTCTTTCCATTTCTCTTCTTGATTAGTCAACCACTTACTCAGGTTTCTGTGGTCATTCTGGAGTCTAAAACAATATCACACACATTGGAATATAAAATCAGCAAAAAGTGTTTATCTGAAGAGAAGGTTGGCACAAATCTTGTGAGCCAACCAGGTTTTTTACTACATCTTTTTGGTTTCTTTTGAGAAAATTTAATTTGTAACATTAAAATCTGAATAATAATAACACGTATTATGGCGGAATTCTAATGAGCCATACATATACATCATAAAGAACAGGAAACAAACAAACAGAAAATATTTTTGGACTCTCCCCTGAACCTTGGCCATAATTTGAGGAACTCTCCAAAATTCTATATCCTAGAGTCAAACTTGGGTTTGAAACTACATATTTTATTTTTGAAATTTGTGTGTACGTGTATCCCACTGCTAGCTGTACTGAGGCAGAGTACGTACGAAGATATCATTAGCAAACATGCTATTAGACATCACCTTTACTTCCTACCTCAGTAGCTGCTGCAAGCACTCATCAAGCTCCTTTGCTCGTGCCTGGCATATGGACTCCATTTTTTCTAATTCAATTTCTTGACTTACGATCCAACTGTTAAGCTTCTTAACAGGTGCTTTGGGCAGATGCTTTTTCACATGATTCAGTACAGTTCCCACCTGCTGTATTTCACTGCCTCTTCCTTCAAGAGTCAAGAAATCCTTAAGAAAGACAAAAAGTCAATTATATCCTATGGGCAAGTCTAAGTATGGTCCCTGCCACCCCAGTGACACTTTCCCAAGATGGTACATAGACATGCCATCTTCATAACATCCTATATAAAAGAAGTTGCTATGGAGAGGTGGCTAAGTGCAATAGCAAATGATCAAAAGACAATTTATATTGGTTCTAGAATGTGTGTGTACATTTGCATTTGCATCTGACTTTCTGGGAATCACATCAAGCAAAATGATGCCACCATGTGGGTCAGTGGGAGTTAGACCGGGAAAGCCACATTTTCCTATCCTGGCTCTGCTGAGCTTCTCCCAAATACTTGCTCCTTTCTGGCAATCAATATGTAAAACTAAATAGCCTATTCTCTATTTAACTTTGTCCAAATCAGAATTTTATTTCAATGTTTGTGTTTCAAGGTTTGAGCATCAATTGTTGAGACCCATGCAATGCGCAAAGTTTAAAGAAAAAGTTGGAACTATAATTTAAAAGCAGAGAAGAAAGGTGATTTTGTCAATAAAGAATAGTATTATCAAAGCAAGGAATTACACTGGGAACATTTAATGCCACTGATAAGTCTGAGAGCATAAGTTATCACCAAAGCCTAAAGTACTTGATAATCTACCATAAAGTGATCAAGAATTAAAGGCGCCATACGCATTTGAAATGCCCACATTATTGCCTCTTATTTCAGGCTGTCTTCCCCCACCCACTCCCATCAGCAGTGTATTAAAGTTCAACTACAATTTTTAAAAGAAATATGGCTGGGAAAAAAACTTTTTAAAAAGTCAAGCAATCTCTTATAGAAAGTAAAGGGGTTTCAAAGTCCAAATTAGGTAAAGCCTTTTTTTTTAATCAAATATGATTTTAACACAACTGAATTCACCAGCAAACATTAAGTTAAACAGCATCTTAGAATAGTTGTGAAAACAGAACCTTTTTAAGTCACTTACACCCTTACCCAGTAAACACAGAGTGTTAAAAATACTGGGTTGGCCAAAAAGTTAGTTCGGGTTTTCAGTAGATGTCACGGAAAATCCCGAACGAACTTTTTGGCCAACCAGTATTTGGGGAAAGGCCAGGTTTTTTTGGAAATACTATCTCTATGTAGGGAAATTACCAAGTCAAAATAGTTATTGTCCTATCTACTTATATATAGTTCTATCTCCAGCATTTTAATTTTGATAAATTTTGATTGAAATTTAAACGCGTCTTCTTACAGAAAGCTTTTGTAGTTTTTGTTCCACGCTCTTTTTTGTTTCTGATGGTTCAAAACACTCCTTAAGGTTCACTTTAACGTTGCCAAACCAGTCATTAAAGTTCTTGCACTGATCTGCAGGAAAAAAACAAAAGAAGCTATATTCATTCAAGGAATACGTCACAAACCTTGTTAAAGTAAAATATTTTGAGACTTGCTTCCCATGCCATGGGTACAAGTCACTGTAAAGTGATAATAAACTAAAATCTAATTTTGAGGGTTAATGGAGCCGATGTGGTAACTGTGGCATATTTTCTATACCAAACCTCCTTTCCAAGCATACAGGACACCCAGAGACACCTGCAGGGGCAGCCTGCTCACAGGCATGACCCCAGACTCTGACAACAAGGAGCAGGTCAAACACGAGGACCCTCGTGACTCTCCTTCACGAGAAAAAGATCTGGTGCTTGAACAAAAGAGATGTTATTTACGATAGGTGTAGATCAGTGAGTGTTTGCTCCTAAAAGATTTATCTGAATATTATTCCCTTAAATAGAGTGTGTGCAACCATCTCTAAGTGAAGCTTAGATTAATTAGCCTTTGTGCTCACAGTACTTATTCATACCTCAAGATTCCCAGAGGCACAGTAAGAGAAACATTGCACTCACCATTCAGTAACTTAGAGAAGTGATCTTGCAAAACACTTTTTTTGGTATTAAATAAATCACTGACACTTTCATATTGCTTTTTTAATTCAGAGAGTTCAGGAGTCAGACAACCTATTTGATTCTCAAGTAATATCATACTGTGTTTCTGCTGTAGAATTTGCTGTTGAATCTCCTAAATATATAAACAAACAGACAACACTGAAGTCTTAAAAATGGGCTCAATCTACACAAAACATATTAGGTATCCATTGTTTCTATAAAAATCTAGATGATTTTTTATTGGGTAGACCTGCTTTCTCTTAGCTAGTAAATGTATAATGCAATGCAATTTAATATCAAATAATGACCACAAAGCAATTCAAAGGTGAAACAGTTAAATATACACAAATTGTTTTTCTGAGTTTTTCCCCCAGACTTATACTATTTTTATAATAATTATTAACCTCAAGAGGACAAGACCATCAGAAACAAGTGTGAAAATAAATCTGAACCACAGAAGAGAAGTAGCTGGGAAGTACCTCTAGTTTAGTAAAGATCTCCAAGCTGTCAGAAGGAGACAGGGCATTTAAGAGGGACTCAGTCATTCCAATCTGGGTCTTAGCCTGGTCGAGATCCTCCCTTAACTCAGCTGTGCTGCCACCGAGTGCACTGCAGTAGGATTCTCCTGTTAAACGCATTTTCACATGTTCTATCTTGTTCAAAATAGAGGACTCCATGACCTGAAATCATGAAACATATGACGTACTGTAATGGACGTGATTTAACTAGATTATAAGACACCTGCACTGCTGAAGAATGAGTTGAAACTTCGTTTCATTTCAACGTGAAATAACTTCTCTCTTTCTGATTCTTCCTTGTTCAACATCACTGATACAATTCAAACATTGCCTTTAAAGAAAAACAGTAACTTGAAAAAAACTGAAATTGACATTCTTATTTTTTTCTAAGAGACTAGGTGAATCTTCCCCTTAAAACAAGTTTTATTTAGCATACCAGTTGAGGTGCTATCTCATGGTGCTTATTGGAAAACCTATTAAAACATATAGAAAAAAATTAAATAGCCAGCATTTATTAAGTGTTTATTACGTACACAACATCATGGTAAGCACTTTATATACAAAATACAGGCTTAAGAAGGATAAGTAACTTGCCCAAGATCACAAAGTTGGCTGGCAGCAGACCCAGGCCCTCCCCCATAAGGTCTGACTCCAGAGCTTATATTCAGGCACTTTGCACTCTGATTTAAATAAAAGTCTAACAAATCTCTTCACACAATAGAAAATCACACTTGGGGCAATCTCCCTGTTACTCCATCTAGCAACCAATAAACTTGGAATCTCTTGAGCCATGTTCTCCTTCCTATGCCCAAGACACTTATGAGGAAACCCTTGTTACTTTACACGGAAGCAAGGTAACATCTCCCCCTCTGCACAAGAGGCCTGTGAAATAAACGAAATGAGAATAAGAGAATGCAAAAAATTATTCATTCTAAAATGGGAGAAATATAATAAACTATGCTGGCTATTAAAATTTTGGTTGGACATGACTAAAGATGAATCAAGTAATGATCCTAATTTTATTTTAGGTTTAAGTTTTAGAATTCTGGCTTATGAGCATTACTTTAGAGGATATAGACCATCTTTAATTGCAACTTTAAAATAAAAATTTTCTTACCTGTAATTCAAGAGGTATTTCACTGCTTTGAAGCAGGAACTGTATCTTAGCCACTCTTTTAGAAAATTCTGAAGGTTTTTGTTCATGAACTTGTAACTCTTCCTAAAACACACAATGTTAATGGAAAATATCTTTTTATTTTATACCTTATTTTCTGGTACCCCTGATTGCTATTGAAAATATATAGAAACTGAAAGAGCCTTTAAATTTCCCCTAATCACTTGATTTTTGATACAGTCCTGGGAGTTGCAAAACTAAGTGTCTTCATGGGTCAGGCATATGTTATAACTGAGTGAAACACTCTAGCAATAAAACGAGAGGGGCCAGGCTTGCACCACAGCAGAATGCAGTGCCTACCTAAAGGCATGACATCTCAATAGCTCTGTACATATAAACATACACATAAACATATAAAGCCAACACACACACACACACACACACACACACACACACACACACACACACACACACACACCATGTTGGCAGAATTTGGCCCACACGGTAGCCGTTATAATCCTTAACTTCAAATTTTTAAATAACCTGTGTCTCAAGACAAATTTAAGGGATACTTAGTGACAATTCATTTCACTTAGAAAATCAAAATCTTACTTCACAACTGTCATAATATACCCAGGAAACTCATAAATCTCCACACATTTTGAAAGTCTTTTTCCAAAAGTATAAAAATGGATATGTGAATTTAAAAGTGAATAAAGTGACCAAAATTAGAGAAAAAAAATAAGACTTGAGACATTAGACGTGACATACTGAAAAGCCATCATACACGCATAATACATTTTTATATTACACTGAACCACATATAACTGCCAGACTTAACTGTTTTTTGACATACGAAGATTGTAATTTTATCTGGTCCAAACTAATAATATGCAAACAACCAGCAATAGAAAGAATTCTTTTTAGAGTTAAAAGAGATAACTTTAAAAATATTTTAACTTTAAAAATATTTTTTTATTATTTTTTTCTTTCCCATTATGGTTTATTACAGGATACAGAATATAGCTCCCTGTGCTATACAATACGACCTTGTTGTTTATCCATTCTATATATAACAATTTATATCTGCTAGTCCCAAACTCCCAATCTATCCCTCCCCCGCCCCCTCTCCCTCTTGGCAACCACAAGTCTGTTCTCTGTTTGTGAGTCTGTTTCTGGTTTGTAGATAAGTTCATTTGTGTCATATTTTAGATTCCACATATCAGTGATATCACATGGTATTTGTTTTTTCTCTTTCTGACTTACTTCACTTAGTATGATTATCTCTAGGTCCATCCATGTAGCTGCAAATGGTATTATTTCATTACAAGAGATAAGTTTAATTCTTTCTAAATGGCAAAACCTGAGATCACTGTTTTAAAAAAACAGCCTCTTTTGAAGCTCTATAAAGATTTTGATATTCAGCCTTGTGTTTTTACTTTACTTGAATCTTTTTACTTTACTTGAAGTATAGTTGATTTACAGTGCTATGTTAGTTTCAGGTATACAGCACAGATTAATAATACCTGCTAACATCTTCCTGGATACCACAAAGAAAACGATGGAATTCAGGTCTCACTCAAGGAATAATGAAAGAAATAAAAGATTTCTTTGTGATTTCTCTACCCCTCTTCAAGAAAGCAGACTTGATATTAAAATGTCAACTGTCTACAAAAAGAACAAATATTTTATTTCTGCTTAATTAACCTTCAGCTCTTGTCTTTCCTCTTCAGTCAGTTGATGTAATTCCATTTTTTGAAGGATCTTTTCAGTCCACTCATCAATCCCATTTTTTAAGTTAAAAAGCTTGTCCCATAAAGCTAGAGCTCGACCAAGATTTTCATAGTAGTCTTCTGTCTTCTCATTTATCTACCATAATTAAAAAATAAAAATAACATATTTAGTGGTGAAAAGCATAAGAACCATTGTTTCAGTCAAACACAACTTTAAAATAAAATTTTAGATTACCTCTACTTGCTAAATAATTTGCTTTATTCATCAACAAAAAATTCACTTTAACATACCGTGTAGTTCTTTCTTCTACAAAAAAAAAAAACTTAGCTGGTTTGCTGCAATTTATATGCAATTGAAAGCAATAGTTTTCCTAGTTTCTAAACCACAATAATAAAAAATGCTTTTAAAAACCCAGAGCAGGGACTTCCCTGGTGGTGCAGTGGTTAAGAATCCGCCTGCCAATGCAGGGGACACAGGTTCGATGCCTGGTCCAGGAAGATCCCACATGCAGAGGAGTAACTAAGCCCGTGCGCCACAACTACTGAGCCTGTGCTCTAGAGCCTGAGAGCCACGACTACAGAGCCCGTGTGCCACAACTACTGAAGCCTTAATGCCCTAGAACGTGCATACTGCAACTACTGAGCCCACGCGCTACAACTACTGAAGCCTGCATGCCTAGAGCCCATGCTCCGCAACAAGAGAAGCCACTGCAATGAGAAGCCCACACACTGCAATGAAGAGTAGCCTCTGCTCGCCGCAACTAGAGAAAGCCCATGCACAGCAATGAAGACCCAACGCGGACAAAAAAAAATTTAAAAAAATTTTAAATATCAAAAACCCAGATCAAAATATAGCACAAATTCTTAATTTATAATTCATAAAAATATCATTACTACTCAACCAAAAATTATTTTTAAAATATTAAATAAATATAATGTTGAACATCAACTGGTTGCATGGATGGATAATACATTAATTAGTTTATTTCAAATAAGTAGAGTATGCACTTGTATATCTAAAAGAGTACAGACTCATTTGTTAGTAAAATAGTACCTAACTCTGGGCGTAAAGCTAAATCCCTAGTCACAAACTTTATATTATTTGAACATTTTTTATAATGAGCACTTTTGAATTTTGTAATTAGACAAAAACATTAAAGATACAAAAGAAAAGATCAATTTAATTGTTATTAAATAGAATTTCTAGTCAATTAAATTATCACTTACATCAAGCCACCTATCCACAATAATATTAGCCTCTTTCTCAAAAGGAGGCTCTTCAAAGTTTCTCATTTTATTTAGATGAAATTGTAGATTTTTGCAGATCTGGTTAATCTTGTCTACAACTTCTAAATGTTCATTAAATTCTTCTTTAACAACTTCAATCTGTAAAAATGATATGAAACATGTTTTGATATATTGATACAAATATAAGACTTACTGTCCCACTTTCTCAATGAAAAGTTTTTAGAATCCTAAACATCTGGTTTATTAATAATCCTACACCCAAATTCCTTGTCCCACTCTGCATGATGAAATATTTATAATGATCTAAAACCATCTTTCTAGTTCATGTGAAATAATATTCTACCAAAAAAAAGCACCTCTATTCAATCGTATAAAAAAGTGACAGTTCCTAGACTGCTCAAATAGGAATCATCTTTGTCATTTTGAATAACCTAAGTGCTCATCTGAATAAAATAGACAAAACTCTAAGACATCTTTAATGTGACTTCTAGTTTAATCTTTCATGATTCTAACTTCCATGTCATTTCTAACATGGAAGGTGAAACACTATTTAACCAAAAGGCCAATGATCTTAAACTACAAAATAAAATGTGTGTCGAGTAATGCAATCTTAATGTTTCCACTCAATTTACTAATCTTATACAAGCATTTTTAATGATTGTATAAAATTTGAAAATAGTGATTTCTCATAAATAAAAAACTAAAAATTATATACCCACAGGGGACTTCCATTTCTGGGAATATACAGTAGGCATAATTTTCCCATTAAGCACAACTAAAAACCCTGGACATCATATACAAAACAGACTTAAGAAGACTGAAAAGTGAGGAGTTCAAGGAAGGAGAATGGCTGGGAGCATCAGCTCCTGAAGACAGCCTGGTGGTGAGCTCCCTGAATTTTTTTTTTCCCTTGGATATCCCAGACTGTGTGCTGGAGAAGTCAGAAGCTGGTAAGATCCACAGACACAGACCAGGAAAAGCCTTTTCTCTTCAGCCCAAGAACCAGGAATAGGACAACCTACCAAGACAGAAAACTTTTAGGAAATAATCACTCACTGGAGCAAAATACCATAGGAAACACTGTAGCCCAACGCCCACCTGTGCCAGCAAAGGTCAAGTGTAGAGCCTAGACAGCCAGCATCTCCAGGCTGTAACAGGAGCCCCACTCTCCCCCAACCAGGGAAAAGAAGGCTGAGTAGAGCTGGGACTTTCATTCCTGCTGGGCAGTAACAAGTGCGCGCGCGCACGCGCGCACACACACACACACACACACACACCCATGATGTCAGGGGAGGCTACCTAGGGAGCTGTAATGAGGAGCCAGGGAGGTGTCAGTAGAGACATTGTGGGGAAGCAGAATGCCCACCCCCAACCAGCAGTAACAAGGAGCCCTCTGTCTCAGGTGTCCTTATTTTCAGACAACATGATTATCTATGTCAGAGAGCCCAAGGAATCTACCAAAACACCCCTAGAACTGATATGTGGGTTCAGAAAGGTCACAGGATACAAGATAAACATAAAAATCGATTTCACTTCTCCATATTAACAATGAATACGTGGACACAAATTTTTAATATTATACCATTCACAATTACTCAAAAAATTGAATACTTAAGTGTAAATCTAACAAAGCATGCACAGGAACTATACGCTGAAAACTATAAAATACTGATTAAAGAAATCAAAGAAGATCTAAATAAATGCAGAGACATACTAAGTTCATGGATCAGAAGACAACATAGTAAAAATGTCAATTCTCCCAAAATTGATGTACAGGTTTAATGCAATTATTATCAAACCCAGCAATACTTTTGTAGATATAGACAGGATTATTCTAAAATTTATATGGAATAATAAAGGAACTATAATAGCTAAAGTATTTGAAAAAAGAAGAATAAAGTGGGAAGAATCAGTCTACTTGATTTTAAAACATCATATAGGTACAGTAATAAAGATTACATCAACTGGCAGAGGGACAGACACACAGATCAATAGATGAAAGTGAACCCAGACAAATACACCCAACTGAGTTCTGACAAAGATGAAAAAGCAGTTCAAAGGAGGAATGGGAGCCTTTTCAACTTATGGTGCGGGAGCAACTGGACATCTATAGATAAAAACGTAAACCTTGATCCAAGTCTCACACCTTATACAAAAACTAATTCTAAATGGATGATGGACTTAAATGTAAACCATAACACTATAAAACTTTGAGAAAAAAAATAGGAGAAAATCTACAGGATCTTGTGCTAGGCAAAGAGTTCTTAGACTTTGACACCAAAAGCACAATCCATGAAAGGAAAAATTGATAAACTGGATTTTACCAAAATTTAAATCTTTTGCTCTGCAAAAGACCCATTAAGGAGATGAAAAACAAGCTACAGTTTGGGAGAAAATATTTGCAAACCACATATCTGACAAATGACTACTGTGTAGAATATATTAAAAACTCTCAAAACTCGACAGTAAAAAAAACCCCAAACAATCTACTTAGAAAATGAGCACAAAATATGAAGAGATATTTCAGCAAAGATGACATACAGATGGCAAATAAGCACAAGAAAAGATGATCAATACCATTAGCAATTAGGAACATGCCAATGAAAACCACAAAGTGATACCACTATATATCTATCAGAATGACTAAAATAAAAAGTAGAGGCAATATCTAATGCTGGCAAGGATGTACAGAAACTGGATCACTCATACATTACTGGTGAGAATGTAAAATCGTACAGCAACTCTGGAAAACAGTTTGAAAGTTTCTTTAAAAATGAAATACATAATTAACATACAACCCACCAACTGTAATCCAGAGCAATTAACCCTGAGAAATAAAAACTTAGGTTCATAAAGAAGCCTACACAAACGTTTATAGCAACTTTATGCATAAGAGCCAAAAACTAGAAACTACCCAGATGTTCTTCGGAGGTAACAGTTAAACAAGCTGTGGTACATCCATACCGTGGAATCCTACTCAGCAAGAAAAGGGAACAAACTATTGATGCATGCAAGAATCCGAACGAATCTCCAGAGAATTATGCTGAGTAAAAATAACCAATCCCAAAAGGTTAGATACTGTATGATTCCATTTATATAAGATTTTTGAAATGACAAAATTATAGAAATGGAGAGCATATTAGTGGTTGTGAGGGGGTGGAAGCAAGAGGGAAGTGGCAGGGCTATCCGATGACAGAACCAGGGATAGTCTGGTGATGGAAACGTTCCTCCTCTTGACTGTATGATTGTCTATAACCTGACTGCAATATTGCACTACAGTTTTACAAGATATTTCCATAGGGGAAACTTAGTAAAGGGCACATAGGATCTCTCTGTATTATATCTTATAACTGCATATGCATCTACAATTATCTCAAATTTAAAAGTTTAATTTAAAAAATTAAAATTACTTAAATGTTTTAAATGGAAAAATAACTGGGGCAGTTTCTGTCTCCTGACTGGAAGCTGACTGATACATTGGCAGAGCTGAGATGCAGACTCAGGTGTTTTTTTTCTCCCAGTTCAGGACATTTTGCATAGGGCATAATAAATGCTTGTTCAATTAAATGAAAAATACATATGTGTATGTGTGTGTGTGTGTGTGTAACCTAATTTTTATTACATTCAAAGAACTTTGTTGTTACATTGACACAAGCCACCCGTGGGTGAAGAGAAAAGAAAGAGCAGGAGAGGATACTTTTAACATTGACAGGAACTGCAGGCTTTGTCCTACAATGAATGGAAGGGGTAAAATAAAGGAAACTAGATCCCCCCCTGACATTTCCCAAACTTTAATAGTCCCCTGACATTCTAGCCTTCTAGTCTTACTTTTGCACTTCTGCCTTTGATTAAAGAGGGTGGAAATTTGGCACCATATCCTAGATAAACATCCAGGTTTCTATGGTTTTGAAGGACAAAAGTTCTCAGTGGTATCATACTTCAGCCACTGGTGCAAAGCATCATGACAATACATACACCAGAAACTGATTGTTTCTGAAGACAGTACCTAAGTCATCACAAAATTAACTGAGAGTTATGTTAACAATTGGTACTAAAATTTGCTTTTTTCAGACAGTTAAAAAAAGCATATGAGAAAATAACTAAACACAAGTGTACTTCTGTATCTTCCATACAAAATGATATATTATTTCAGCAAATATACAAAGATACCACACTAGATACAAGATTCTCAATATAATAATAAAAGCCTGGGCATTTATACATTTGTTAAAGGTAATTACAGTTGTTTTGTTAATTTTTAAAATATTTTTCTGAGTAAATCTTTACATTTCAGAAAGGGGTACAGACAAAGCAAGGTTAGCCATTTTTTACTTCTATAACATACATGTTTCAAATATGTCTTCAGGGAAGGCAATATTAGGACGATTGGAACATGACTTTGTAGTCAGATAGACCTCAGCTTAAATAATGATTCTGTCACTTATTAGCCATATAATCTTGGGAAAGTTATTTAACCTCTATCCTTACTTTGTTTCTTTGTTTACAGAGAAAGTTGCTAGTCTGTCCAGCCAAGCCAGGGGTGATGATGCCATCCCAGTGGACCTGGAAGGCAGAACATCAAGCCAGAGAGGATTATTCTCAAGCCTTACGGTTTAATGTTGTTTGCCTTGTTAGGTTTCGGACTTCCTTGGGACCCAATACTTCTTTCTTCTTTCCTATTTCTCTCTTTTGGAGTGGATATGTCTATCCTATACCTGTCCCACCACTGTATTTTGAAAGCATATAATTTGTTTGGTTTCATGGGTTCACAGCTGTAGAGTGTAAAAAAATGAATAAACAGGGCTTCCCTGGTGGCGCAGTGGTTGAGAGTTCGCCTGCCGATGCAGGGGACATGGGTTCGTGCCCCGGTCCGGGAGGATCCCACATGCCGCGGAGCGGCTGCATCCGTGAGCCATGCCCGCTGAGCCTGCGCATCCGGAGCCTGTGCTCCGCAACAGGAGAGGCCACAAAGTGAGAGGCCCGCATACAGAAAAAAAAAAAAGAATAAACAGAAACCTAAATTAAACAGAGTTGGGAGACCAGATGGGGTGGCAGAGCCCAATAGGAAGAAGAAAGGTTCCTTTATTGGCAAGGCCTCAGCCAATGAAAAGCCATGGACTCTGTCTACTACAGCCCATCCAACGTCCTTTTCCCCTTTATAAAAGCATTCTTCTCTCCTTGCTGTGCAGGGACTTGCACGTAGCTCCCATGGGTGCAGACCCTGAAATGCAATTCTCTGTTGATCCCAAATAAATCCCTCTTTGCTGGTGAAATATCTGTCAGTCCATTTGTTTTGGATAAACAAGAGGAATTCCCTCAGGATGAAGCGCACCTTGAGTTTCACTCATATCTAATTTAGATGATATTTAGGTGAGACTTTGGACTAAGCTGGAGCGAGTTAAGGCTTTTAGGGCTGATGGGAAGGAATGAATATACTTTGCATGTGAGAAGGACGTGTTTTGAGGGGTCAAAGGCAGAATGTTATAAACTGTGAGAACTGTCTTCAGAAATGTATGAAATAAATTTATGTTGTTTATAAGCCCCCCAGTCTATGGTATTCTTTTATAGCAGCCCAAATGGAAAAAGACAACAGCCATAGAGGAACTAATCATAGCAGAGGGGTCAGGACCTGGATCTAGATTCCCATCAGGGAGACTCACCCAGGAGAGGGGCCAAGTGCCTGAAGGTGACAGAAGTTTTATTAGTCAAATAAATAACTTGTCCAGAAAGTGCAGTTTACCATTAATGGGTTGATGAAGTCCTAGGCACTCTGCAGGCACTTTACAGATGTTGCCTCACCTAATCAGGAAAGGAACAGCTCTGCTGGTAACAGGATCCCACTTAGTGGGACACAGGCAGGACTCCAGGAGTGAGGAGGACTGGCACAAACCAAGAACAGCTGCCAGTCAGGAGGGATTCACTATCTGGTCAGATTGAAAGGCAGCGACCCAGGATCTGTGAGTATCTAAGGCAGAGACCTGGATCCTGAAACAAGAGCACAAGCTGGGCAACTGGTATCAGGGGCACAGCAGAAAAGGAGCTATGTGAACTGGGCCACAAGGCTGAGGGGATTTTGTAAAGCGGATGGTGTTGGATACTCTGAGAACCAAAGCTCCTTAATCCATCTGGATGAGGACACGATCCTCCTAGATCCCAAGGCTGCCAAACCCAGAAGCTGCCTCTGCTGGATGGAACCAGACAGGTTGCATCTAAGAGATTCCGACTGCCAGCCTGCTCCTAGCATGGTGGTCTCCCTCGATTAAATCTGATGGGAAACCAGTTAAACAGTCATATAGTGTACAACTGGTGTCCAAGCAGAGCTCTTTCTGATTGGTCAGTTCCAAGAAAATGCGTCTGAGAAAGGAGGCCGCAGGCAGGGGCTACTCCTCATCTGTGGCACTGATGTGACTCTGAGTGTCACTTCAGCCTCAGGGATAAGAGTTCTAGACAAAGACTAAATTGTCTGTAAGAATTTGGTCTACAGGCATACCTCAGGGACATTGCAGGTTTGGGTCCAGACCATGCCAGTAACGGGAGTATCGCAATAATGCAAGTCACATGAATTTTTTGGTTTCCCAGATATATATAAAAGTTATGTTTACGTTATACTGTAGCCCATTAAGTGTGCAGTAGCATTATGTCTTAAAAAATGTACATACCTTAATTTAAAATTTATTTGCTAAAAACACTAATCATCATCTGAGCCTTTAAGCAAGTCATAATCTTTTTGGTGGTGGAGGGTTTGAAATACTGCAAGAATTCCCCAGATGTGACACAGAGACGCAAAGTGAGAAAATGCTGTTGGAAAAATGGTACCGATAGACTTGCTCTACAAACGGTTGCCACAAAACCTTTCAATTTGTAAAAGACACAATAAAGCAAAGTGTGATAAAGTGAGGTATGTCTGTATATAAGCCTCACTGCTGTTGTTCTCAGCCACTGGGAACTTTAATAAAATTGCTTTCTAACAACCAGGTGTATCAAGTAGATGATATTTCACAAATGCCTCTGACATTTTGACAGCACTTTAGCATAGAGTACTCATAAAACCAAGAGGAAAAGCAACTTTCTGGTGTATAGTAATACAGTGTAGTGTATCCTTTTCTAACTATTCCATTCTTCTGCCACTCTGGTTGATAACCACATAAAATCATAGAAAATAATGACATCTAGTGTCCAAAAGTGTTATTCTTCTTAAACTATGAAGTCGTGATTGGCGAGGCTATGAACGTAGACAGAGCAACTTGGAGATAAGCTCACACATCTTTACGAAGAAATAAAAGGGAAGAAATAAAAACATGATTTTTCCTTTATCCACTAACAACAGACGGGATTTTCCTAGTACCTTCTTTCTCTCAAGGTTGCAATGAAGTCTCAGGGATTTTTTTTATGTGGGAAGTCAGTGCACAAACTGTTCCAAACTTTCAGAGGTAGCAGCAGGGGCAACCCCAGACTCCAAAAGAACCACACCATCAGTATCAAAACCCAAACAGATGCAACCCAGCATTAACCCGGGGACCAATCTTTTTCAAGCCCTGGGGATAAATCCAATAAATTCTTAGATACCTGGTAAAACAAAGTCACTAGTAACTTCTTCTAAACTAAGTTTCGAAAGTGACTCCATTGATAATATCCTCTCTATTGTTGGGCTTGCAAGCGAGGCCGCTATGTAAAGTTTCCTTTGGAATTTGGACTCACCTCTGCTATCCTTTTCTTCAAGTTCTCCTTTCCCATGTAGGAAGCCTGGAGGGAGATGATATTCTCTTCTTTTTGAATCAAAGTTGTCAGGACACTTTTAAAATTCTGATATTGCTTTAAGAGCTCCAAAACTCTTTCACATTGGTCAAGGCTATGAAAAAAAGTAAAACAGCTAAATTTCTGAAAATAACAAAACCATTCTTTCTCTTTGTAAGTATCCTACAATAATGACTAATAAGGTATAGAAGGATTTTTCCTCTAGACATGGTTTATAATATTGTCTTACAATTTAACCTAAGAATGATGGCATATATATTTATTTGACAAATGGATGGTATAAATAATCACTGGATTACTATTTTCACCAGGTCAATATTAAAAAGTCACCAGATATAAGCTCTGGAAAGAAACAGGATTTGTAACCATAAGGAATCAGCACCTCAATTTCATCATTAACTAAAAGATAATTTGGAAAACAATGCCTCCCCAGCATTATTCTTAGAGATTGCTTCAGTGTTGATTCAATATGATTCAATCATGTCTATTTCAACTCATTCTAGATTTAGCCCTTTAAAAAAAAGTTTAGTACAGATGATGTGGCAGCTAAGACACCTGGTTTCTAGCTATGGTTGGGCACTAATTAGTCATGCGACCTTAGATAAGTTACTTGAGGCTCTTTGGACCTCAGTTCTTTCCTCTGTAAAATCGAAGGGTAGACTAGATCAAATCCACAAACAGACTTCATCTTGACTACTGTATACTCAGGTTCCAGTAGGAAGCCGGAACTCCACAGATGGAGTTCTGTGGTGAAAGGACCACTGATAGTAAAGTTAAGGGAAACCACCAAGGAGCTGAGACACCCAGAGACTAACCCTTCCAAAAATAGGTACAGCACCTGGGCTCAAGGGGAAAGAGGAAAAGTGCCCTAAGCCAAAGAGGTGTCAGTAGGAGCTGCTGGAACCACTTGCTGAAAAGGGAGGGGGTTAAGACCACCCCGACTTCTCTCTCTTCTTGGTTACTAAGCTCATACTAGTACCTCCCACTTCCTAACCCAACTGGAACCCTTGGCTTGTACAGCCTGTAGGGGTCAGCCCTCTCAACTACTCCTACCTCCAGGCAGAGAGTAAAGGGGGAAGGCAGGGACGGAGACTCTTCAGCCGAATCGCCAACCAGGACTGATAGGTAAGAGCTGCCACAGAATTAAGAAAACTCTTGAGCCTTGTCCAGGCTCTGTAGGAAAGACGGCAGTAACTGACTGGCAACATCTGGCATTTAAGTGGAGTGTGGTAGGATAATGCCCCCAGCTCCCAAAGATGCCCACGTCCTAATCCCTGGATCCTGTGAATATGTTACCTTACACAGCAAAAGGGACTTTACAGATGTGACTACATTAAGGATCTTACAATAGAGACATTATCCGGGATTATCTGAATGGGTGCAAGATAATCACAAGGGCCCTTCTAAGAGGGAGGCACGAGGGTCAGAGTCTGAAGGAGATGTGATAACAAAAGCAGAGATGAGACAGAAAGACAGAGAGAGACTGAGATTTGAAGATGTTGCAATGCTGGCCTTAAAGATGGAAGAAGGGGACACAAGCCCAGGAATGGAGTAGGTGGTCTCTAGAAGATGGAAAAGGCAAGGAAACGGATTCTCTCCCAGAGAGTCCGGAAAGCAATGCAGTTTCATTTTAGGATTTCCAACCTCCAGACTGTAAGATAAGTTTGTGCCGATTTTAAGCCACAACATTTGTGGTCATTTATTACGGGAGCAATAGAAAACTAATATAGGTGGGGCAATAATAATTATAAATACACTATGTATTTGTCCTCCCTCTTAGACAGCCTCTTAAAGTCATTTGTCTGTAATCTAGGATTCCAGGTCTTGCCCCAGACGTTGGCCCAGTGAGCTTCGAGCGTGAAACTCCTAAGTTGGCCTCTCCTTGAGGCCCATTGGAATGTGTTTTCAACATACAAATTTCAAAAAGTTAATTGTGCCACAGACAATTTTTCAGATTTGGGAGGAATTTTTTCCTTACCATTCAGTGACAGAAGCTTTTGTATTCTCCCACAAGAGTGCTGTGCCTTGGCACTGTTGAGTCAGAGCTTTCTCTCTGCCGTCTTTGAATTGTGGAAGAGAATTCACCATTTCTTGCAAGCGTTTCTTCTCTTCTTCACATTCATCTAGATCCTTATCCAGTCTGAGTAACGATTTTTTCCTTGATTATGAGAGAGAAAAATTTAATGGCCAATTAGGCGATTTGATTCAACACAAATATGGGTAATTTGTGGGAGCACACTAACTTTAATTTGTCCTCATGAGGTTTATGCCTAAATCACACATTCCTATGACAGAGGTCAGGAGGCTCTGCATGTCCAGAATACTAGCTGGTGTTTTAAATAGAACAGACATACGAAACCACGAGCGGTAACATTTCTCAGCGATGAACACAATTGTAAAGGGTGTGTATATGCATATGAGAGAAAAGAGAGGAAGAGGATGTGTGTACATGTGTGGGGAAGACAGTATGATATGGAGAGAAGACGAGACGGCTGGTAGAACACTGCAAGCTCCTCAGGCAGGGCGGAAGGGGCAAGAAGAAAGGGAAATACAAGGAAATCTTGCATTTCTACCCTGTGTACAAAAATCTCCTCCATACCGAAGAAGAGTCATTTGAACTAAGGGTTTTAACCTGCAAATTAATCCTGGTGGGATTAACTCTATTCACCTAGGTCTAAATTGCTTTCATCAGATACTCACTTTCTCTACTTCCTCTCTTCCAATTCTCTCTCTCTCTTTTTTTTTTTTTTTTTTTTTTTGGCGGTACGCGGGCCTCTCACTGTTGTGGCCTCTCCCGTTGTGGAGCACAGGCTCCTGACGCGCAGGCTCAGCGGCCATGGCTCGCGGGCCCAGCCGCTCCGCGGGATGTGGGACCTTCCCGGACCGGGGCATGAACCTGTGTCCCCTGCATCGGCAGGCGGACTCTCAACCACTGTGCCACCAGGGAAGCCCCTCCAATTCTATCTTGAGTCCACTCCCATAAGGCTCTCACTCCCTCTACTCCTGCAAGACTGCTCGTCAAGATCTCCAGTAACCTCCACATTGCTAATCCATGTCCCAGTCTTCATCTTCACCTTCCTTCAATAGTCGGCAGCACGTGACAAAGGTGATCACTTCTCTTCATTGAAAGGCCTTCTCACTTGACCCCCAGGACGCTCCTGATTTTCCTCCGATGATACTGGCCACTCAGTATCTTTGACTGGTTCCCTGTCATCTCCCTGACCTCTTAACATGGCGTGCCCCAGAGTACACAGCATGGCAATCTTATCCATCTCATGGCTTTAAACAGCATTCTAAAATGTTGATGACTCTCAGATGTATCCCTCGCCCAGACCTCTCTCCTGACATCTGATGCCACCTGTTTTTGACAGTCTTATTGAGAGTGCTACTAGAACATCCAATAAATATTTTGAACCTATTGTGTCTAAAACTGAGCACACACACCTGATCTTTCATTTAATGCCTGATAAACTTGTCTTCATCATCCCAGTTAACGGTAATTCCAGTCTTTCTTTTACACCCCGTGTCCCATGTGTCAACAAACCTTGTGGACTCTACTTTCAAAATACATACAGAATCTTAATATTTTTTGCCACCTCACCACTGTTCTGCGCCATCATCATTCCTCACCTGGATTATTGCTATAGGTCAAACTAGACTTCCTGAGTCTTCCCTTGACTCTTACAGTCTATTCTCAATACACCAGCCTGTTACAATGAAAACCAAATCATTTCCCTCTGCTCAGAAGCCTCCAATGACTTCCCATGTCACTCAACAAAGAAACCAAAGTCAACACATGGCCCACAGGTCCCTACAGGAGCTAAGCTCCATCCTGCCCGTGACCCCTGTGACCCCCTCCCTGTTAACCTGCTCACCTCCTTGCCTCTCCTCAAACATGCCAGGCCCAGTCCCACACCTGCCCTTTGTACCTATAGCCCCTCAGCCTGGGAGGCTCTTCCTCCAGGTTGTCACTTGGCTTGTCGCTCATCCCATCAGGCTCACACGTCACCTTCTCTGTAAAACTGTGCCTGCTGACCCTGTGTGAATTGTAACCACTTCCTTCTCTACTTACTCTTTCTCCATGGTCTTTATCACCATCAAACCTACTGCATATCTTCCTCGTCCCACTAGATAAAAAGCTCTACCAAGGGCAAGAATTTTTGTCTGTTTTGTTAACTGCTGTATCCCCAGGACCTAAAACAGTGCCTGGCTTATTCTATTAGCAACTCAATTAAATATTAAAGCAATTTACTATCTATCAAAGTATAGTTTTCATTTATAAATTAATAAGTTAATTTATTACTAATTATTTATAAATCTATAATAAATGCATTAACAATCAAATTAATAACAAAACCAGTTCCACACCTCATGAAGAACTGGAGCGCTGTTGAAATAGAAGTCTCATTGAGATGGAGAGCTCAGGGCAATTTCAGAGGAAAGAGCTTAATCAGCTGAACAGCCTCAGGAGAGCATTGAGCCTGAGGGATTAGAAGTGGGCAGAAGAAGAGATGGAAAGTGGGCGAGATTTAGAACGGGGAGGGGGGCTCACAAAAGTGACTCTTTTGCTAACTCTTGCTAACATTTTCATTTTCAGAACCTGGAGGCGGACGCTGAATTCCAGAATGACAATAGTAGCACTCCTAGAGATGGCTGCGAACCTCAGGTAACCCCAGTTCTGCTGAGTCTCCAGAATCAACACTAACCTAAATCTACCTCTTAAACTCAGTCCTCATCTAATCCTGCCGGGAGGAGGGGAGGGGACCAAATAATGAAGGAAGAAGTAGGGACGAGGCGTGGTATGTGCATCTTCCACCACTTGTTCTCTATTATCAGATGTGTAGAGTTTCCCAGGTTTTCCCCCGTCAGGAGAACTCCATAATAAATAAACAGCAGCAAAGAGACTTTGAAGCAACTCATGGACTTCACACATATCTTATTGTACTCTTCCTCTGTCCATAAGAATGAAAACTTCAAAGGAAAAAATTATATAACACTTTGTAAAGGCACAATCTCAACAAAAAGAAAGCTTGTTTGAAAAAGCCTACAAAAAAGAATGCTGAACCCTGAATAGAGGGGGATGGAACAGAAGTAGAAAGACACAGGAAGCATTTGTTTCACCTAATAGATATTTGGGAAAAGGAAAAAACAGCAAATCATCATCTTGCATGGAAATGGACGAAAACGATACCTACCGTTGTTTTACAGCTGGAACAGTCGGATCTTTCAGGCCTATTTTGCTGATTTGATTGTGTATATCTTGAATATTTTTCAGGAGTTCATTATTTTTGAAAATACAAGTCTCTAATAATTCATCTTCTTCCATGAGTTCCTCCTGTCTGCCAGAGCCATGAGTCTCAGATAAGCTTCTGGACAAAGCATTCAGAAGTTTTTCACAGGACGTGTTTTCACCCCATTCAGCATCTTTAATGCTTATACCGAGCACCTTCAAACGTTCGTCCAAATGTCTGGCCTTGTCTTTCATCTGATGAATTCTTTCCTCTTTATTTTCCACCGTCAAAGTATTTCCTGGTACCACCTGTGAACCTGAGGCTGAAAGGTCTATAAGAAGCTCACCAGTGAGTTCAGCTGCTCTCAGAGAAGCCAAAAAATCTTCCAGAGCTTTGAGGGCATCTTTACTCCTCTGGACTCTGTGGTTCATTTCTTCGAGTTGTGTTCTGTGTTTCAGGATAATATTCTGTGCTGCATGCAGGTCAAGCGGGTGTAATTCCTTCAATGCAAAGTTGCCTGACTGTTCCAAATGATTACATATTTCAATCTGTTTTACTATGGAATCTTGGATATTCTACAATAAAGGTAAGAAAAGCTGTAAGACTGAGGCAGAAAAAAGAAAAACTGCACAGCAGAAACTAACCTCAAATTATGTCACTAGATTTGATCTAGAAAACTGCTTCTCAGTCTAACCAAGGCTGACAGTTTTGACAGAAGGAACACTTTAATTACAAATGATCAGATGGCCCAGCTGTTTCAATATCTGATACCCTTCCTGATATTTAAATCCCAAGAAGAAAAGAGGTGTATAAATCTATTGATTCAATGAAAATAATTACAGGTTGAACTACTGAGACATCTGTTTATAATTTGAAAAATAAAAAAAATTTTTAAGATGAGATTTGGAATAAGTAAACTGTAGAATATGACAATTTAAGCATCTTCGTCTAGTACAGAGAGAAAATTAGGATTTCAGTCATTGGAGAAGGCATTCATAAGCAAGCCTTCATTTTTAATTCAAAGAAAATACGTCATTATTTACTCCATGGTACCTACTGATACTTTCCAATTGGCAAGGAATTAAAGAGTTGAGAAATAAATAACAAGTCTAAATTATTGAAGATTCTTCTGCCGTGGCTTATATTTGAAATAAATACTATGGATGTATAATAAAAAAATGCATAAACATGTATAAATCTCTGAAGAACTGTTTATTCTATAAATACACTGTGAGAATTTATATTTACCCTCAGGTTTTGATAAATGTCATCAGCATCAGTGAGATTAAATTCTTGAACGACCATTTCACAGAGGAGCAGGTCTGAGTCACAGAGAAGGAGCAACTCCTTCTCCACAGGTAACACAATATGCAGCGCAGTCTCCAAAGACTCCATTCTGGGTGAAAAATAAATCAGACGTGAGGGGAAAGCACAGCAGAAAGATAGCTTATAAAACATTTAATATTAATGCCATTATTTAACCAAGAACAGAAAATAATTATTCAATAAAAATACATACAATGATATGTATAGATCATCACATTAAAACCCAAACCCAGTGATCCACAATGGCAAAGCATGAGTTGTTTGCTACATCCAAGTACTCGCGACAATTTAACTGATACTGTGCTAAATGGAAAACTGTTGTAAAGCATACTAAGGCTTTCTCTCTCTTTTGAAATACAAAATACTAAATGTAATTGAACCTTGCCTTGATGACAAAGAAATTCATTATGCATACTAATTATTTTATTAGTGGAAATATACTAGGATTCAAAGTCTAGGCCAATAATAAGTTGAAATGTGTGACCCTGGATAAATAACATATAGACTCTGAGCCTCAGTTTCCTCCTATGTAAAATGGGGAGATGCGCTGGGCGTACACATCCTATGTAAAGGGATAACAATAGCACTCTCATTCTAAAAATGAGGAAATCAAGGCCCAGAGAAGTTACGTGACGTGGCTAAATTCAGGCTCAAGGGGAGACAGTGGGAAGAGCACGGCCTTTGGAACTCAACAGACTTTAAGTTCCACTTAAGTCTCTGGCCAGTAGTGTGGCTTGGTTATGTGATTTAACCTCCCCCAGTAGCAGTTTCCTCATCAGCTTCTCTTATGGTTGTTGTCACAACTAAATAAAATAACATACTTAGTATAATATTAGCCTCTCTTAAAATTTAGTACATTTAGTAAACTCATGGTTAATAGATCCCAGAATTATACCTGGTATTAAGAGTCATCTGAAGCTCTCTTTCTTTCTCCTTTAGTTTATCTCTTGCCTTAACTAGAAAAGGCTTCCTAATGTCACTTTCCAGCTCTTCTAACTTCAGTGAAGTGACTTCAAACTCTTTCCAGCAAGCCTCAGTTTCATTTTTTAAGACCTGGATGAAATATGTAAATTAATTTTTCAATGAATGGGTTAATAGGCACAATTATTCTGTTCTTACAAAATGAGACATTTACAATTGTGGGCACAAACACAAAGTTTCACATGAAAACACATTTGAAAAGATATTTTACAAGTAAACTATCCCTCAGAGAGCAATGCTATTAACTGTGCTCTCGGAGAATCCACTGAATGAAATCAAGGGAATCAGCAACATGGCTTTCAAAGGAATCCAAATGCCCTTCCCTGAAGTTAGATACACAGAATACAATTCAGAAAGATACACAGAGATATAAGAACATATTCTATTAGATATTCTATTTTCTCTAGTCTTTTTTTTTCCTTAAACTAAAATTGCAATGAACCAAAATCATTTCTATCAAATGAGAAGTGAGTAAAATTAACTTACGATCTATAGTTAAACATCTAAAATTCTATACTATTCCAACCCCTTATCTTGGTTCTTTTTTTAAAAAAAGGCACTGCTATAGAATCTGAGCGCTCATCAGTAAAATTTGTTCTTCACTTTCCCCAAGGATTCGTATAGTTTTTCTAACCAACTTATTATTCAGTCACAGGAGTAAGGCCTCAAGACAGCTTCTTAATTGTGATGAAAATGTGCTACATCCACTACTTGAACAACAGAGATTCTAACACATGAATTTTGCTTATTCAGATGGAAAACAGAGAAGAGCCATTTGGTAGAGTGTGACTCAGGAACTGGCATCACAAAAGGAAGATAACTAGAAAATATGAGAGGGCATTGTAGGAAGCACGCATGACCTTTTCTCCACCTGATGGGCTTTCTGTAGGGGTTCACTCTAATGCACATCCAAGCACATGAGGGTGTTGCACTGCAATGCACAGCTTATCTTCAAAATAAGGAAGATACTTATTTGTAGAACTTAACGATTGGTGTGCCCATCACTAGATTGTTTTTTCTGCAGCTCCTGAGTCAAATGCAGTACTCCCTCTGACGGCTCTCCACAAGATCATCCATCATGTACAGAGAAAACTCCCTCCACGACCTCCCCCTTTCTTATTACCCAGCATCAGACAGACAATGTGACAATTTGGTTAAGATGATAGATGACTGAAACAAAAATTCAGAGTTGCTGGTTTTTCACATATTGTTAATTTTGGAGCAAACCAGAAGCTGTGTTGGCTGAAATCACCTTCAAACACATTGTTTCAACCAATTCATCTGAAGCCTTCATCCCCATCCCAAACACAATCTAAACTTCTGCAAGCCACAATATATAGAATATCAAATTAGAGCATGAGCAATAAATTAGCACCCCGAACAAACTCCTTCCTGGGTTTGGGTGTCTTCCTGAAATCCGGTGACAGAGAGTTCTTCAGAAACATCTAGCATATGAGACCGCAACAAAAATGGTGAAGTCTATACTTATGGCGGTATTATTTTCTAATAAAAGATAAAACTCCTCTAGTAATATTTTCAGTACTTACCTGTAGATCTGTCAGTTTATCCTGTAGACAAACACTACTCCTTTCCTTGTCACTAGAGAAATCAGAGATAATCCTGACAATGTTGTTTTGCAGGTGTAGTTCAAGATTGTCTCTGTGTGTATCATACCTGGAAAAAAATTAAATGCAATGTTACTTAATTTTAAAAATAAGACTAAAATAATTTTTTTTAATTACTGTCAATTGTCCATGAGGAAATCCCAGAGAATTTCTGCTTAAGTTACTGGATCACATGTAAAAATTATGACTAAAGGAAAATAAAAACTTACTTATTAAAGTATAACATTTGCACCGATGAAAGATTTTTGCTGGATTTTCTAGTTGTTTAAAAGAGTTTACCTCTCCTTAACATATACACAATACTATACATAAAATAGATAACCAGCAAGGACCTACTGTATAGCACAGAGAACTATACTCAATATTTTGTAATAATCTATAAGGGAATAGAATCTGAAAAGGGATATATACATACAAACATACATCATATATATACATATATGTGTGTGTGTGTACGTATAACTGAATTCTTTGTTGTACACCTGAAGCTAACACAACATTGTAAATCAACTGTATGTCAATAAAAATAATTTTTTTAAAAAAGAGTTTACCTCTCTAGTAAACTATTTATAGATGCACTGTGATCCTTTTCATATTTCTCCATAACGCTTTCCTCCTGTTGAGGCTTTAACTTGGATTCCAGGCTAAAATCCTTAATCGATTCCATTGCCTAAGCAAATATGCAAAATAGTAAACATATTATATTCAATATACTTAATTGTCTGGAAAAGATAAACATTTTGTGATACAAAGGGATATCACTGATTCTTTATACCCCAAACCAGGCGATAATACAATTTATTTAAAGTTTCTCAGCTCAGTGAAAGGTCTTTCCATAGGACAGAGGAGATTTATTAGACTGATTCTCACCTTCTAATTGGTATGTCAGCAGGATAAAGGAGTTCTCCCAGCCCCTAAGTGCTGTTTCTGCCTGTGACCACATAGCCATGGTCCAAGGCAGACAGAATCCTAGCATGCAGGAACAGACCTCTGAAAAAAAATACACCTTGTTCCTTCCCTACCCCTTCTGACAGGCAGTCTGGGCTGTGATATACAGCAAATCCCCACTTTCCTAGAATTTAAGAATTTAGAAAATCCAATTCCCAAGGAAATTAAAAGACATTATAATGAGAAAAAGACAAATGACAAATGAACTAGTTCATCTCAATGACACTGAAGCATCTGTGCAGTTTAAGCTCAGCCTCTTGTGCTCTCAATAGTAACACGCAGACAGCGTGTATTCATAATGGTTCAAAATGGTCTCTTTTGGAAAGAACTGTTGGTATCCTCAGAGGAAGATTAAGTTATGCTTGCCATAGCTTTGGTTTGTTGTATTCTAATTCTTTGAAAAGCAATCTTCCTTACATTATTTAAGTGGGAATTCTCAGCTGATGGAAACAATCAGATAGTTAAATGCAACACTCAATGAGAAGTGGATTCTTGTACACCTGGATTTTTTCATTGGGTTTACTTCTAAAATACATGATCCAAATTTAACACCTTTTCAGCTGATGGCTGACTGTCTGATTTTGCAGATGGAACCTCGCTGAGGGCATTCCTTCCTCCATTCTCAGATGTGTCTGCAGTACCCCTAGGAAGGAATCAAAATTGCGTATTAAAATACAGGGAGAAAAACAAAGCCTAAAAGAGAATGAATAATACTCAGTGTCATTTGATTTCGAGAGAGGGTTTATCTCATTTCTCCCTGACATGCAGCTATTCTTATGAGGCACTAACTTGTTTTTCGACGTGCCTCCCACAGTGGGTTGCAGTGTCATATGAATCTCGGAAGCACATTTCCGAAGCCTTTCTATCTTCTGTTCGTAATCTTTGAGCGCTCTCCTCACTTCTTGTTGACTCTTCTGTGAAGTCAGCTCTTCACACAGCTCCCGCAGGACATCCATGTGGTGATCAAGCTGGTACAGGCTGCCTTCCTCCGAAAAGCAGGCCTGATTGAGGAAATAAAGCAGGGAATGTGTTTCAAATGAGTTTACATGATTAGTCCTTGAGGATTAGAAACTAACAGATGTGTGTGACTTTAAAAACACCTTCAATTGATACAGCCACTATGGAGAACAGTATGGAGGTTCCTTAAAAAACTAAAAGTAGAGGGCTTCCTTGGTGGCGCAGTGGTTGAGAGTCCGCCTGCCGATGCAGGGGACACGGGTTCGTGACCCGGTCCGGGAAGATCCCACATGCCGCGGAGTGGCTGGGCCCGTGAGCCATGGCCACTGAGCCTGCGCGTCCAGAGCCTGTGCTCCGCAATGGGAGAGGCCACAGCAGTGAGAGGCCTGCGTACCACAAAAAAAAAAAAAAAAAAACAACTAAAAGTAGAACTACCATACGACCCAGCAATCCCACTACCGGGCATATACCCTGAGAAAACCATAATTCAAAAAGAGTCATGTACCACAATGTTCACTGCAGCACTATTTACAATAGCCAGGACATGGAAGCAACCTAAGTGTCCATCGACAGATGAATGGATAAAGAAGATGTGGCACATATATACAATGGAATATTACTCAGCCATAAAAAGAAACAAAATTGAGTTATTTGTAGTGAGGTGGATGGACCTAGAGTGTGTCATACAGAGTGAAGTAAGTCAGAAAGAGAAAAACAAATATCTATGCTAACACATATATATGGAAACTAAAAAAAAAAAAGGTTCTGAAAAACCTAGGGGCAGGACAGGAATAAAGATGCAGACGTAGAGAATGGACTTGAGGACACAGAGAGGGGGAAGGGTAAGCTGGGATGAAGTGAGAGAGTGGCATGGACATATATACACTACCTAATGTAAAATAGATAGCTAGTGGGAAGCAGCTGCATAGCACAGGGAGATCAGCTGGGTGCTTTGTGACCACCTAGAGGCGTGGGATAGGGAGGGTGGGAGGGAGAGGCAAGAGGGAGGAGATATGGGGATATATGTATATGTATAGCTGATTCACTTTGTTATAAATCAGAAAATAACATACCATTGTAAAGCAATTATACTCCAATAAAGATGTTTAAAAAAAAAGGGAAAAAACAAAAAAAACCCCAACACTTTCTTTTATAAGCCCATCCACTGTGTGCCTGGTGTGGGAATGGGCACTGGAAACAAAGACGAGCAGTCAGCCCTAAAGGGATTCGCCGCAGCCCAGTGACGTAGTGAAGGAAACCAGAACACGTCAACCCAAAGTATGCCTCTTTGATGTGAAAATTACTTTTTTTAATTGAAGTATGGTTGATTTACAATGTTGTGTTAGTTTCTGCTGTATAGCCAAGTGATTCAGTTAAACATATATATACATTCTTTTTCATATTCTTTTCCATTATGGTTTAGGATGTGAAAATAATTTTGAACTGAAGGCAATTAAGAAGCAGTAAACACAGAGGGAATTCCCTGGCAGTCCAGTGGTTAGGACTTCGCGCTTTCACTGCTGGGGCCCAGGTTCAATCCCTGGTCAGGGAAATAAGATCCCGCAAGCCACGCAGCATGGCCAAAAAAAAGAAAAACGAAACAGAAAAGGTTTCCCCTTTTCTACCTAAAGGCAAGAAATAATGTTTATTTTACTGGAGACAGAGTTCTATCAGCCCAGAGATGGGACCAAAGGAACCTGCAAACAAACCCTGTACCCCAACCCTTATCTTCCTAGCTTCTTCTTCACCTTTTTACTATCCCTAGCCCAAACTCCTTTGTCTTGTCAATTCTTCACAAATGTATTGTTTCTTTGTCTAAAAGGTATAAAAGATTCCTGCTCTGGTCACTTCTTTGGGTCATCATGCTCTTGTGAAGGCTCCCATGTGCATATAAAAATTCAATAAGGGCTTCCCTGGTGGCGCAGTGGTTGAGAGTCTGCCTGCCGATGCAGGGGACACGAGTTCGTGCCCTGGTCCGGGAGAATCCCACATGCCACGGAGCGGCTGGGCCCGTGAGCCATGGCCGCTGAGCCTGCGCATCCGGAGCCTGTGCTCCGCAACGGGAGAGGCCACAACAGTGAGAGGCCCGCGAACGGCAAAAAAAAAAAAAAGTTTAAAAATTCAATAAAATGTGTATGCTTTTCTCCTGTTAATCTGTCTTTGTCAGTTCAATTTCCAGACCCAGCCAGGGATCTTAAAGGATAGAGGAGGGCTTCCCTGGTGGCACAGTGTTTGAGAGTCCGCCTGCCGATGCAGGGGACACGGGTTCGTGCCGCGGTCCGGGAAGATCCCACATGCCGCGGAGCAGCTGCTCCCGTGAGCCGTGGCCGCTGAGCCTGCGCGTCCTGAGCCTGTGCTCCGCAACGGGAGAGGCCACAACAGTGAGAGGCCCGCGTACCGCAAAAAAAAACAAAAAAAAGGGTAGAGGAAAATTTGTTCCTCCCCAACAGTAGTCACATAAATAATGAGCATATCACATGACAAGTGCTATGACAGGGCCACTACCTGCCTTAAGGAGTCAGAGAAAGCCTCCTTCACATGGAGGAGCCATCTGAGCTAGAGGTGGAAAGAACACGTACGAGTCCTTCCAAGTAAAAGGGGAGAGAGGTCATGCCTAACAAAAGGAGCAGCGGAGAGAAGAAAAGCTCCAGAAGTTCTGAAAGGACATGGCTGGAGGGGTGATGAAGGCGTGTCCTGGGGCCACACATGAGGGGCCTTGTGTGGCCTTCTGAGGAGTATGGAGATGTCCCGGGAGTAATGGTGAACCAGTGACATAAGATTTGTGGTTCAAAGGGATCACTCTGGTGATAGGGCTGGAAGACAGTGCAACCACCATCATACTGAGAACATGACCCCAGGTTAAGGGAAGTGGCAACACTGGTGGAAAGGAAGGAAAAGAAGCAGCTCTTCTGAAGATGGGAGCTGGCAACCGACTACACTAAGGCTGAGTGAGAAGGAAAGGGGAATGGGGGAGGGAGTTCTGAGATGGCAATGCCTTCCATAACCAGGATACATAAGAGGAAGAAAAGTTCAAGAGGAGATATTATTGGTTGGTTTGGGACATGCTGAAGTGGAGGTCTCTGGGGAACACTGGTGATATCTACTTCTTGGTTAGAAACACAACCTGGAGGTCAGGGGAAAGGACGAGGCTGGAGATAATGATAGGTGCTATCATTGTAGAGAGGGCAGTTAAAACGCCCAAGTGCATACAAGTACCTGGAGCAAGCATGAAATTAGCCAAAAACTGAGACCCCAAAACTAAGACATCAGGGTAACACAATAGAAAAGGAAAATTAGTGAAGGGCACTAAAATGAAGGCCTCCCTCCAAAATAATAACATAAGAAAAAGCAAGAGAGATTTGTATCGAGAGAGCCACAGCAGTAGCAAGTTTAAAAGAAATGAAAAGAGGGGTCAGAGCTATCAAATATGCAGAAGAAATCAAACAGGATGAGGACCAAAAAGAGACCATAGATTTGCCCCGGCTGGTTTATATCCTGATTTGGTATCTTTCACAAGAGCCGTGTTTCTGAGGACACCATGTCCTTACAAAAGTAACTACGGGAACTTCAACAGCGGGTGACACATCTTGTAACCAGAGTCTCAGGACAGGGGCCACTGAGATATATAAAGAAGAAATATTAACTCAATTCTGAATTTTTCTCACTTCCAAAAAACAAGAAGCACGGGCTCTAGTTAGAGCTTGGACTGCAGAAGGGAAGATCCCCAGGGGACAAAAGGGCTGAAGTAATTTTCAGAGCAGATTTAACCCTAGCCAAGGGCATATAAAACCATTTAAGATAAACCCCACAATGATAACAAAATGTGAACGGAAACAGGTTTTTACCTCATGTTGCTTGATGAGACCCTTGGTCCTTCCTCTGCGAATTAGTTTCTTTTCTTTATTTATTTGTTTTTCGAGTTTTGCAATATTGTCACTAAGTTTTTCTTTTTCGATGTCTATTGTTAGTTGTTGAATATACAAAGACACTTCATGATGAAGCGACTGTCAAGAAAAGAAAAACAAAAAAAACCAAAGGCACATATTAACCATAATAGGATATATTGAAAAGATTGCCATTAGAAACACAAAAATATTTGTTGTAACAAAGGATAGAAATAGAGCTTATGTGAAATTCTGATTCACCCATGTATCTTTGGGGAGGATGTTTTAAAATATATCAGAAACATATTTTTTTCTTTCTAATAACTAAAAATGTGTTTTGTCTGTGAAAGACACTGTTAGAATTAAAAGACAAGCTGCAGACTGGGAGAAAATATCACAAAACACGTATCTGAGCCTATGGAGAAATATCAAGTAACTACAATGTGTATCCTGAATGGGATTCCAGAACAGATGTAAAAGGACATTAGGGGAAAACTGTGGAAATATGAATAAAGTATAAACTTCAGTTAATAATCTATCAATATTAGTCCTTTAATTGTGACAAAGGTACCATATTAATGTAAGATGTTAATAACAGGGGAAACTGGTCATGGGTGTATTGGAACTCTCTGTATTACCTTTGTAATAATTTTGTAAATCTAAAATTGTTCTAAAAGTTTATTTTAAAATGTGTATTAGGGCTTCCCTGTTGGCGCAGTGGTTGGGAATCCGCCTGCCAATGCAGGGGACAAGGGTTCGAGCCCTGGTCCGGGAGGATCCCACGTGCCGCAGAGCAACTAAGCCTGTGGCCACAACTACTGAGCCCGTGTGCCACAACTACTGAAGCCCACGTGCCTGGAGCCCGTGCTCTGCAACAAGAGAAGCCACGACAATGAGAAGCCCGTGCACCACAATGAAGACCCAACATGGCCAAAAATAAAACAAACAAACAAATAAATAAATTTTTTTAAAATGTGTTTTAAGAAGGCCTTTAACAGTAGATATTCAATTATATTACCTTATTCTCTCTCTCTCTCCATATATTCACACACACACATGCACACACTTAATACTAAGTACCATTTACTAAACACAATCTCTGTGGTAGGTGCTTTATATAAATCCTTGCAACAATCCTGCCAAGTAGGTGGAATTATTCCCATCTTATCACTGAAGCTCCCAGTAGTTAAGCAACTTGCCCAAGGTCATAGCTGCTGGATCCAGGTCTGTCAGCCACCAAAGCCTATACCTATTTTCTATGAAACTCTATATGTTTATATGTGTCAATAAGTTGTCTTAGTCAGGATCCAACCAGGAAACCAGAAAACATTAAATATTTAACGCAGAGGGAATTAAATGCAGGGAATTGATTATAAGAGATGAAAGCCAAAGAGGGGACAGTAAGGTAATCCAGAGATTAGCATCGGCAGAAAGCTGCTACCACCCTAGGCTGGAGGCTTCAGCGGAGCCCAGGGAGAATGGTCACCCATCAGAAGCTGGATCCATGGAACCTGCAGCCAGGGGGAGACACAGCTGCCAGAGGCACTGTGCAAGAGAGAAAGGGAAAGAAAGCCATTGGACTCTCCCTTTTCCACCTTCCAATCACCCTTTAATCTCCAAACACTGCTGTCATTGGATGAACACAGACAGAAGCCAGCTGATGCCAGGCCTGAGAACCACAGCCTACAGTGATCAGCCCTCCGTGATACGGGGCAGACAAGGGACCACCAAAGATGACTCTGATGACAAACAAGTCCAGGGTCAGATCTATAAGCATAAGCTCCAGACACATATGTATGTTCTTACCTCCCACTTGGCACAGATATCTCTACTCTTTTCTTCCAAAGACAGCTTTACATCCTCAGTTACATTATTTTTCAATTCTTCAACAGCTTTCAAATACTTGGCCAGACTTTTAGTATTAAAAATTATTAGTGCTTCCTAAAAATAAAACCACAGACAAGAACATGAAAGTCTTATTCTACTGCCACGTCTTCAAAGCTAATTTAACAGGTAGAATTTTAGAGTCTTTAACATATAGAACCAGGAAAGGACTCCATGAAGACTATTGGAAGATTTAGGGGAGACTTCTCTTGGTAGATTGAGGTTGATCTCCCTTTTGTATCCCTTGAGTTCTTTTGAAAAGAATTGCAAAATATTCATTATTCAAATGTAGTTACACATTTGAGGCCAGGATAAAGACTTCCTTAAGATATGCAGCATGGTTTTTGGTACCCCTTTGATAAATATTTAAAAGGCTTACTGAAAGGCTTATTATGAGCCACTGGCAAAGTATCCTCTAAAATTCTTAAGTATTGAGCAGACGACCACACTTCATAAGTAATACAATATTAAGAGTATACCAGCTTGTATTAGAGATCAGTGTTGCAATAAGACACAATTTATAGTAGGGGTAAGATAGCAAATATTTAATATTGTACATAAGCATTTTATACTGCAAGGAGGCAACATCCCCTTATCATGGACTTCAAAGTTTTGCCCAGGGCCAACCATAATCGCAGTCCCATCCCAGGGAAGGAGCAGCAGGAGATGGGGATGGGATCTGCCTTCCCAGGAATGTGTTCGTCCCTTACTTCACACTTACCTACTCTTATAGACTATTACCTGGCCATACTCCATAAGGACAGAAACCTGGCTTAGGTAACTATCAAATGACAGAACAAAAGTAGTCTGGGGTCTGTGAAAGGGCAGAAAAATCTATAAGAGACAAGAAGGTGAAAGTAATTCTGGGGGAGAAGGCAATTAAGCAGGGTGGGAAGTCATTCATATACTTATTATGGGTCTCCTGCAGAAAAGGTACAACCTGAGCCCCCAGGAACCTCCTCCAAAGCCTCTGTGAGGATTGCTAGATTTACGGCCAGGGAAGACATGCTAGCCCTGTGTGCAGGAAGGGGGCTCCTACCACCCACGTGTCCCAGGAGTCCCAGGGGGTCTCAGGGCAATACCTGGCAGGGCAGGGATTCTGCTTCTGCTGTGAAAATGGATCTACTTCACTAAATGCCAGAGACAAAACGGTGGAAATCCCTGGCCTCAGATTCCAAAAGGAAGATGGTCGGGGAGAGGAAAATGGTGCAAAAACTGACACTGTAACTCCTCTCTCTGGTAGAGGAGGGGCCTGCGGCCTCTGCTTTTTCTTTTTCTTCCCTCTTTCCTCAGCTGACCATATCAGTCCTTTTGAAATTCAGCCTAGTGATTACTTAAAAGAACAACTGACTCTTAAGTTTAGTTCAGCACTCTCAGCATATGGGAGTAAAAGAGAGGAAAAAAGACAGTGGGAACTGGTCAAAGCTGGTGGCTGGCAAGGTGCAAGCAGCATAAGATGACTGTGGGAAAAGCAATGCTGAAATACCTGATATCAGGGTCCAATACGGTTAACAGTCCAGAAAGCCAGAAGAGGGCTGAGCCCAGACAAGAGAAGGAGACCACAAGGAGAATGGAGAGCCTCCTGTAGGAGCTCCTTTTCCTGAAAAAACTGTGCACAGTAGCGCTGGCAGTATTGATTTACTTCATCATTTTTTTTTTAAATTGAAGTAAATTTACAATGCTGTGTTAGTTTCAAGTGTACAGCAAAGTAATATACATACATATATATTCTTTTTCAGATTCTTTTCCATTATAGGTTATTACAAGATATTGAGTAGAATTCCCTGTGCTATACAATAGGACCTTGTTGATTATCTGTTTTTATATATACTTAATGTGTATATGTTAATCCCAAATTCCCAATTTATCTCCCCCCCCATACCCCACCACTATCCCCTTTGGTAACCATAGTTTGTTTTCTATGTCTGTTAGTCTATTACTGTTCTGGATTTACTTCATCTTTATCTCCCCCAAAATGCCTAGCTCATTTTAAATGTTCAATAAACTTGTTAAATGCTGAATAAATGAATGAAGGAAAGAACACATATTTCTCTACCTGTCCAACCTCCAAGGGTAGAGACCCTGTTTTACTCTTATTTCATATTCCCAAGTACCTCCAGTGTTAGTTAATAGTGAGTCGGCTTTGGACACATCTGGTTTTTTTAAAGTATAATTGATTTACAATATTATATTAATTTCAGGTGTACAACATGATGATTTGATGCTTTTATGGATTACGCTCCATTTAAAGTTATAAAATAATAGCCATAGTTTCTGTGCTGTACAATATATCCTTGGAGCTTATTTATTTTATACACAGTAGTTTGTACCTCTTGATTTCGATACATCTTAAGCTGCCTATCAGACCATGAAAAGCCAACCTAAAACTGTCTCCATACAAAACACTATTGGATCTTTAACTGCTGATAAGCTTATGTTCATAAGTAGCTTTTACCAATGCATTTTAATAATAAAGGCTTTATTTTACATTTGAGGAATTTTAACCACTCAAAGTTTCTTCACATACCTTATTTTCATTTATTGGCAGCTGGATAGGACTAGAATTATTATGTCCATTTTATTTGATTAAAAAAGCCAGAGAAATTAAGATTCTTGCTCAATGTCATAGAAGTCAGCCGTGCTTTTTACACTATACCACTGAGTTCATTCATACAGTAAAATGTGAATTAAAAAAAATCTTCGTTTCAATTTTTATTTTTAAGAGTTTCTGGGGAACAATGTATAAAACTTGGAAATTTTTTAAAGTTATAATAACTTTGTTATAATTACAGTGATGGAAACATCTTGATTTCAAATGAGGTAGATTTATATCTACTAATGATAAATGTCCTACATTTGATGGCTGAAAGAGCCGCACCTTGTATTTTGAAATTAGTCCTCTCTGGCTCTCTCTTTGGCCAAGTAATTGTTCAGCCCTTGTAATGTATGATTCAAGTTCCTTCTGTGAGTCTTCCACCTTCAGCCTGACATCCAGGTCTGGGGAAACATCAGTTGAGTTCTTCAACACTGCTACTAATTTTACCATATTGATCTGTGATGACAAAAAATTCTCAACTTAACACTTAGCCCAACTTCTTAGAAAACTCATAAGTTAATAAATATTTTGAGTAGCAACTCATATTTTCCCACTAGACATAAGAACATCCTATTTATTATATTGATTTTTCCAACATGCTCTAAATAATAAAGAAATAAAATATAAGGCAAAATTCATATTTTACAAAACATTTCCAAACTACAAGGCAATCCTCCCCTCTTCCCTGCCCTCTCACTGACCACTCAGTTTTAAAGACTAAATTCACTAAATAGGGAATATTAAAGAGAGACCTGGACTTTCTCTTTAGCTTCTTGAATCTTTGCCTGAAGCCCAGCTGTGATCACATGCTCAAGAGACTCCTGGCTTGAAACATTTTGCACATCCATTTGTAAAGTGTCTTCAGTTCTAGACACAAGCTCTTCATACATAGAGCCTTTGGCAATAAGATGCTATTAAAACAAATTAAAGTGAGATCACTTAAATATCACTTAAATATTCTGATTATAAATATTCTTATATTTATATATAAAATAATTATAAATATTATAAATATTTAAATATAAATATTCAAATAAATATTCTGATTATGTTAAATATTAACCCTAACAATCTCATCAGGAAATCATAAAAAGTTAACTATTAATCCAAAATGAGGCAAATTTAGTCTAAAAAATGTTATTTTAAACATTCATTTTGAAATTTTATATTAATATTATCAGAGTCTGAGCAAGTCTTTTATAGATTTTTTTTATATACTAAGCACTTCAATAAAATAAAGACTAGAAGAAATGCAATGCCAATAGAGAGAAAATAAGTCGAGACAGTAGTAATAAACCTTAAAAAGAAATTGTTGTAAGTCTAATCAGCCAGAAGGAGTTCAATAAATGTTACTGGAGAAAATGGCTATTGGAAAACACCTTTTTAGAACCATGCTTTATACAACATACCAAAAATGAATTTCAGATGAATTAGAAAATTATATATAAAATATGAAGCTAGAAAAGAAGAAATTATCCATGAAAATGGATCTGCTCCCTGGGTGCGGAGGGCCTTTTTAGGCATAAGAGACAGAAATGACTAAATAAGTACAAAAATTTTCTATGTGAAATAAACAACTTAAAAGTCAACAACTTGGTGAAAATATTTGCCACACAAATGAAAATGAGTCCTGATTCAGAGAGCTTATAAATTCAGTAAGAAAAATACTAAGATCCCAAAGATAATTCAGAAAATACAAAAACAGATATAATTCCAGAAACAAATGGCTAATGAATATATGAAAGACAGTTCAATCTTACATGTAATCAAATAAGTACAAATTAAAATAATGAGTTACCACTTTTCAGTTATCAAATTAACAAAAAAAATTTTAATTACAACTCAGAGGTGGCATGGGTATGATAAAATAGAAATTATATTGTGTGATATGAACTATGTAAATGTTGATCTTATTTATCTTAGAGCAGTGGAACTATGGTGATTTTTATTCTCCTCTTTATACTTTTACACATTATTTAAATGTTCTAAAGTTAGCACGTTCATTTGTAACTTCAAATTTTTCTATTTTGAATCATAAAAGTAACAAAAGCTCCTGTAAAAAACTCAAAGAGTGGAGAGGTATACAGCACATAAAGAAAAAGTTCCTCTTCTTCCCCATCCTTCCCTTAACTGTCATTTAATCAATCATTCACACATTCATTTTAAAAATATTTACTTTATATCTACTAGGTACCAGGAAGTGTACTAAGAGCTGGGCATAATGCAGGATCAAGATACACAGAGTTAGCTATTTGTATATGCTTACAGATATTTTTCTGTAGATATAAATGCATAAAGTTTAAAAAAGCAACTGTTTTTAAAAATACTAAAAGGATCACATCACCAATACTGCTCAGCAACTTCCATTTCTTACTTTACAATATATCTTGATCCAACAAAGATCTACTTAATTTCTTTTTAATGGAAGTATATTCCAGCTTGTTTGTGCTTTCACTGTTTGTAACAGGGATCATTGTTATAGCTTTGAAATATTTTTTAAATATTGAATTTCTCATTTCTTACTCATTTATTTCACTACAATAAATTCCAGATACAGCAAATAAATAAATACAAAAATAAAATTAGAAAAGCACTGGCAGATGGCACAGGTAAGTTTATATAATATTTTCAAAGCAATAAAAAGTATTACTCTTATAAACACAAAATTCTACATATACACCTTTCAGAAACGTAGATTTAAAAGAATTATACAAATGTTCCTTTATCCCAAGAACTTTCCATCTGGTTGTAACTTATGTCATGCTCTATAAATTTTATAGCTGAGCTGGAACTCAGTAAAACCTCAACTGTAACTCCTTTCCAGGGAGAACTGAGCAATATTAAAATACACTGTTGCCTCATTGCTTTTCAATGAGTCCACTGCCTGAGAATAAAGACAGAACAGAGTTTTAACAACATTCATCCCCACCCTGCATCAGTTAAGGAAGGGAAAGCTTAATATGGGGTTGATCTTTCAAAGCATAGGTTGTATAATCTCTTACATTCACACTGCACCGAGCTACAGGAGACTGAACTCACTTACTCATCTCATTGCCCTCTGATACAAGAGAATATTTTAATCTCCATCCTGTAGTTGGGAAAATTAGTTCAAGAATTTAAAATCCTAAGGTATTATTAGTCTTCAAATCTATCCTCTGTCTTCAAGCAAAATCACAGCAAATGAGCCAGGGTTGAGATTCCACGCCATTTTTTTAAAACCCCAACAAAGAAAATTCTAACAGTAGTCTTATTACTGTTTCCTTTAAAACTTTTTATCTTAATACATAAGCCTACAACCATAAAAGCTGTCTTTTAAATACTTTTTCCACTCTTACCTGCAAAGATTCCTCCACTGAGGTATCTACATCACCTTGTTGTCTCAGAAGATCCAAAACAGATGTGGTTTCCGCCTCCCAGATTTTCACTTGTCCAATCAGTTTTTCAACCTCTTCAGCCACTTTCAGTGTCCCTGTAAATTCTTCGTTTTCTTTTTCATGTTCTTCCCCAGCCTACAACATTCAAAATTATCGCTATGAAAATGGTACCATTTACATTATAATTTTCAATTTAAAAAAGTTATATCCCTATAGTGAATTAATTGAACAATGAAAATCTCAAAAACAATGGCTGTTTTTTAAATTCAATGTTTTAATATTATCTTTATAAAGTTTAGTTAAAATGCATACTAAACTATCATGTCAAAACAAATAAAAAAATAAAAACAAGTGCTAAGTCAACATATTTTAATGATTTAAGATCTACTGTTTGGACAATGAAAACAGTACTTTATGATAGCATATATAGCTTTATTATTTTTTTATTAATTTTTATCGGAGTATAGTTGCTTTACAATGTTGTGTTAGTTTCTGCTGTACAGCAAAATAAATCAGTTATACATATACATATATCCCCTCTTTTTTGGATTTCCTTCCCATTTAGGTTACCACAGTGCATTAAGTGTAGAGTTCCTTGTGCTATACAGTATGTTCTCATTAGTTATCTAAGCATATATCACTTTAAAACTTAAAAGATTTGTTCACAAAAATTTTCTTAAGGATGATATCATCCCTATCAGTTACTATTATCTCCATTTTACAGATAAGAAGATTAGAGCTTAGAAAATTAGGGTACTGACTCTATAAACACATTTCTAAAACGTGTATACAATTTAATTAAATATAGCTATTAGCAATAGTAGTTGTGAAACATCAGAATCAAATTTCCACAAAATTAAGCCTTTTCCCATTAATAATCTCTCAATATGCTACAGGTTGATATGCTACAGCTTTACATGACAGACACATTCTTAAAGTTGTTTTTAATCAGATCATATTTTAAATGTATGAGAAAAATATTCTATATTCTTCTATTCTAAAAGCATATTGCACAAATTCAGATTTTTCAAGATCTTCTATGATTATGTCTTTTCACGGTGGGAAAACATGGGCACTCCATCATGGCAACTGGCCAAAGCCAGTTAAAAATTACTTTCTTTAAAACTATATAAGTTACCATTCTGAAGGAGGCACACTTCCAAAATCATAGGTGTTACACCTTACACGTGTATGATTTTTTTTGTTGTCGTTTCTTTTCCATATTCTTATCTATAATCTAAAGTCATCCTCTGAATTACCCAACAAAGCAAGAAATAAAGATTTTATTTCCCTCCATTTTACAGAAAGGAAGCAAGACACAGGGCAGGGGCTAGCCTAAAGCTGGACAATTTCTGAATACTAGTCAGAAGCAATCTGAAGAAGATATCAACTCCATCTCCACAGCTCAGAAGTCATGACTGCTTCTGCGTGTCTGCAAACTCCCCAGTGAGTGAGACACCCAGGGCTTTAACACTGAAGACCACTGCGTGAGGGACCCACTTGGGCATTTTATTGGAAAATGACCATACTTTAAATGTTATCTAATGATCCCATTTACCACTGTTTCAACAATATGGTTTTTTCAAAAGAAAAACAGCAAAGTTAAATTATTTCTATGTACAAATGAAATACATAAAGTATGACTATTTACCATAATATTCTGACTGTGATTTTCAGGAAGTTCTACTGACATATCTGTTGAAAAATCAGCAGTTAGGTTCTCTTCTTTAGATAGTTGAGTATTTCCAGAATTGTCAAGAAAGGGCTCATCTTGCTTTTTTATAAGGGGCAGGTTCACTTCCTATAAAAAATTAATGTCATGAAATATAATGTTTGTATTTTTATGCTAAGATATATGATTAAAAACAATAAATGAACATAATATATTCAATATATTTTTCGGATATATCAGTTAGTAACAACGTTATAAAATTTCCCATACAACACCTCAGTCTCAAATTGTTATGAATAAGAAATAGAATAATTTAATAATTCAAGTTCAAAAAATTATTTATTAAAGGTATGCTTCTATGAAGCACTACACTCAATATAAAGATAAATAAAGCTTAGTGTATGTTCTCAAGGACCTTGAAATCTAGTAGGCAAAAATGCTTAACGTTATTCTTTAATGGTAAATGAATTTCAACTAGAAATCTGTATGCTGTATATCCACACAAAAACCTGTACATGAATGGTTATATCAGCATTATTCATAATAGTCAAAAAAGTGGAAAGAAGCCAAATGTTCACCAACTGATCAATAAATAAAATGTGGCATATCCATACAATGGATTATTATTTGCCGATAAAAAGGAATGAAGTACTGATACGTTACAAAATGAATGAACTTTGAAAACATTACACTAAGTGAAAAAAGCCAGAAACAAAAGACTACATATTGTATGACTCCATTTATGTGAAATATCCAGAATAGGGAAGTCTTTAGAGCTGGGGACACTGGGAGAAAATGAAGAGTGACTGGTAATGGGTACAAGTTTCTTTATGAGGTGATGAAAATGTTCCAAAATTGATCATGGTGATGGCTGCACAACTCTAAATATTTCAACTGAAAACCACTGAGTTATGCAGATTAAATGAGTGAATTGTATGTATGGAAATTATACCTCAATGAAGCTGTTACCAAAAAAAAACTTACAAGCTGAGTTTTTGTAATAAACTTTCTCCATCTTTTATTCAGCCTCCTCAGTTCTTTAGAAATAGATGATCCAACTTCATCATTGCTGACTTGAATTAAGAAATTTCCCACTTCATTTAAAGTAGTATGTTCTAGAGTCCACTGGGACAGTGTCTCAAAGGAAACCTACAAAACATATAATCAATGTAATATTTTAATGACATACTATTTGTCTTTTCATTATTTATAATAGATCTTCACCAAGGTTGACTGTAAAGCAAAAGTGAGTGTGAGGGGGCTTCCCTGGTGGCGCAGTGGTTAAGAATCTGCCTTCCAGATGGGTGGCTGTCAGGGGACATGGGTTCGAGTCCTGGTCCGGGAAGATCCCACATGCCGCGAAGCAACTAAGCCCGTGCTCCACAACTACTGAGCCCACACATCACAACTACTGAAGCCTGCACACCTAGAGCTCGTGCTCTGCAATGAGAAGCCACCACAGTGAGAAGCCAGTACACCACGACGAAGAGTAGCCCCTGCTTGCTGCAACTAGAGAAAGCCCACGTGCAGCAACGAAGACCTGATGCAGCTAAAAATAAAATAAATAAGTCTTTTTTTAAAAAGTGAGCGTGAGGTTTTTGCAGAGACTTTGACTCTCCCTATTGGTTGAGCGCTTCATCCCTGATCACTAACTGGCAGGCGCTGGCTGCCTGTTATCACTCTTGGTCCCGGACTTTCAGGAAGCATCTGATCATCTATCTTTCTAAGTGGCTAATGAGCTTACAGCAAAGGTTCTCAGACTTTTTCAGTTCATGGCCCCCTTAATGTCTCAGTAATTTTTTCATGGATTTCCTAGGCTAGAAGAATTATCTAACATTTCTCATTGTTAAGTAGTCAGGTCCAAACAACTTAGTAGTAATTTGTGTGGTGTCCAGCAGACAGATGTTGCTTTGTCTCCCTCAAATTTTAAATTACTTTGAGAGTACTTTTTGGCAACTCAGGTCACCTCAGCACAGAGTTTGGAAATTCTAAGGCTTAAAGTGCTATTTCCTCAGAGAAATGTGAATTTTAATAAAAGGACTTTAAAGACAGAAGAGCTATTGAAAGCCAAAGATGTGAAATTCTGGTATCAACAGAGGTGACAGGAAGAAATAATGATTCACTCAAATATTCTTTTTGTACTCATATACTTATCAGAAACTTTACTTTCATATGAACAGCCTGTTTTCTGTTAAGTAACATTAGCTTCTGTTTGGAAAATGTTTAATCTGAGAGGCTGCCTACATTTATTTACAACAGAGGGAAACGAAAGAAAGAAAAACTACCTCAGAGAATAATCATAAAACAGGTTATTACATAAATAGCAAATAAAACAACAGTGAATTACTCCAAAATTTCTTCTATAGTTCTCCACATAAGTAAGCTATTTTGTTTTTCCTCCTCCAGAAAGTCAGAAAGGTTTTAGAACTGAAAGGTATGCACCCAAATAGAAAAAAAAAAACTTTCTAAAACATTCATTTATTTTAAATGTATCTATAAGCTATCTACTACTCCACATCTTTTATTTCCCTTCCAAGGAACTTAGCAATATATCTTCCAAAAGTTATACTGTGTATGTAAATTATACCCCAATAAAGCTGTGTGTGTGTGTGTGTGTGTGTATGTGTGCGTGTGTGCACATATGTGTAAAACCTATAACAAAGAGAAAAATTCCTTTTAGCAATTATATGAGAAAGAAACTAAACCCTTTCCAAAACTTTGGAGGATTTTTCCGACAGTCATGCTTACTTGTTCCTGGCCTCTCATTTTTGTATTGAAAACGAGAGTCTCCAAATAAAATGAAAAAAAGTAAAATTGAGCAGGTGCCATTAGACTGAAAATACCTCTTTCATCTGTTCCTTCTTTGTTTCCTCAAAACAAGCCTTTAGTAAACGAAGCTTTTCCACATAAATTGTCCAACACGCCAGAACTTTTTGTAGAGTGGACTTCACATTATATATATTTTTTCTATACATGCAAAAATGATATTCCACCATTGTATATTGTTTACTAATATTTGGATATTCTCCAGCTATAAGGTTAACAAAACAAGAAAGTAATTTAGAAAACAGTTTTTCATTAAGAGAATAATACTGCTAAGAAAAATACTTGCATACTAATTGACAGTGGTGAAATAAATATGTATACTAACAATATTAAAAGTGGATGCAAGAATTTTCTAAAGAAAACACATATGTAAAACCAATTTCTAAAACATTAAGGTACATAAAGAAAGCAAAACAAATGAAATGCTATTTTTAAGTGATGGTCATTCCATCAAAAAGTAATCGTATAGCTTTACCCAAATTCTTATGAATTTCTTCACATTTTTGAAAAGAGGTTTCAAGTTGAGCTAAGAACTCTTTTTCTTCAATAAATTTCTGGGGAAAAAATGAAAATAAAACATATTGACAGTTTTTATTTTTTAAAATGTGTCAAGAAATCCAGATAGACATATACACATTGATGAAGCACTTAGGCACCAAAATTTCTTTACAGTTTTAATACTACATATTTGGGTAGGAAAAGAAGAAGAGTAGCTCATGAAGAGAGATAGTTAAGTTCTAAGAGACATAAGCAATATATAGGTATGAGACCTGACAGCTTATCTTAATGCAGTGACATAGTTCTAAAATGGCTTTCCTCTCATGAGAAAAGGCAAGTATTTATAGCAATTTCAACAACTCCTACCATACATATTTATTAATATTGCATAATTTATATCAGCTTCTCTTATCTCATATGCCTTTATTAATATTGAATAATTTTTATTAGGTATGTTGAGTATGTTATAAATAGATACAATCCATCACACAAAAACTCTTGAGAAATACTATTACCGAAGTTATTATGTGCATTAAGCTAGTAAAATCTATGGAAAAATAGACAGTTAATTAAAAACTCATTGTACACTTATGTGCCAATGGTATGATTATTCAAATGGAAAAATGAAAAATCAAGGTAGGAAAAATAAATTAAAATATTCAAAATCTAATCTAATATAGAATGATGATTCCTGTTTAGGAATGTACAGTATTTAAATCATAAATTGTAAATAAACCTTTCTTCATCATGTTTTTCCAATTTTTACACTGCAGTTTACAATCTTGGGTTTTTCTTTTTGGCTCTCATTCCAAAAACAGAGAAACAGGGAATTCCCTGGGAGTCCAGTGGTTAGGACTCAGTGCTTTCACTGCTGTGGCTCCAGGTTCAATCCCTGGTCGAGTAACTAAGATCCTGCAAGCCACGCAGTAAGGTCAAAAAAAAAAAAAAACAAAGAAAGAGTAACAGAAAGAAGGAGAATAAGGCCTAACTGTAGAAATAACACGGCCAGTCTGCTTTAGTGTTAATTTACCAAATAAACACACACATTTAAATCATTTGCAACATTTTTTCCCTATAAATTGCAAGAGCTAAACCCCCTCCCCCAGAAAGCCTCAAGACAAAACACACTGTTTTTCCCACTCTTAAAACTTGAAAGGCTAAGATTAAAATGTTCGAAGAAAAATTTAATTTTTGACTAAAACCATAAATCTGAGTAGGGAAAAATATTAAACAAGATGTCCAGTAAGTGAAAGTAGGAATTTTTTTAAAGGAAATAACATTGAAACTTTCTCTATTATGTAACTTAGCCCGGTTAACTCAATCTCCTCTGTTGTGCTAAATAATGTTTTCTCTTTCTTACTCTTCCCAGTGTCTGTTATTTGCCTACCGGTAATTCTTTTCTCTAGGCAATGTTTAAGCTAATGAAAGCTACCAAGAAAACTCATCTCAAAACCTGAAAAGGTAAGGGAAATTGTGCTAAGGAAAAATGCAAATCCAGCACCATGGAGAACAGTTGTCTGAGACATGAAATAAAGCAGCTTACATGCCAGTCTTCCAGCAATAATTCCACAGATTCTTTGCTCCCGTATTTGATGTTCCAAACAACCAATTTTGATTTCACTTCATCTAGCAAACCAAGAACTGAGCACTTATAGTAATGAAATTCTAGAAGTGGAATGAATTTTTCCCCCGAAATGTTGTTGATTCTGGAAGATAGTGCAGGTTTTAGAATTTAATTTAATATTGTTGGCCAAATGTGAGAAATCCGTTTGGCATTTTCAAAAATATTGGGGCTTTAACTTTTTCTTTTAAACACATGGAACGCAAATGAATCCTCATATTTTTTTTTTAAACAAAGTAAAACAAACATTGTGACTAGATATAAAACAGCTATTTCTAAGATAAAAATATCTAACAGAACATTTTCTGAAGAAACTATTCTCCTATTGAGAAATTCTATAATAAAATGTTAATCTCTAAAATACTTTACTAAACTTGAAAACTTCCATATAACTTAATGCAACTGTAATTTCAACATTTCACTTTAACAGCTTTCATTATTAAGGCTAATACCCTCTTAATATCATTCTAATAAGCTGCTTATGAATAATGAGAAAAGAGAAGATGATGTGGACAACCACAAATTAAACAATCTTCATATCTGTAGTTTTTTTGAGTTTATAAAGTGCTTTCATATACCTCCTCTCATGTCACCTAGTATCCTTGTGAGACATGAACAGAGTGATTACCATTACTCTGTACCTACAAATGAGGAAACGTACAGAAAGACATAGTAACTTGGCCACAACTAAGATAAAGAGCTGTTTCTGACTATACGTCCAGAACTTTTTCCACCACCATATCCTACCAGGCAATAAAAGAGGAAGTATGTTAGCATGATATAATGTTACTATTACATAAAACATGAAGGAACTGTTATCAAGACTTAAAGACCTATTATCAGAAATTATTGAAAAATCTGTATTTTCTGGTCCCTATAGCACCATGTTAGTGCTCAAACACAAAGGTGTCAGCAGTTGTGAAAGGGTAGTGATACAAACCGTCTTTTCATTTCCTCCAATTTGTCAGGTGGTACCAATGGCAAATGTTTTTCATCTCTATTTTCAAATGTCAGGAGAGTATTCAAATGACAGTCAAATTTATCCATCAGACTCTGAAAAGAAATTTAGCATGATATAACCAGATTTATTGCCAAACACTGTAATTGAAGGCTTGTTAATCTCATTTGCTCTGTGCATGCATTGCATCTTTTTTCAAAACAAAAATCATAAAGCCCTTTCATTTTTAACTAAAATGTTGTAAATAAATATTTTCATCATAAATGTATTTTTTTTTTTTTTTTTTTTTTTTGCGGTACGCGGGCCTCTCACTGCTGCGGCCTCTCCCGTTGCGGAGCACAGGCTCCAGACGCGCAGGCTCAGCGGCCATGGCTCACGGGCTTAGCCGCTCCGCGGCATGTGGGATCTTCCCAGACCGGGGCACGAACCCGTGTCCCCTGCATCGGCAGGCGGACTCTCAACCACTGCGCCACCAGGGAAGCCCCATCATAAATGTTTTAAACTGGACCATTTTACAGAGAGGCAGACTGCAGTTTCTCTGGTAACAGCTTTATCAAAATCTTTTGTTTTCAGATGTATTTTCCATAACTTTGTGGGATCAAATGCTATAAATCTCACCTATCAAATTCTTTCATATCATTTCAGTGAGAACCCAATCTTCTATGTTTTAAAACAATCTCCCCTCTCCTTTTCTGCCAGACTTTACAGAGTCCAGACTTTACTGGACTCTTCTTATTGTTTCCACCTTAAACTAGCAGAATGCTCGTCAAATAACTGAAGCTATCTTTGGGGACCCAAAAATCTCCAGGGGAATCACCTAAACCATCCTCAAATACCCACTATACTTCCTTCCCTCCTTTCTAGGAACATCTTCCTCAAGAACAGTTCCTAACAAAGCACATATTTTTCCATGTTTCTTTTTTCTTTTCCAACCTGGAATAAAGTCATTTTCTCTTGCATTAGAGCCATGGCTTCATAATAATCCTGGGAGGCTGGCAAATCTTCATCTATAAGCTCCTCCACCCCCTGGAGCCAAGTTTCTATTTGATAGAGGGGTGAGGGCAAGACATGATTCAACTCTGTCTTCCACACATTAATCTGAAAAAAAAAAGGAAACATGCTCTTCAGTAGACACTTCTATAGTTTATTTCTTCACATACGGCATGCTTAATTCTTTAAAGAATTCTTTTAAAACCACTCTTTAAAAATAGTATATTAATTCTCTGATCCGTTAGACAAGGAAATCTTGATCAATAGGTAAATTTCTTAGTTCTAAGTATCAGTTGGCTAGCTGCTGATCGAGAACATAATTTGTTCAAAAGTAGAAGAGGGCACAAGAATAAAAACAAATATTTTGATAAATCCATAATGAGTCATGAGAGGGAAATTAGAAATAGTTAAACCACCCCTCGGAGCAGGGGTAGACTACTGTACTAAATGACCATCATTTGAAATGTTGTATGCCCTTGTGTTCTCCGACATTACAACTATACTTCACAAGCAGATTTACAGATTACTTTCCTAACGAGCCCTAATCATATATTTACATTAGATATCTCTACCATATCTCCTGAATATCTGTGCTTCACCAAATCCCCCGCCCCCAATCCAGCCAACCTCCTCCTTCCTCAGCCTTCCCACCACTCCTTAAATACATGAGTCACATAAATGCCAGCTACTTACTGCCTGATTACTCTCCCAGGTCTTTGCCCTTGTTGCCCCTTCTACCTGGATTTTCCCCTGCTAAACACCATCAAAACTCACTCACAGAGTCCCATACAGGATAAACCCAAGGAGAAACACACCAAGAAACATAGTAATGAAAATGGCAAAAATTAAAGACGAAGAAAAATTATTGAAAGCAGCAAGGGAAAAACAACAAATAACATACAAGAGAACTCCCATAAGGTTAACAGCTGATTTCTCAGGAGAAACTCTACAAGCCAGAAGGGAGTGGTATGATATACTTAAAGTGATGAAAGGGAAAAACCTACAACCAATATTACTCTACCCGGCAAGGATTCAGATTCCATGGAGAAATCAAAAGCTTCACAGACAAGTAACAGCTAAGAGAATTCAGCACCACCAAACCAGCTCTACAAGAAATGCTAAAGGAACTTCTCTAAGTGGGAGACACAAGAGAAGAAGAGGACCTACAAAAACCAAGCCAAAATAATTTAAAAAAACGTAATAGGAACATACATATCGATAACTACCTTAAACGTGAATGGATTAAATGCTCCAACCAAAAGACACAGGCTTGCTGAATGGATACAAAAAAAAGACCCATATATATGCTGTGTACAAGAGACCCACTTAAGACCTAGGGACACATACAGACTGAAAGTGAGGGGATGGAAAAAGGTATTCCATGAAAATGGAAATGAAAAGAAAGCTGGAATAGCAATACTCATATCAGATAAAACAGACTTTAAAATAAAGAATGTCACAAAAGACAAGGAAGAACACTATATAATGATCAAGGGATCAATCCAAGAAGAAGATATAACAATTATAAATATATACGCACCCAACATAGGAGCACCTCAATACATAAGGCAACTGCTAACAGCTCTAAAAGAGGAAATCAACAGTAACACAATAATAGTGGGGGACTTTAACACCTCACTTACACCAATGGACAGATCACCCAAAATGAAAATAAATAAGGAAACAGAAGCTTTAAATGACACAATAGACCAGATAGATTTAATTGATATTTACAGGGCATTCCATCCAGAAACAGCAGATTACACTTTCTTCTAAAGTGCGCACGGAACATTCTCCAGGATAGATCACATCTTGCGTCACATATCAAGCCTCAGTAAATTTAAGAAAATTGAAATCATATCAAGCACATTTTCTGACCACAATGCTATGAGATTAGAAATCAATTACAGGGAAAAAAATGTAAAAAACACAAACACATGGAGGCTAAACAATACGTTACTAAATAACCAAGAGATCACTGAAGAAATCAAAGAGGAAATCAAAAAATACCTAGAGACAAATGACAACAAAAACAGGATGATCCAGGGCTTCCCGGGTGGTGCAGTGGTTGAGAGTCCACCTGCTGACGCAGGGGACACGGGTTCGTGCCCCAGTCCGGGAAGATCCCACATGTCACAGAGTGGCTGGGCCATTGAGCCATGGCCGCTGAGCCTGTGCGGCCATGTGCTCCGCAACGGAAGAGGCCACAACAGTGAGAGGCCCGCATACCGCAAAAAAAAAAAAACAGGACAATCCAAAACCTATGGGATGCAGCAAAAGCATTTCTAAGAGGGAAGTTTATAGCGATACAAACCTACTTCAAGAAACAAGAAAAATCTCAAATACACAATCTAACCTTACACCTAAAGGAACTACAGAAGGAAGAACAAACAAAACCCAAAGTTAGCAGAAGGAAAGAAATCATAAAATCAGAGCAAAAATAAATGAAATAGAAAGAAAGAAAACAATAGCAAAGATCAATAAAACTAAAAGCTGGTTCTTTGAGAAGATAAACAAAATTGATAAACCATTAGCCAGACTCATCAAGAAAAAGAGGGAGAGGACTCAAATCAGTAAAATTAGAAATGAAAAAGAAGTTACAACAGACACCAGAGAAATACAAAGCATCCTAAGAGACTACTGCAAGCAACTCTATGCCAATAAAATGGACAACCTGGAAGAAATGGACAAATTCTCAGAAACATATAACCTTCCAAGACCAAACCAGGAAGAAATAGAAAATATGAACACACCAATCATAAGTAGTGAAATTGAAACTGTGATTAAAAGTCTCCCAACAAATAAAAGTCCAGGACCAGATGGATTCACAGGTGAATTCTATCAAACATTTAAAGAGTTAACACCCATCCTTCTCAAACTCTTCCAAAAAATTGCAAAGGAAGAAACACTCCCAAACTCATTCTATGAGGCCACCAGCACCCTGATACCAAAACCAGACAAAGACACTACAAAAAAAGAAAATTACAGACCAATATCACTGATGACTATAGATGCAAAAATCCTCAACAAAATACTAGCAAACAGAATCCAGCAACACTTTAAAAGGATCATACACCATGATCCAGTGGGATTTATCCCAGGGATGCAAGGATTCTTCAATATATGCAAATCAATCAATGTGACAAACCATATTAACAAATTGAAGAATAAAAACCATATGATCATCTCAATAGATGCAGAGAAAGCTTTTTTTTTTTTTTTTTTTTGCAGTACGCGGGCCTCTCACTGTTGTGGCCTCTCCCATTGCGGAGCACAGCCTCCAGATGCGCAGGCTCAGTGGCCATGGCTCACGGACCTAGCCGCTCCGCGGCATGTGGGACCTTCCCGGACCGGGGCACAAACCCACGTCCCCTGAATCGGCAGGCGGACTCTCAACCACTGCGCGACCAGGGAAGCCCCAGAAAAAGCTTTTGACAAAATTCAACACCCATTTATGATAAAAACGCTCCAGAAAGTGGGCATAGAGGGAACCTACCTCAACATAATAAAGGCCATATACGACAAACCCACAGCAAACATCATCCTCAATGGTGAAAAACTGAAAGCATTTCCTCTAAGATCAGGAACAAGACAAGGATGTCCACTCTCACCACTATTATTCAACATAGTTTTGGAAGTCCTAGCCACAGCAATCAGAGAAGAAAAAGAAATAAAAGGAATACAAATTGGAAAAGAAGAAGTAAAACTGTCAGTGTTTCAGATGACATGATACTATACATAGAGAATCCTAAAGATGCCACCAGAAAACTACTAGAGCTAATCAATGAATTTGGTAAAGTAGCAGGATACAAAATTAATGCACAGAAATCTCTTGCATTCCTATATACTAATGATGAAAAATCTGAAAGAGAAATTAAGGAAACACTCCCATTTACCACTGCAACAAAAATAAAATACCTGCAACAGAATAAAATACCTAACAATAAACCTACCTAGGGAGACAAAAGACCTGTATGTAGAAAACTATAAGGCACTGATGAAAGAAATTAAAGATGATACAAACAGATGGAGAGATATACCATGTTCTTGGAAGAATCAATAATGTGAAAATGACTATACTACCCAAAGCAATCTACAGATTCAATGAAATCCCTATCAAATTACCAATGGCATTTTTTACAGAACTAGAACAAAAAATCTTAAAATTTGTATGGAGACACAAAAGACCCCAAATAACCAAAGCAGTCTTGAGGGAAAAAAGCAGAGCTGGAGTAATCAGACTCCCTGACTTCAGACTATACTACAAAGCTACAGTAATCAAGACAATATGGTACTGGCACAAAAACAGAATTATAGATCAATGGAACAAGATAGAAAGCCCAGAGATAAACCCACGCACCTACGGTCAACTAATAATCTATGACACAGTAGGCAAGGATATATAATGGAGAAAAGACAGTCTCTTCAATAAGTGGTACCGGGAAAACTAGACAGCTACACGTAAAAGAATGAAATTAGAACACTCCCTAACACCATACACAAAAATAAACTCAAAATGGATTAGAGACCTAAATGTAAGACTGGACACTATAAAATTCTTAGAGGAAAACATAGGAAGAACACTCTTTGACATAAATCACAGCAAGATCTTCTTTGATCCACCTCCTAGAGTAATGGAAATAAAAACAAAAATAAACAAATGGGACCTAATGAAACTTCAAAGCTTTTGCACAGCAAAGGAAACCATAAACAAAACCAAAAGACAACCCTCAGAATGCGAGAAAATATTTGCAAACGAATCAAGAACAAAGGATTAATCTCCAAAATATATAAACAGCTCATGCAGCTCAATATTAAAAAAACAAACAACCCAATCCAAAAATGGGCAGAAGACCTAAATAGACATTTCTCCAAAGAAGACATACAGATGGCCAAGAAGCGCATGCAAAGCTGCTCAACATCACTAATTACTAGAGAAATGCAAATCAAATGTACAATGAGGTATCACCTCACACCAGTTAGAATGGGCATCATCAGAAAATCTACAAACAACACATGCTGGAGAGGATGTGGAGAAAAGGGAACCCTCTTGCATTGTTGGTGGGAATGTAAATTGATAGAGCCACTATGGAGAACAGTATGGAGGTTCCTTAAAAAACTAAAAATAGAATCACCATATGACCCAGCAATCCCATTACTGGGCATATACCCGGAGAAAACCATAATTTAAAAAGACACATGCACCCCAATGTTCACTGCAGCACTATTTACAATAGCCAGGTCATGGAAGCAACCTAAATGCCCATCGACAGATGAATGGATAAAGAAGATGTGGCACATATATACAAAGGAATATTACTCAACCATAAAAAGGAATGAAATTGGGTCATTTGTAGAGACGTGGATGGACCTAGAGATTGTCACACAGAGTGAAGTAAGTCAGAAAGTGAAAAACAAATATCATGTATTAGCACATATATGTGGAACCTAGAAAAATGGTACAGACGAACCGGTGTGCAGGGCAGAAATTGAGACACAGATGTAGAGAACAAACGTATGGACACCAAGGGGGGAACGCAGCAGGGGGTGGGGGGGTTGGCGTGATGAATTAGGAGATTGGGATTGACATGTATACACTGATGTGTATACAATGGATGACTAATAAGAACCTGCTGTATAAAAAAATTAATTCAAGATAAAAAAAACACACTCATTCATTCACTCATTGAGCAAATGTTTATGAATTGTGCTAAGAGCTGGGTATAAAGACACAGAAGTTTCTGGAGTAGAGGAAGGACATGTGGTGGGGGGGGTGGTCACACACCACAGAGGGCTGTGCAGCAGTTAGATGCCAATTAGATGTACACGGGGGGCAACATGGAGGCACCTTATTTAAATATATGTGTTCAAAACTGAAAGTAAGGAGCAGAATAAAATACAATATCAATTCACACAACCTAAAAATACACGGACACATAAATAAAATACTGCATTTTGCAAGGACACATAAAACAAAAAGATACACATTAAGCACAGCACAATGGCAGCCTAAGGAGAAAGAGGGATGGAAGGAGGGTATGGGGATAAAAGGAAGTAAACATAAAATTTAATAAAGGAATAAAAATAGGAGTATGGCCTTGCCCAGATCCATGTGTCATGAAGGCAAGAGTAAGTTTAACACAACCCTCCACATCTAAGGGCCAACCAGATAAATAATAGTCACAGCTCCTGCCTGAACCACCTAGTGGGGAAAGCAGACAAGGACATGGTTACAGTAAAGTGTGGTCAGCAATATAAGAGAGCCAGGGCTTCCCTGGTGGCGCAGTGGTTGGGAGTCTGCCGGCCAATGCAGGGGACACGGGTTCGTGCCCCGGTCCGGGAAGATCCCACATGCCGCGGAGCGGCTGGGCCCGTGAGCCATGGCCGCTGAGCCTGCGCGTCCGGAGCCTGTGCTCCGCAACGGGAGAGGCCGCAACAGTGGGAGGCCCGTGTGCCGCAAAAAAAAAAATAAATAAGAGAGCCAGTGGGGATGACTCCACACCGATGATGAAAGTACGAGTTTTAAGTCTGTATTCTCTCTTACCATTATAGTTCTACTAGAGGAGTTGTCACTATTCTTAGAGTTAAATCACTTTTAGAGGAAAGAATAGGCAAAATTAGGTTATTTTTTAAGAATAGGTTTCTTTGATTCATTATTAATTCCTTGAAAAACATTCATTGGGTGCCCACTATATGCAGAGCAAAGTATCAAAAAAAACCCCATTAAACCAACAACCCAAGTACAAAGATGTTAAATGAGGACAAAGCTAGCCTAGCCTCCTTTAAGGCAGTCAAATGGAACTATTTATAAACCAGAAACATTAAGTATTACAGTTTTTGCATTTTGTTTTGCTTTTTTTAGCATTATTGAGGTATAACTGACAAATAAAATTGTAAGATATTTAAAGTGTACATCATGGTGATTTGATATACATTTACATCATAAAAGGAGTCTCACCATCTAGTTAATTAACAATTCCATCATTTCACATATTTATCTTTTTTTGGGGGGGGCAAGTACATTTAAGTTTTACTCTCTAGAAAATTTCAATGATATAATACAGTGTTATCACAATAGTCACCATGTTTTACATTATATCCTCAGATCTTATTCATCTTATAGCTGAAAGTTTGTTCCCGTTAACCAACTTCCCCCTATTTTCCACACCCTCAGTCCCAGACAACCACTTTTCTACTCTGTTTCTGTGAGTTTAACTTTGTTTTAAGATTCCACAAATAAGTGACACCATGTAGTATTTTGTTTTGCTTTAATTGCCTTGCAAGTTTATTTTCTCAAAAGGCGTAAGACAAAAGACAGCTCTACAATCCTAAATCATTAACTACATACCATTAAGCCTCCAGTCGGAAAAGAATGAAAAAATGTTTTATTATGAATTTTAATATGAACAAGTTAGCATGTGCTTTTATTATATATATCTGAATTATCTGTGAGTTTCCCGAAAAATAAACAAGCAAAAAACCCAGAAAACAGGCAAACGACTGAGCAAAAGAAAAGCTAAGAACGATATCTCTAACTCAGCTGTTATTCTTTTCACAACTGAAAGCTGTATATGTTTTGCATGAAACCAAATGTGGGCTTTCCTACTCTATGCAGCAGTAGGAAGAGGAAAGATAGAAGGCGGTGCTTACCTTTCATTCCTCTCTTTCCACTCTTAACATAGAAAACTAGTTCTACACTTTCTTTCTCAGTGTTGGAAATTACCTTTGAATTTGGATGAAAATTTATATAAGATCTTGTCAGGTCAAAATAACGTAATGCGGCTATTTCCAATTGCAGGCTTAAAATGAAATCATTTATTAAGATGCTTTGAGATATCTGAGTCCTCAACCAATTGAACCAGAATCTGTCTGGATGGTATTGACTGTTATACACCTGATGACTTTAAAATTAATAAGTTTCATTTTGCAACACCAAGAAAACGAGCAGCACTCTACCTACGGAACGGATTTTCAAACTACTATCAATTTGTAGCACTTAATCTTGCAAAATAGTTCTTTTAATGGTTTTTCTCATTATTTTGGGTGATTTTTCCAAACCACAGGCAGCAAAATTAGACCGCGTCTTTTTGGCCTGGAACAGCCTGAACTATACAGACAATATTTTCTTCCTCTCTTTCTGTTTTGTTGAGGATTCATAACAGAGAGTTCCTGCCCTTCACAGGGATCAGTTTCGTCAAACTGTGGTCAGAACAGGAGCTGAAATTGCAATGAGCACTGCCACTTGATGGGAAAATTTCTAAAGCGGCACTAGTTCTTCAAAAGTAGGGACCGAAAGCGTGGCTCTTTTAAGCCACTGTGCTAGTGTTTAACACACTATACAAATAGTATGATAAATATATTCTGAAAACAGGGTGTCGCTCTTGATGGCCAAGAAGCTTGAGCAAGAATTGGCAAACTTTTCCAGGATCAAAGAGTATTTTTTGTTTTGTTTTTGCGGTACGCGGGCCTCTCACTGTTGTGGCCTCTTCTGTTGTGGAGCACAGGCTCGGGATGCGCAGGCTCAGAGGCCATGGCTCACGGGCCCAGCCGCTCCGTGGCATGTGGGATCTTCCCGGACCGGGGCATGAACCCATGTCCCCTGCATCGGCAGGCGGACTCTCAACCACTGCACCACCAGGGAAGCCCCAAAGAGTATTTTTGACTTACAAACTATACAATCTCTGTTGTAACTCTGTAAATTCACTAAAAGTCATTTAATTAGCCATTTAAAATGAGCAAATTCTATGATATGTAAATTATACTTCAACAAAGATATTCAAAAAGAATGAAAGCAAAATAAAGACATTTAGGCATCAAAGAAAACTAAGAGAATTTGTCATCCACAGATCTGCATTATAAGATAAGTTAAAGGACGTTTTTCAAGCTGAATGGAAATGAGTTCAGATGGAAACTCAAATCTCTAGGGAGGAACGAAGAACAATGGTAATGATAAATAGCTATATAGATATGAAAGACTAATTTTTCTCCTTAATTTCTTTAAAATACATGACTGTTTTGAACAAAAATGTATAACATGGTCTTGGGGACTTTAAAACATATGTTTGTGTCATATATATATTTATATATAAAGCAACTAAGCATAAAAAATGAGAGATTTGATTGCAAGACTTCCACATATTATAAGAAGTTGTACAATAACTTAGAAGTTGTAGAACTTTAAGTAGACTATAAAAATTTTATAATGTGGGCTTCCCTGGTGGCGCAGTGGTTGAGAGTCCGCCTGCCGATGCAGGGAACGCGGGTTCGTGCCCCGGTCCGGGAAGATCCCACATGCCACGGAGCGTCTGGGCCCGTGAGCCATGGCCGCTGAGCCTGTGCTTCCGGAGCCTGTGCTCCGCAACGGGAGAGGCCGCAACAGTGAGAGGCCCGTGTGCCGCAAACAAATAAACAAAACAAAACAAAAAAAATTTATAATGTACATTGTAATCACAGTAAAAATTTGAAAGAGGTAGAGCCAAATAGCCAATAGATAAATTAAAATGGAATTCTAAAAATATTAACATAATCTAAAACAAGGCAGGAAAAGAAAGAATAGAGATACAAAAAACAGAGGGAATAAACAGAAAAAAAGCATAAGATGGTAAATCCACATCGAACCATAACAATAATTACATTTAATATTAACTGTCTAAACCCTCGAGTGAAAAGGCAAAGATCGTCAGAGTGGATAATAAAGCAAGATCCAACCATATGCTATCTACAAGAGACGCACTTTAAATATAAAGACTCAAATAGGTTGAAAGTAAATGAAGGAAAAAGATGTGCCACACAGCCAGCACAGGAAGAATGCAATTATCATACTGATAAAAGATCAAGTAGACATGAAGAAAAACAGTCTTCCCAGAGATAAACAGGAACATTTCATAATGGTAAAAGTGTTGATTCATGAAGACATAACAATCATAAATGTACACACCTAATAACAAAGTCTTAAAATACATGATACAAAATTTGACTAAATTAAAGGAAGGATTCCACAGATTTTAATAGGTCTCTCTCAGAAATTGATAGAATACCTAGACAAAATGTCAGTCAAGACAGAGATAATCTGAATGCTACCAACCACCTTGTCTTAATTGATATTTATAGAATACTATATCCAATAACTACAGAATACATGTTCCTTTCAAGTGCAAATAGTATATATATACATATATATATACATATATACACACACACACACACACACACACACACACACACACACATTATCCTGGGCCATAACACAAGACTCAATAAATTTAAAACGACTGAAATCATACAGATATATTCAGACACACATACACACATTCATCATTACACATTCTCTCTGGGTTTGTCCCTACCCACTTCAAGCATCTATTGATAGTGATATATGACACTGGTCCAAAGCAGAGAGGAGGTTGCATGTCAATCAGAATATGGATAATCTACTATGGCAAACCAAGAATTGATGGCAAATATAAAAACTTTGGATAAGCCTGCAATTTCTCTAAACAGAATGTTATAAATTCCTACTTCAATATCAACCACTACCCAAATGAGATCATGGAGAAAATATAACGCTCTCCCAACTTTCTGATGAAGCATCTGCTCTTTTACAGAATTTCTCATGAAAGTCTAAAGTTCTCATCCAACAAACAAAGCTGCCCCGTGAAAATGTTCTAATCAACACAACGCAGTAACCTGGTAGTTGAGACCATCCCAGGCTTCTCTCAACTGTAACTGATCTTCACTCAGCTCATCTAGATTCCTTGTTATCGACAGGACATCCAGAAAGGGTTTTTTTTCTTCATTGAATGACTCCAAAAAGGACAGCAGGCTCTACAATTAGAAGGGTATTTTAAAGACTGAAATGTTTAAACCAGTTTATAAAATGTAATTTGCTATTTGCAGGTCAATAGTTGTAGGTTATATTTAAACTTTTACTTAGATAAAGGTAAAATTCCCTGAATTCAGGATCCTGTCACCAATCCAGTTTCTTTCTTCAGTGCACCCTCGTGATCTGGGTGCCCTCATAGTGACATAGGTCACAGCTTGCGTCTCATGTCACTATGGTTGAATTTCTACTGGAATAGGGCAGCAAGGCCACCCAGCTCTAGAGGACAAATCATAATGCTCCATGGAAAATGTGAGTTTGTCCTCCCCAAATATGTGTTCACAGCAAAATAAGAATGAGTAGAAGTGAGAATTATATAACAGCAGTCATCATGTATAAATGGTTTTTGAAGTTTCCATGATTAACTAAGCTTGAGCCATTCTTCCCAAGTCATTTTATACAAACTTTAGAATATACTTTGTCTTTGCCCTCAAAAATTTAATAAATAAAGCTTTTCTTGGTTTATATTTGTGTGAAATATTGGTGTTTGAGTCATCAATTCCACAACTGTTATTTAAGATTACCAATAATTATTGGCCGCATTTCTAATTAAATTTTGTGAACAAACTAAGGGATAAGTAATTTGATTCTTTCTGAGAGTTAAAATAACTTCATAAAGCCTTTCATTTAAGAAACCTGAATCTGTGGTACATTAGTAAATGAAAGACAAGTGAGAGCAAGGCACTTCCTGTGGACGCTGAGCACCTTGTCAATGAAAAAAATTTCAGGCCAGTGCTAAGAGGCAAAAAGCATAAGAAGCCTATGCAGTTCAGAAAAAAGGAAGATGAGAATGTCTTCCTTCCCTGATGGCTCCAAACCGAAAAGAATGGTGTGGTGACCAAGTCACACAATCCGCCGAATGTTAGTGTAGGAAACACTGGATTCATCCGACGCCCTCTCTTAACCGATGTGGGGGATGAAGGTCTAGAAGGGCTAAGTGCTGTGTAGGCCCAGGAGTGTATCTCCTCCTTATTCAGGGTGGAGACCAGGTGAGGAGCACAGTGTTGCACAGACTGGGTTCTAAGAAAGAAGACTGTGGAGCCCTCACTTTGGCTCCTGATAGTATCTTTCAAAATGGTGTGGGGAATAACAGCTTACCCTGGAGAAGCATCAGGACTAAAGAGAGCTAGGGCTTTGAATCTAGACTTCATTCCAATCCCACCTCTACCTTTCAGTAGCTATATAACTTTAGATAAATCACTTAGTCCCTCTAAGTCTTGTTTGTCTTCATCTGTAAAACTAGAATAACCATGCCGTACTCAGCAAGATGTTGTAACCTGGAAAACGCTTGTCAGCAGGTGCCTGATATACAGCAAATGTCCAATACATGGTGACAGTAAGTTGTCATTACTCCCAAAGGACAGGGTTGACGCCCTGAACTATAATTCTGGGATGGCTCCATTTCTGATTTCCTAATCTTTTTCCCTTCCATATTCATTCTGAAAAGCATGTTCTGCTCTAGACCTGGGATTGGAAAACATGTACTATAAGATATGTAAGATAGCAAACATCTTGGGCTTTGTGGGCCATATGGTCTCTGCTGTAACTATTCAACAATGTGGTGGGAATGCAGCCACAAACAATACTTTAATGGGCATGGCTCACATATAATATATATTATAATATATAATACATAAGATAATGTATCCAATAACAATGTATTTACAAAAAGAGGTGCTGGGGCCCAGAGACCAGTTTGCCAGTCCCCACTCTAAAACCTTACTACTTGAAATTCTCTAAGGACCACCAGCAATCAGCACCATCTGGGAGCTTGTGGGAAATGCAGAATCTCAGGCCCCATCCCAGAACTACTGACTTAGAATCCGCAGTTTAACAAGATTCCCCAGGTGATTCCTATGCACATTAAAATTTGAGAAGCTCGGTCCTTCTAACTCAACACTAAAACTTGGAGTTAATTTAGTACTTAAACAATTAACTCTGAAAGTGTTTTTCTAAAAACATCCTACTCTTCCCCAAGAGTAAACTACAAATAAATTACTGTTTAAAGTCATACTTACTTCATACTTCTTACAGTAGGTCTCATTTTCTGAATCCGTTAGCATTTTCTGTAGCTTTTTCTCTTGCAGAGTTAACCAGACCTTAGCATCTTTCACCTTTCCCTGTAATTCACACACACACATTTAAAACTCTAGCCTAAATATACTTTGTGATTCTTTTAAACAATAAAATTAACAACTCCAAACATCAGTGAAATAGTGTAATCACTACACACCAATGACTCATTGTGCCAAAGAGGAATTTTGCCTGTTCATGTAACACCTTAAATTTTAAAATGGGTTGAAACTACCATCTGAATATAACGTGCTAAAGAAACAGGGCAAGCAAGCCCCTATTTTTTTTGGCTTATCCACTTTCATTATTCTTCAATTTTAGAGAACATTATTCTAAATTATTTATTTATAGTAGGCATTTCAGAATACTGCTTTCCAATAAATCTAAACATGGGTTAACAGATGTTTACATCTACTAAATACACTGACATCAAAAATACCTTGAACAATTTAAAGATCCTAAAAATAACACTACTAAAAGCTTTGGTTAAGCTATCCTATGGAATTGGGCAACAATTATTTCTTCTTTAGATTCCTGTTTAGGCGGTAAGCTTGCACACATTTGGAGGCAAATTTTACTGGTGGAGGATAAAGCAAAAGAAATTGCATCTTATTTCCATTCTCCTTTAACCTTCCTTTACTTTTTTCTTTCTATTAAGCAACAGTGCTTTCTATATATTTTTGCAACTGATTTCATGGACAGTTGAATTTTTAGTTTTATTTTTTGATAGGAAAATTAATTAGAAAAGAGGAGCTCCTCAGCAGGTCAGAAACAAGTGAAGTGCATTATAAGCCCGTGTCTCAGCTTGAGTCTCTCTTCCAGAGTCAGCAACAATCTGGCTTGGTGCCTCAAACATAACAGTTGGAAAAACATAGGCCTAAATTTTATGTCAAAGCAAATGTGATAATATGACTACATGTTTACATGTCTGAGGAAGTAGTTTAAATTTTAAAATAATATTCAAAAACATTTTAGTGAACTCACAGAGCTCATTTATCTTTATAGATGCAGAAAAAATGTTTATTTTCAGCTCAGTGATTTTTAAGAAATTTCCACCCACAATATTTTGTGTAACTGACTGAAAGTCAAAGGAAAAAACTGAATAAAGAAATGGCAGTCTGATGGTAATTCAACAGTATCTCAACAAACGAGGATTAAGAGTGGAACACAATGCTTCTGTTTATATGGATTACATGATTCCATTTATACTAAACTAAAGAACAGGTAAAATGGAAATATGCTAAAATTAGATTGTGATGATGGTTGCACAACCATGTAAACACACTAAAAACCATTGATCGTAAATTTTAAATGATTTAATTTACAGTATATGAATTGTATCTCAATAAAGCTGATAAAAATTACAATAGACAAAAATCCGATATCTCTAGACTTCTTTAAAAGCCTGCTAAACTTAATTTGTCCTATATAGTACATATCTAAATGCTGTTTTAGATAATTCAACAAAGTTTAATGAACTACCACTTTTAACTTTAAAAAAACGAGCAAAACTAATCTATAGTGAAAGAAATTGGAATATTGGTTGCTTCAGGTGGAGGAGTACAGACAGAAGAGAGGCACAATGGAACAATCTGGGTAACAGAAATGTTTTGCATCATGATTAAAGTATGGTTATATGAGGTATGCATTTGCCAAAACTCATTGAACTGTATATTTAAGTTCTGTGTGCAAATTATGCCTCGATGCTAAAAATTAAACTATTAGTAGGGCACAAAAAGAATGAGCTTGATTTGTACTTATAAAGACATACCTGGGCTTTATCTCCAGTCCCAGGTGCAGCCTTTGAATACTGCAGAAACTGTGCCACATAGGTCATGATTGACTTTTCATCAGGATTAACAACATCCACATCTGCAAGATATGCCACACTATCAATCAGCTATAGGTGTGATTTACTATAATTAACACTCAAGAACAATATTGAAATGAACTTGAAATGAACCAAAGTAGTCGACCAGCCAAGCAATCCCTGCTCACTCACCCTTGCACCAAGGTTATGCAGTGGTTAAGAGCTTAGATCTAGAGTGAAATGGAGCTGGGTTGAATCCTGGCAGGAGTATCGCACAGCCTCAGTTTCCTAATAATAAAATGTCACTGTACATGTTGTATGCATGAGGGCATAAGTAGTCAGGGAGGGTGGATAAGAGAAAGGTAAGCCTTCCTCTTTCTGGTGACACAGTGGAGAAAGTCCTCCAGGAATGCAGAAACATAGAGCAACTGGAATTCACTCCTGACACATTGGTCTCAGCATTTGTGCAGTAAAGCATTTCCAAAAGTATATGTTGTATAGAAGATTTGTTCAAGACATCCACAAGATTTTATTCATTCATTTGTGGAGCAAATACATTTACTGAGAGCCTTCTATGGACCAATCTTTGTTTTGCATTCAAAGAGCCCATGGTGAAATAAATTTGGAAAATGCTGATTTAAACAAAGTTAAAAATATTATAAATTCATTAAGTACAGGACTTCTCCAGGCATATAATAAATTAAGTAGATCACAAAGAAGAGATTACAGACAAAATGAACACATAATTTGGGGATGTCTTTTGCTACGACAGCAAAACAACCAATGACGATATTGACAAGGAAATCTGTGTTTATTTATTAATTCTGTTAAATTCAATTCAACACATATTTATAGAGAGCCAACAAATGCAGGTCACAAGCAGGATATGTAAGACTCAGTCCTTGCCCTTACGGGCTTATGTTTCATCCCTTCATTCAGCAAGTAGATGCTAGACCCTTGAGTAGATGCTAGATGCCTTAAGACATTATCTGCCCCTTGAGGAGCTTGCAGTTAGGAGAAAAACAAATAAACAAATACAACACACTATGCGTGCTTTAGCAAGCATGTTTGCTGGGCCCAGTGAGTGCTCTAAGTCAGTTGAGGGAGGAATTGAACCTAATCTATAACCAAATGATAAAATCCAAGGCAGTAAGCACATTAAACACATCAATAAAGAGGTGGGAGTAGGGATTTAATAAAGAAAGGATCCCTAAGAGTTAAGTTATTCTATCTTTTATTGAAAAAAGTATAAATATCAAGAGATACATAAAATGATACTGGCTGGATACCTCTCTTTTAAATTTTCTCATTGTATATGAGGCTACGCATAATGATTAAATGTGTTAACAAAATTGTGTCAAAAGATAATTCCCTTATTCAAGTATGACTGCGGTATTTGGTTTGCATAAATAATCATGATGGGGATTTCCCTGGTGGTCCAGTGGTTAAGAATACGCCTTCCAGTGCAGGGGACGCAGGTTCAATCCCCAATCGGTGAACTAAGATCCCACATGCCTCAGGGCAACTGAGCCCGTGCGCCCCACAACTACTGAGCCTGCATGCTCTAGAGCCTGCTCACCGCAAAAGCCCGCACACTGCAATAAAAGATCCTGCATGCCACAATGAAGATCCCGCGTGCTGCAACTAAGACCTGACGCTGCCAAGTTAATTAATTAAAAAAATAAAAACTAAAAAAAGGTCCCCCCTCTCTTTAAAAGAAAAAATCATCATGTATTTCATGTTTTTGAGCTATTATTTAAGCTATGTAAAATGAATTATGGGCAATCATTTGTAAAGTGGAAATTTGTTTTCATTAAATTGTCTGTTCCACTAGTTGCCTAGTTATTTTCACATACTAAAATAGAGAAAATAGTTTACAATAATAATAAAGACTTGGTGAATCACAATGAAAGAAGTATTAAAAGAAATCACAGAAATAGGGAATAGAGCACAGCATGGGGGGAAAATGAAGAAATTTTGAAAAGATAATGAAAAGACAAAAAGGTTCTTTCCTTTTTGGACAAAAAAAGGGGGAGGGAAGGAGGGAGAAAAAACAAAGAGATGGGGGAAAGTTAAACAAGCAGAATTATTAACAAGCAACATGAAGCCAAACTAATGACAAACCTGATATACGAAACATGGAATCATTAGGCTAACTGTGCACTTGGGAATATCACATAATTAACTCTTATAAAAACAACTGAGGTCCAAAAAGGCTAGAAACCAGTAGCAACAAGCACACCTAGCACCCAGATCTTGGTTTCTAATACCATTCTCCAGTAAAAGGAACCAGGGCTCTTGGAGGAATGGTTGATCCAAGACTACAGTAGGAAGTATACAAGATGAGCCTGGAGCATCTTGTAGTGCCAAAACAAACAAGCCAACCCCACACTGAGGATATGTCAAAGGAGCCCAGGAGCCGACTAAAACAGCTCTCAACAGCCAAAACTCGGAGGTATAAAAAAGATTTTTTTTAATTTGAGCAGTAAAATAAACAAAGTAGCATTGGATTATAACCCAAAGTATAAAAAAAAAATCCATGAATCTACACTGATACAAATAAACAGTTGGATAAGTAAATAAATGGAGGAGAATAGACAAATCTCCTGTGCAGAATTCCAAACAATTTATCCCTCAAGGAGAGTGAGCGTAACTCTCCTAAGTGTGGGCTGTGCATAGTGACTTCCCTCCAAAGAGTAAAGTATGGAAAGGGGGGAAACAAAGAGTAACTTCACAGTGGGGAAACCTGACAAACACTATCTCAGCCAGGCGATCAACGTCAACATCAACAGTGATGCCAAGTTGGCATTAAGAGAAAAAGCATAACACAAATTCCAGTATCTACAAAATACCTGACCAGTAATCCTCAAAACTGTCAAGCCATCAAAAACAAAAAAAAAATGGTCTGAGAAATTGTCACAGTCAAGAGGAGCCCAAGGAGACATGATGACTAGATGTAATGTATCCTGGATGGGATCCTGAAGAGAAAAGGGGCATAGGGGAAAACAAAGAAAATGTGAATAGAGTATTGCCTTTATTATATCAATACTGGTTCATTAATATAAGATGCATTAATGTAAGATGCTAACAATAAGGAAAATTGGGTGTGGGGTATATGGGAACCTACTGTACTGTCTTCCCAATTTTCCTATAAATCTAAAACTGTCCTAAAAAATAAAGTATATCTAAAAATTTTGTTATTATTTTTAACAATAAATGCTGCAACATCGATGAACTTTGAACATTCTGCTAATTTAAAGAAGCCAGGGACTTCGCTGGTGGCGCAGTGGTTAAGAATCCACCTGCCATTGCAGGGGACATGGGATCGAACCCTGGTCTGGGAAGATCCCACATGCTGTGGAACAACTAAGCCCGTGCGCCACAACTACTGAGCCCGCGTGCCACAACTACTGAAGCCCGCATGCCTAGATCCCGTGCTCTGCAACAAAGAGAAGTAACCGCACTGGGAAGCCCGCGCACCGCAACGAAGAGCAGCCCCCGCTCACGCAACTAGGGAAAGCCCGCGTGCAGCAACAAAGACCCAACTCAGCCAAAAGTAAATAAATAAATTTATTTAAAAAAAAAAAAAAACCCACTCACAAAAGACCACATATTGTTTGATTCCGTTCATGTTAAATTTCCAGAATTGGCAAATCTATAGAGACAGAAAGTAGATTAGTGGTTGCCTAGGGCTGTGGAGGGGGATGGGGGATGGGGGAAATGGGGAGGGACTGATAATGGGCTCGGGGTTTGTTCTGGGGGGTCATGAAAATGTTCTAAATTTGATTATGATGATGGTGGCAAAATTCTGTGAATATACTAAAAACCATTCAATTGTACAGTTAAATAGGTAAACTGTATGGTATGTGAATTATATCTCAATACAGCTATTTAAAACCAGAAAGGTTAAGTGACAAAGCGACAGTCAATCAGTCAGTGGTGTGCTCACACCAGCTTGAGAGAGCTGATTGTTTAACAATTGACTTATGAAATTGATGAAAATTTAACATAGTCAGCATTAAAAGTTAAATTCTGGGGCTTCCCTGGTGGCACAGTGGTTGAGAGTCCGCCTGCAGATGCAGGGGACACGGGTTCATACCCCGGTCCAGGAAGATCCCACATGCCGCGGAGCGGCCGGGCCCGCGAGCCATGCTGCTGAGCCTGCGCGTCCGGAGCCTGTGCTCCGCAACGGGAGAGGCCGCAACAGTGAGAGGCCCACGTACCGCAAAAAAAAAAAAAAAAAAAAAAGTAAATTCTATAAATGCACAATTACATAAATTATATTAAAACAAAGGTAATAAATACTTAAAACTCATCACTTCCCAAGTATTTCACTGCATTTTACTACTATCCACACCTCTAAGGTTATGTCTATTGTATCTGTATGATAGAAATAATATATAATGGTGTGCTACTGTGCATATTTTCCCAATGTATTCAGTGACTTGACACTGGTGGCAAGATTTATACCACAGAAAATCAGCAGATGAGGGCTTGATTTGCTGTTTTGTTGAGTGCCAAGAAAAGGATGGAGATATTGTTAACAATGCAGGTTAATCTTAAAAGTGTGTCCTGTCTATAGCTGTCAAATTGTGAGTGGAACAAAAATCGAATTCTTCCAGTATTCTCCCAGCAAAGAAGTCATTCACATCACAGAAGAACAAGTGCAGCTCTGACATACCTCTTTGCTGTTACACTTACTCATTAATGCAAAGGAAGTTATCCACCAACACGCATGTCAGAACTGCACTGGCTCAGCAACTGTAACCTTAAGTTGGCTACAGATTGATACAAGAGTTTGGCAAAAATCAACGAAAGCATTTGGGGGCTATATGGAAGTTATAATAAAGTGTATCATATATTTTATTATTATTTGTAAACTGTGTGCTACACATCATTTATGGTTGTAAAATTTATAATAGACATGTATATGTACACACACACACTGTTTCAGAGAGCCTAACATTAAACATTGACCTACACACCCCTGTTGTAGAACTGAGACTAGAATTTGTATCTCTTGACCTGTTAGTTCATTATAACTTTCACTAATCCTACATGCCTTTTTTATGACCTTACTGGGTTTTGGGGGGTTTTTTTAACAAGCTTTGGGTAAATTATGAAACAACACAATCCAAAGTAAAGTTCTTTTCCAGAAGAATTGAATTATTTACATCTTAATTTTATGAAGTTAAAGTATAACCTGATAATTATCTCTTTGAATATAGCCAGTATTTAGGATTTCGCTAATGTTGTTAACAATCCAACAAAATTATTATTATTTTGGCCACTTCGTGCGGCATGCGGTGTGCAGCACGTGGGATCTTAGTTCCCCAACAAGGGATCAAACCTGCACCCATTGGAAGTGCACAATCTTAACCACTGGACCACCAGGGAAGTCCCTAACAATCCAACAAAACTGATTTAGCACAATCAATGGTAAAGCTGAGCCAGCCATAGAGAGAGAAACAGAAAAAGCAGTTTCTGTCCTCACAGAGGCTCAGCTTTAACTAGGGGGAGGGAATAGGAAAGGGGACATAGATAAACCACTCAAAGAAATATCTTACTTGAGATATTTTAGAAAAGAATAATAGAATCAAGGAGGACGAAATACAGAACACAATAAAAGAAAATTAAGACAAAGACTCAAAATTATTCCCAAAAACAGCATCGTTTGGTTGCAGCTGTGACATCCTCCCTGTAATTACTGAGGTTAACTCACTGGCAGGAATTCTTAATTTCATGAAACTTAATAAAGGGTTTAAAGTTAAACCCTTCAGGAGTAAAATATAATGCTATTATGTTTGCTCATATGTGGGTACTGTTTTCAAATCCACTTCACACTGGACATTGCTTTACAAAGAAAGAAGCTTCTTTACCTTCTGGTTCCAGCATTTTGGGGATTTTTAATTCTCTTTCTGCAATCCTGAAGGCCTCTTTCAGATTGTCTCTGTTGGATCTATGCTTCACACTCTTCATGTCGATCAGGTCTGGTCGCAAGCCATGAATGACAGCCAAAAAAGCCAACCCATTTCTCCAGCTTGCCTTAAAATCTGTCACACTGACAGACTCAAACCTATGACGAAAGAATAAAAACACGATAAACACTATCTAAAAGACTATATCAGAGCACCTCCACTCTATTCATCAGGAATTAAAACTAATTTCTGCCAATCACATAAATCGAATCAATCCTTCTAGGAAAATATTTTATTTGAACCATGGGGTCAAATTAAAGTAAAATGCCAAGTGTGATGAGGCTCACGACGCTCCGGGGCACTGCTTCTCAAAGCGTGGCCCCGGCAGCAGCAGCGTCACGTGGCTGTAGGTGCTCGAAATGCAAATTCTCAGGCCCAACCCCAGGTCCACTGAATCACACTCTGGAAATGCACCTGAAATCTGTCTTACGAGCCCTTCACGTGACAATTCTCACTCGAGTTTAATGCTCTTCATTCAGCAATCCGTTGGCTCAAGACTAAGCTGGGCCTCTACAAATTGTTAAATTCCTTTCACTAGAGGGACTAATTTTATTTCTCACTGGAAACAATTAAATGATACATTGTGCCAAGTCAGTGGCCAATAGCTCATTGGATAGATAGACCTTGTCACTCCTCTGCTTAGAACCGGCCATCAGGAATGAATGCATAAACAAAATGTGGTGTGTTCATACAATAAAATATCATTCAGCCCTAAAAAGTAAGGAAATTCTGAGATATGCTACAACAAGGATGAAACTTAAAGATATTATGCTGAATGAAATGAGCCAGTCACAAATGGACAAATGTTAAATGATTACACTCTCTCAAGGTACCGAACAGAGTGAAATTCACTGATAAAGAAAGTAGACCTCTGGTGGCCAGGGGAAGGCTGAGGGGAAGGAGGAATAGGGAGGGGAGGTGTTAAACAGATACAGAGTTTCAGTTTTGCAAGATGAAAAAGGTTCTGCAGACAGATAGCAGTGATGGTGACACAACTGTGAATGTACTTAATGTCACTGAACTGTACTCTTAAAAACTGTTAAAGTGGTAAATTTTGTTATGTATATTTTATCACAATAAAAAAGTTATTTAAAGAAAACCCATCATTTCTCGTCATTATATTTAGAATAACATCTCCCACTCTGGCCCAGAAGGCCAGACAAGCTTTGCTTCCTGCTTACCTCTCCCACCTTTGCATCTCCCCTCTCTTACAATGGTGCAGTATGTGGCTAGACCACACTGACTCCATTTTGTCAGCTCCATCTTAGGCCCACAGTCCTACCCGCCTGGTCTCTCTGCATGACCAAGCTTTAGCCTGCTCACAAGGAATGTGCCCAAGCCAGATAAGTTCCCCATCAACTTTTACCCTTGCCTTCATCTGATATGAAAACTGCAAGAATGCCTTTTGCTGACACAGATGGTTAATGGTCATGAGACCCCAGGGAGAGGAAAAACCCCTGGTTCCTGTTGGTGCAGACATACTTCTCCCTTCACAGTCAGATTCTGCTTTAGCTTTGGCCCCTTTAAATCTCCCTGTACCCCTTTTGAGGGCAGGGAGTACAGCTCTGAATGCCTCTGGAGCCTTGTCTGCCTGATCCTGCCCGTAAGTTGCCCACAATAAATTTCATAACTGCACTTTATGGAGTTCCCTGTTTCATTCTTCAGCCTTAAAGTTCCTTCTCAGTTCAGAGGATATTATTCAATATCTCCACCTTCCAACATGCAGTAACATTGGCTTCATTTCTGCTTCTCCACAGCCTTTTTAATCCTTCTGCCTGGACACTCTTTCTCCCAGAGATTCATACACCTAAAGCCTTCTCCTTCAGGTCTCAGCTCAAAGGTCTCGTCCTCAGAAAGGCGTACACACTACTATATGTAAAAGAGATAACCAACAAGGACCTACTGTATAGCACAGGGAACCATATACTCAATATCTTGTAATAACCTATAATGGAAGAGAATGTAAAAAAAGAATATACATATTTATATATATATATGTATCACTGAATTACTTTGCTGTACATCTGAAACTAACACAACATTGTAAATCAACTATATTTCAATAAAAATTTTTTTAAAAAAGAAAGGCACTCCATGACCACCTACTATAAGGGCACCCTCTTCCTATCCTTGACATTCTCAACCATATCATAAGTCCTTCCTAACTTTACGGCCAACTATAATTATCATATTTATTCATGTGCCTCTCCCACTAGGGTGCAAGCCCCTTGAGAACAGAGGCCCTTTCTTTCTTCCCCATCATGTTAGACTCACCCACCCTGCAAACAGTGCCTGACATAAAAAGGTGCTTAACATATATATCTCAAACCACTCAATTTGTGTTCAACAAGAGATCACTGAATATTTTGTAAAAGCATATAGTAGCCTACAAAGTGTGGGAAATATTCGAGAACAACTATAGTTTCCTTTAATATCCCATAAAAACACAAGGAAATTCAATGGACTAATTTAAGTATATATCAAAAGTATACATGATAAAAGCTACTCAAGAAATAATCTGCTTCAGATGACCTGGGCTTTCCTGGATCCCTTAGGAAAAAAGCCTAAACTATGATTATGACAAACTACATAGTAGGCAGCGACTTTCATGTCGTTTAACAAACACTTATATGGTGCCCGTTGTGTCCAGAAACTGTTGCAAATATTTTTTTAAAAAAAACACAATTCTTAAAAAAAAATAAAAAAAAATAAAAAAAAAAAAAACACAATTCTTGTAAAGCACATAATAACCCTATGAAGTAAGTGTTAAGTATTGTCCACGTTTTATGATTAAGGAAACTTGAACACAACGAGATTAAGTGTCTAAGCCTACCAGTTAGAAAGTGCTGGGAGCCAGAATTCAAAACCTGGTATTCCAGCTTCAGTGTGCGTGTGTAAGTACTCAACTAAATTGATGGCTATGGGGGTGGCGGTGGGGCTGAAAGCGGGGCCGGACCCGCCAGAGCGCTAAGGAGGCCAGAGCCGGCTCAGGGCCAACCAGCAGGCACCGCGCTCCATACAGTACCAGGCTGGGAACTCAGCTCTGTCCTGAGGGGCCAAAAGAAGTGCCACACAGAATGTGCTGCTGCTGGGCCTCAGAGAGGGCGGGACTGGCTCCAGAGTGACTGGTAGGGTCTAGGCTCATGCAGACATCACAAATGGGGGCCCAATTCATCTCCTTCAGGAATAAAAAAAATACCACATATTTCTTACAACATAGCCTTACATCTGAGCCCTAGAGAATCACAGAATATTCCAACAAAAGTCACCCAGTAATACCACCAATGACAGCCAAAACTACAATAAACTCCTGACGAAATACTTAAGAATTACCTACTACATCTTAATACGTTTAGCATAAGCTCTATGGTTGAAAAATAAGGACGGACATGGGGAAAAGGTAAACCTTGGTAAAATATATGGACTTTGAAAGGATTTGAAGCAAATCTGAATATGGTGTAATAATGATTTTCACACATGCTATATTTTGGATTTTTAAAATTTAGGAAACTGAAGTAAAATCATCTCCAGGAAATTCAAGAAAAAGTTCATTTAATATACTTAAAACCTGGAAGATATGCATGTATATTTGTGTCCCCTCACAGAATACAGAGGATGAATGACAACTACAGAAAGGTACGACAGAAATTAACATCTTAGCCTTTCATTAAGAAGCAGTTACTCAGAAGCCCAACATTTGAGAGGGCTTAGCAACATGTTTACGCCCCTGTTTATCTGGACAATGCTATGATGTGACAAAGAACGCCTTTTTGAACTCTATAGGTCTTTTTGTGGTGGATCTCCTGCGTCCTAATTCCTTATTTTCCTAAACTCCATCCAAGCAGTTGGCTAAATTGAAAAAGTAAATGTATCCCAAGAGCAGAAAACATTTTCCAATGTAAAAAAGAAATTATAGTGGGAGGAATTGGGAGACTGGGATTGACACGTATACATTATTGACACTATGTATAAAACAGACAACTGATGGGAACATACTGTATAGCACAGGGAACTCTACCGAGTGCACTGTGGTAACCTAAATGGGAGGGAAGTCCAAAAGTGAGGGCATAACTACATGTGCATGGCTGATTCATTTTGCTGTGCATTGGAGGCTAACACCACATTGTAAAACAACCATACTCCAATAACAATTAATAATAAAAAATAAATTAAAAAAAGAAATTATAAGCATTAACTTCCCTTTATCATCTCTTTTTTTTAAAACACCTACTCTCTTCTTTCTTTGTTTCCTAATTGAGCTACGAGTTTCTAAACAATGGGGACCATGGTCCTTCATGCAACCCTATAGAGTTCCAAGGGATAATTTTATGAGTTGGCTACTCATTTTTCATTCATCCACACAACACATTTATGGAGCACCTACCAAGAACACATATTAGGCTAAAATTAAGGGAATACACAGTCAACTAAGATAGAGTCCCGACTTTTAAAGAGGTTCTAGTATGGCAAAACTTTTTGAATCTAAATCCACCTTCCAGATGCATAGGGGAATTGTGCCTAAAGAAAAAGATATTTAAAGACTACTTTATTTGCACACAGTAATAGACCACCTATACATGGGAGTGGGAGTGAGGTAAGTTACCCAGATGACACCACCTTCCGGTCTTCAAAACCAAGTGTGGCTGAGCTCACAGAGGTCCACATGTGGAAGATTCAGTGTGAGAGGAAGGGGGAGAGTGAGCCTTTTCTTTTTATGACAGGGAAGTGTTCGGGTGGGTGTTACTCCTATTTGGCCTGATTTTCAGACCTGGAGGTCGGTAAGGTTGCGTTGGTGGGTACAGCTGCCCTGTGTGTCTCCTCTGGTGGAGCAAACTACTTACATGGCACATTGCTCCTGAGCCCACTGGAGAAGAGCCTTCTTTGCAGACATCTGCCATCTTGCCTGGACTTTGGAGCATTTCTTAGCTGGAGGACTTGAGGTAGGAGATGAGTCGACCACACTCACACTGTCCAGGGAAGGCTGATTGTAATTGCAAGAAAGAGTCCGGGCAAGCTCCTCAATCTGAGGAAGACATAATGATCGTTAACGTGTGTGGAATCATAGGTTAGAAGCATTGAGGCAAAACCTTCAGCCAGAACAAGACCTAAAAATTATTGTATAACAGTGACAGTTTACTCAGGGTGAAATGAGCTCTGGGCAAACCTTTGAATAACGGCATTGGCCACCTGGGGCTACACACTGGCTTTTGGGACTTGCTCGCAGCCAAGCATATGGCGCTCCACATCGAGGGCAGGCATCTATTCGCCCCCCGCAGCATGCTTATAGAGCACTTCACTGGTGCTCCACCTCTGTCCATCAAAACTGAACTGAGGGGCTTCCCTGGTGGCGCAGTGGTTGGGTGTCTGCCTGCCGATGCAGGGGACACGGGTTCGTGCCCCGGTCTGGGAAGATCCCACATGCCGCGGAGCGGCTGGGCTCGTGAGCCATGGCCGCTGAGCTTGCGCGTCCGGAGCCTGTGCTCCGCGGCGGGAGGGGCCACAACAGTGAGAGGCCCGCGTACCGCAAACAAAACAAAACAAAACAAAATAAAAAGATAAATCCAGAAATATAATAGAAGTATTATTGAAAGATGTACACTTCTTTCAATGATTGACAGACTCACCAGATAACCAATAATAGTAGGTGTGACCAATACAATGAACAAATTTGATCTGGTTGACATACCCCATTGCACCTAAAATGGCAGAATCAACATTCTTTCCCAGTGCATATAGAATATTTACCAAAATTGACCATGCTGAGCCATAAAGCAAGCCACAGCAATTTTGCAGGACTGAAATAATTCAGATTATATTTTCCAAGCACACTGAAATTGAGCTAGAAATCAGTACTAGTGAAGACATAACAAACCTCCAAATATTTGGAAATTAAGCCATAGATTGTGATAGAGCCCATGGGTCAAATGAGAAATCATAATGAAAATTTGAAAATATTTTGAACAGAACAAAAATGAAAATGTTATATTCATGGGTTAAAAGATGCATTATTTAGGGGCTTCCCTGGTGGCGCAGTGGTTGACAGTCCGCCTGCCGATGCAGGGGACACAGGTTCATGCCCCGGTCCGGGAAGATCCCACATGCCGCAGAGCGGCTGGGCCCATGAGCCATGGCTGCTGAGCCTGCGCGTCCGGAGCCTGTGCTCCGCAACGGGAGAGGCCACAACAGTGAGAGGCCCGCATACCGCAAAAAAAAAAAAGATGCATTATTTAAAAGATGTCAGCTTTTTCCAAATGATTCTATACATTCAATCAATCCTCATTAAAATTCCAGCAGGTTACGTGTGTGTAAATTAACAAGTTACTTATAAAATTTGTATGACTATCAAATCAACATGTTATCTACCTTAAGCTTACATAATGGTATATGTCAACTACATCTCAAAAAAATATATACACGGAAATACAAAGAGCAAAGAAGCTAAGATAATCTTGAAGAACGAGTTGGAAAACCACAATATCAGATATCAAGACTGAGTGTACAGCTACAGAAATTAATGTAGTATAGTATTGGTACAAGGATAAATAATGGGACAGAACAGACAATCTGAAAATGGAGCCATACCTATATGACTACTTGATTTATGAAGGTGATACTACAGTGCAGTAGGAAAATGATGGTCTCTTCAATAATTACTGTTGGATCAACTGGATAGCCATATGGAAAAAAAAAATCTTAATTGCCTTAACATAACATACTCAAACAAATCAATTCATTCTTGAAAGATTGTAGAGCTAAAAGTAAACCGTGAAATGATTAAGCTTTTAGAAATGTGCTGTCCAATATGATAGCCACTAGCCACATGTGGCTATTTAAATTTAAATTAAATAAACTTTAAAATTTAGTTCCTCAGTCATACTAGTCACATGCCAAGTGTTCAATAGCCACAAGTGGCTAGTGGCTACTGTTCTGTCCAGTGCAGGTACAGAACATTCCCATCACTGCAGAAAGTCCTATTGGACAGAACTATTCTAGAAAATAACATAAGAGAATATCTCCATGGTACTGGCAAAGGGAAAGAATTCTTTAAAGGACATAAAAAGTACTAGCCACCAAAAAAAAAAGAAGCTGATAAATGTGAACTACATTAAAAGTATGAATGTCTGTTCATTAAAGATTTGAGAAAGCAAGCCACAGAGTCAGAGAAGATATTTGCAATTTATATATACCCAACAAAGGACTTGTATCCAGAATACATTTTAAAACTTCTAAAAATCATTATACACAACAGCATAGCTAATATAAAAGTTTTTAATGCCAAGTATTAGCAAGGATTGGAGCAAGCAACTCTTAAACTCTGGTAACAGTGTAAATCACAAGAAGTTTGAAAAACTGGCAGTAACTACAAAAGCTGAAGATCACATGCCCTGCAGCCCGGCAGTTCCAGTCCTAGATAAATATGCAACAGAAGTAAGGGCTTGTACCACCAAAGGGCAGATACAAGAATGTTTTTAGCAGCTTTATTCATAATAGCTTAAAATTGGCAGCAAAAGAAATGTCCGTCAACAGTAGAATGGTAAATAAGTTCTGGTATATTCATGCAATGGTATATTCATATACAGCAATGGAAAAGAAAGACCCACTGATACCTGCCTCAAGAGGATGAATCTCACAGACATGATGTCAAGTGAAATAAGTCAGGTAGAAAAGACTATTATATAGTGTATGCAAAATAATTCAGTTATAATTCTGTTTATATGGAGTTTAAAATGCTAAACTAACCAATGATAAAGATCAAAGTAGCGGTTATCTTTAGGGAAGGAGGGCAGTGACTGGGAGAAAGACCTGGGGGCTCTGGGATGCTGGCAATATTCTATCATCTTATCTTCAGTTAAATGGTGGTTACGTGGATGTGTTTAATTTCCAAAAATTCATCAAGCTCTACATTTAAGATTTGTGCAGTTTTCTCTGTGTGTTGTATACTTTTGACAAAAGTTTATTTACAATATTAAAACAAAACTTTAAATTGATTCTTTTTTTTTTTAAATTTATTTATTTTTGGCTGTGTTGGGTCTTCGTTGCTGCCTGCGGGCTTTCTCGAGCTGCGGCGAGCGGGGGCTACTCTTCATTTAGGCGCGCAGGCTTCTCATTGCAGTGGCTTCTCTTGTTGTGGAGCACGGGCTCTAGGCACGTGGGCTTCAGTAGTTGTCACATGCGGGTTCAGTAGTTGTGGCTCGCGGGCTCTAGAGCGCAGGCTCAGTAGTTGTGGTGAATGGGCTTAGTTGCTCCGCGGCATGTGGGATCTTCCCAGACCGGGGCACAAACCCGTGTCCCCTGCATCGGCAGGCGGACTCTCAACCACTGTGCCACCAGGGAAGCCCCTGAACATATAAGTTTTTAAGTAGCTACAGAAAATACGCACTAATTCAAAATCCCAGGCCTGAAAGAATGTATTTATCAGCCATTAGTGTCATAAAGTCAGGACTATAACCTACTTATTCCCTGTTATTTTCTTTCTTTCTTTTTGTTTTTTTTGGCTGCGTTGGGTCTTCATTGCTGTGTGCGGGCTTTCTCTAGTTGCAGTGAGCGAGGGCTACTCTTCGTTGCAGTGCACGGGCTTCTCTTTTCAGTGGCTTCTCTTGTTGCAGAGCACGGGCTCTAGGTGTGTGGGCTTCAGTAGTTTCAGCACATGGGCTCAGTAGTTGCGGCACACGGGGCCCAGAGTGCGAAGGCTTCATTAGCTGCCGCGTGTGGGGCTCAGCAGTTACAGCGCACGGGCTCTAGAGCACAGGCTCAGTAGTTGTGGCGCACGGGCTTAGTTGCTCCACGGCATGTGGGATCTTCCAGACCAGGGATTGAACCCGTGTCCCCTACATTGGCAGGTGGATACTTAACCACTGTGCCACCAGGGAAGTGCCCCCTGTTATTTTCTTACTGTCCCAGCACAACAGTTAGCACAAAGTAGGTGCTCAAAAATATTTGTGGAATGAAATGAAAGCTATGAGTCAGTCTTGGGACAGAGCTAGATGTTGCAGGATTATTAGATTAGACAAGGGACCTCAAAAATAGGGAGATTTAACCAAGTTTAATGGGTTAATTTTCAAGAATTTACTCCAGAAGCTTCCTATTCTCTCCTCTGACAGAGTAAATAAACAATAATAAGCAAAAATTTACCATGGCAAGTTCTATTCAGACTGGTGCTGATACCATGGATATTTCAGGATATCATGATAATTCAGCATTCAATTTCCAATTGAAGAATAACATAAGTGGCAAAGGGTCTGCTATATATTTTCCACCTGACAAGACTTCCAGAGGGTCCTATTTCTGGAAGAAGCTCTAGCATCAAGTCACACTTATTGCATTACACTTATTTCATACTGTGGTAATTAGAACAGGAATACTTTTCATATCATCAAACTACTTACATGAAAGTGCAGTATAATTGTCCAAATTAGGCCAAGAATAATGGATGGGTTTCCATCTATAATATCGGTAACGTGAATATTTATTAGCTTGATCTGGAAAAAAAAGAAACGCATGTTAAAAGGAGAAAACATTTCACAGCATTTATCTCCCCAATGAATTTTCATGTAAATTTCATACTCACTGATCGGTTTTTTAGGAATCTCAGGGCATGTTCTATATTGCTTCTACACTGGAATGTATTAGATCCTTTATCTCGAGGCTATGAAATTCAAGCAAAATATATTACTCACAAATGTGATTTTTTTTTTTTAATCCACAAAATTTCTTTATGTTGTTTTAAAAGCTTACCAACTGTTGTCCTGAGAGTACTTCCAGCAGGTCCAGGAGGACATGCCCCTTTTTAATATCTGCGAATAGGTCCGATACAACTGAGGGAGGGGTGTGCTACAAAAGGTCACAAGAAAAGTAATCATTGAAACTCTGGTCCAAAAACACGATAACTTTTAAGAATCTCATACATGTGCTTTTGCATCTTTGCACAAGCTAAGATTCAGTCGTGATTTTCTTCTTAATTAACAGAATGTAGAAAACACACAAAGTTCCATATCAAAACATGGTAAGGAAAGTAGTGAATTTATCTCACAGCAAATTTCCAGTGACACAACACTCTTTCAGCTTTCACTGAGACCTTAAAACTTGTGCAGTGAAGTGGCATTCGTGATGCTCAGAATCAGCCAATAGTGACCCCTTTGGGGAGATTACACTTCCGGAGTAACCTGTTTATGAATTTCCTCTTTTTAGAATGACAAGCACTGTGCTGGGATGGGTAGCCTGGGTGAAGAGGCTCACTCATTTTGTATCTAGGTTATTCCGGGCACCTGGATCAACTGAAGGCCAGGATAGCACAGAGATTAAGATCAAGGCCTCTGGGTCCAGACTGCCTGGGTTTGCATCCCAGCACGATCACTTGTAAGCTGTGGGACCTTGGAGAAGTCACACAACGTCTCTGTACCTTAGTTTCCTTGTTTTCTAAACACAAACAATACTATCTGTCTCAGGATGTTGTGAAGTCACTGAAACATAACGAGTGGTCAGTACATTTAAAGTACTTACAACAGTGTCTAACATAACACTCAACATATATGACTTCTTCTTACAATTTCATTCGATAAAAGAGATGTTACTGCTTTAAATATTTTCTAGCACTGTCTCCCATATCCTTAACAAAAATGCCCCCTTTTCGTGTTGGAAAAGAATAACACATACATCAAAACAAGATCAAGGTGACATTCAGCACATTTTTTCAACCTTTTACATGTCACCAGTGCCATTTTGGGGACCAAAACTGAAGGAACAGGAGGAATCACTTAAATATATATTTATAGCTTGATTTGCTCTCTGTTTCCTCACCTTTGCCAACTGTGAGTTTACCCAGCATGTGAAGGTTTTCTTCTGAGTGTCTTCCTGTTCAGCTATTTAAAAAGGACAATAGTAGTTAGAAAACGAGAAGCCTCAGAAACCATTTGAACAAATCAACGTTTCAAAGGTCTGTCACTCTGGGTACGTGTGTGTATCTCACAATCTTATAAACGTTCTAGGACTTAGTTTAAATTTCAGATGTCTGTCCAAGAAGTGTTTTGGAAATATAGCACGTTGAAATAAGATATTTCTCAAAGCCACCGTTTAACTGCAAGAGACAACGGCTTTTAATATTTTACCAACAAAAGGATTAGCCCCTACATGACCTTGACAGTGCTGTACAAGGACCTGTGAAGAAAAAAAAAGGGTTTCTAATCCAAATGGACTTGCAGTCTAAGCCAACACCACACGGTACTTCAGATAAACCCAGAACATCTGAATACATTTTAAAGGGCTCATAAAGTTGCGGCAGTTTAGTCTTGACATTTATCATGAAGAATATATTGTCACTGAATTAACTGTCAATCAGCTGCAATTAGAATCAGAGAGACCTGAGTTCAAATCCTGCCTGTGTTACTGAGTAGCTGTGTGACGTGGGGCAGGTTCCTCATGGAATAAGGTGAGAAGCACTCACCGCTAGAGACTGTTAGTGGTTCACTCAAAGTGAACAGACCCTGGCACCAAGGAAACACAGGAGAAGTGCTAGCTCTCACTCTTACTAACCAGGCAGGAGTCCACGGAAAGATCGAACACTCGGTGTGGATCCTTCCTTCCTCCCCAGGGCAGGAGAGAGCTCCATCCCGACACCATTCTTCCCCTCACCTCTAGCCCCTCGGCTCCAGCAGACACCCTCAGCCCTGAGGCCAGGGGTTCCCCTGCACACAGGACTGTCTTTCTATTTCCCCAGATCTCCTCATCCTACTGGACAGGGGTGAGAGCAATCCAGACACCCACTCCTCCCTGTGCCTAATGCTTACAGACTTGTTCCCACCACCTACCGTGGGCTCACCAGATCTCATCTCACTGTGCCTTTGCCCCTCACACACACACACACAGTTCACACACTCAGGTCCCCCTCCATTCTCCCTCTAATTTCCAAAAGACTGCACGTCCCCCAATTTTTCTCATCTCCCACCTCTCCTTAACTCCTGAAACCCTTCACTGATGCTGAAATCCATAATAGACCATCAGCGAAATCCCCTACGTGCCCACTACCCTCTTCACCTTTCTGCTCTAATTGAACCTCCACCCAACCCAGAACTCTGCTTCCCCCACAGCCCTCCCAAGTGACAGCATTGCTTTCTCTTACAGACCTTGGACCACTAGTTCCTTGCTCTTCGCTGCTACTTCCAGATCATTTTCCACTCTCTTTGTCCCTGAAATGCTCCAGCTTTAACTCTCATGGCATCAGACAGTCCCCACTATTACAGTCATCTACTTACCTCTGTTATTCCTCATCATTTCTCAAAGGTTTTAGTTCCTTCCCCACTGTTGCTCTTTCCAATGTGGCCCCTAATTCTTCGTAATTTCAGTACACATACTGGTGAAACTTCCAACCTTCTGGCCTCTCTGTTTCTTGAATTCTTCTCCAATAAATGTGTCTTCTGCTCTGCCTCAACCACTCACTGTCATGGTTATACCCTGACCTTGTCATTACTAATAACTACAACTCATGATCTTGAGTTCATGCATCCCCATCTCTGAACATCATTCCTTATCTTTTCAGTTCATTCTCACTAGTGTCTCAACTCCAACAGTCCTTGGAGTCCATCAGCAACTCCAAGCCATCAATTCTGCCAGTTTTACACTGTCCCTCGCCCCCTTGGTCTCCTTCCTTTCATCCTTATCCATTGTAAATTCCACGATCAATTATTACAAACATCCCCTCGCACCTCTCATTCTGCTGTGTGCTCTTCATCACCACTCTCTGCTCACTCACCTGCACGCATGCTGCTGAATGTGGCTGGAAGGAAATCCGTAACTGCTGACCAGTCTCATCGTGACCGCCAAGTAGGCCCTCAATGCTGCCTGGAAGTCATAATACACTGCCCTCTCCCACTCCTCTAGACAGCAATTTCACACCCTCTCCTTCTTTCTCAAACTCCCAACGCCTCCCCTCCCATCCTTACTCTCAGCTGAGACCTTGCTTCCCCAGGACACTTAGGGATCATCTACTCCCTTGTCTAGTAACCCATCAAAAGGCTCTGCCTCCAGCCTGTTAGCATGGGTGAGCCAGCCTTGCTCAGACCTAAAGCCAATCCCTTCCTTCCCTCATTCACCAGGTCTCATCCCTTAGGAGCTACTCCAGGACCTTTTACTCCTTTCTCTCCTGTATTATCCTCTCCCCCACCCGAGACTATTCCCATTAGTACTGATCCATGCTATTAATTCGCCCATCTAAAACTAAAAACAAAAAACAACCCTCTCTTGACCCCATCAGGTACAGGTCCATTGTGGCAAAACTCCTCGAATAGATTTGTCTATGTTCCTGGTCTCCAGGTCCCCTCTTCCTTCTCTCTTAACTGAACCCACACCAATCATACCCTTACCATTCCGCTGAAACTACTCTTTCATCAAGGTCACCATGAATCGAGTTCATCAACGACCCCCCCAGCCCCCACTAAAACCAATGATCGATTCTCAGTCTTCATCTTTCTGGAGCAATCAGCAGCATTCAGTACAGATAATCACTCTCTCCTTCTGCTTGCAGGCCCCTATACTCTCTGTCTTCTTCCTCCATCACAGGTTGGCTTCTCTCTTTCTCTCACACTTCACGTCCAATGCCTCGGGAAATTCTCTTACGTCCACCTTCAAAATATATTCAGGGGGCTTCCCTGGTGGCGCAGTGGTTGAGAGTCCGCCTGCCGATGCAGGGGACACGGGTTCATGCCCCAGTCCGGGAAGATCCCACATACCGCAGAGCAACTAAGCCCACGTGCCACAACTACTGAGCCTGCACTCTAGAGCCCATGAGCCACAACTATTGTGCCCACGTGCCACAACTACTGAAGCCCGCGTGCCTAGAGCCCGTGCTCCGCAACAAGAGAAGCCACCTCAATGAGAAGCTCGTGCACCACAATGAAGAGTAGCCCCCGCTCGCCACAGCTAGAGAAAGAAAGCTCTTGTGCCGCAATGAAGATCCAAGGCAGCCAAAAATAAATAAATAAATAAAATTTTTATAAAAAGAATTATAAAGAACCATAATTTTGTCCTATAATTCAAAATGTTACTCATGTTTTCATTGTTTGTTTCCCTAGAATCAGCAGATGATAAGACAATAAATTTTAAACATGTACTGACGCTTACCAAAAAATGTGTTGAGAGCTAACTTTGTTCCTCCATAGAGAAAACTAGAGAACAAGTTTTTATGTTTCCAGGATCAAGTTACATGCGCACAAAGTACATTAATCAAGGCCACGTGTATAAGCAGGAAGGGACTATTTCATTATTACAAAAGCGCAGAAATTCAAAACAAAAACCAAAACAAACAACAAGGAAAACAAACAAAGAAGGCTCTCTTTTTTTTTTTTTTTTTTGCGGTACATTGGCCTCTCACTGTTGTGGCCTCTCCCATTGCAGAGCACAGGCTCTGGACGCGCAGGCTCAGTGGACATGGCTCACAGGCCCAGCCGCTCCACGGCATGTGGGATCCTCCCGGACCGGGGCACGAACCCGCATCCCCTGCATCAGCAGGCGGACTCTCAACCACTGCGCCACCAGGGAAGCCCGAGGGCTCTCTTCTTTATCCTTAAGGAGCCAAGAGAGATTTTTTTTTCTTTCTAGGTGTAAAGTATGGAGAAGAAACTAACCAGGAATACCACCAGGTCCAGGACAGAGAGTCTACACTAACGTTAGGGGAATTATTGTGGGAGAAAGGAATAACCATAGAGGGGGTGAAATGCTGGCACAAAAAGGAATGTAAAGGAGCACTGTGTGCCCAAGGAGTTTGAGTATTGCACATCCACCTGGAAACCTCAGTCATTCTAAATTATTTCCAAGAAAGATGAGGGATCACATGATCGTTTCCATGTGATGCTGGACAAAAGGGGTCTTGGTACTGAGGAAACTGAGGACTGTGAACTTTCCTAGGCTGAGAAAACAGGCAGCATATGAGGGCTCTATATGGACTGCTCAACTTGGAGCACCTAGTCTCATATAGGTTGGACTGACCTCTGATAGGGACATAAATTTAAAATAACCAAAAATTTCCAATGAAAACTTTAAGTTATCCCTGTCCTAAGTTGATTAAAATCTAATAGAAACAAGGGGAAAAACAATAAGAGGAGCAGGCAGAACAAATCCCGACCCGAACTCTCCAGTTAGCAAATGAAACCCTCAGGAAAAGGTTTTTAAATTTCGTGGCTTTTAACTAACACATTGTCTACCTCTTCATCCTGGAAATCATAACCCTTCAAATGCAACAAGGACCCTTGCTAACAGCAGACAAAGACTTCCCAGGTGCAATTAAACACCTTTATGACTACTCAATTAAATGGTTTCGTCTGTGCCATGTCACTTATCCCTTGACACACTTTTCTCACATTTTCATACTGCCTTATCCCTGAAAAGTGGTATTAATTCAACAGGAACCAGAGCCAAATAGCTCCCCCTATGGCAGGATAAGTAACCTTTTGTTCTTTTCAAAGGCTGACCCATTGGGGAAAAAATAATTGAGAGCCAGATGCTTTAAAGCAACTTAATTTGAGTGGGTGAGATTTTTTTTTAATGTTGGGTTTTATTTTTTAATTTCCAGAGTAACTTTCTAATGAAATAATAAAACTCTTCTCAAAATGACATAAAGAGAATAGGACCTTTTATTTATTTATTTGTTTATTTATTTTTTATTTTTTTAAGACGTTGGGGGCACGAGTTTATTAATTAATTATTTTTGCTGTGTTGGGTCCTCATTTCTGTGCGAGGGCTTTCTCTAGTTGTGGCAAGTGGGGGCCACTCTCCATCGCCGTGCGCGGGCCTCTCACAATCGCGGCCTCTCTTGTTGCGGAGCACAGGCTCCAGACGCGCAGGCTCAGTAGTTGTGGCTCACGGGCCCAGTTGCTCCCCAGCATGTGGGATCCTCCCAGACCAGGGCTCGAACCTGTGTCCCCTGCATTAGCAGGCAGATTCTCAACCACTGCGCCACCAGGGAAGCCCCTATTTTTTTATTTTTTTAATTTAATTTTTATTTTATATTGGAATATAGCTGATTTACAATGTTGTGTTAGTTTCAGGTGTGCAGCAAAGTGATTCAGCTATACATACACAAATATCTGTTGTTTTTCAGATTCTTTTCCCATATAGGCAATTACAGAGTATTGTGTAGAGTTCCCCTGTGCTATACAGTAGGTCCCTGTTGATTATCTATTTTATATATAGTAGTATGTATCTGTTAATGCCAACCTCCTAATTTATCCCTCTCTCCCCACCTTTCTCCTTTGGTAATCATAAGTTTGTTTTCTAAGTCTGTGAGTCTGTTTCTGTTCTATAAATAAGTTCATTTGTACCATTTCTTAGATTCCACATTTAAGTGATATTATATGAAATTTGTCTTTCTCTGTCTGACTTACTTCACTTTGTATGATAATCTCCAGGTCCAACCATGTTGCTGCAAATAGCATTATTTCACTTTTTTTATGGCTGAGTAATGAGAAAAAGACCACTTAATCAGCAGACATCAGGGACAGAAAAAGACAAAAACAGACAGAAAATAATAAAATCTATCATAAGGATGAGTTTCTTAAAATGCCAAGGAATAGAGAATGAGAAATTCTCTATTCTGATTTTTAAGGCAAATAAGAAATATATAAAATGCAGGAAAATGTAGTCAGTGAATTTCATTCAGGCCCATATGGCTATCCTAGATTATCATTCTTGGAAAATATCTGGCTGAGTTTCAGAAAGGCATAGAATGAAAAGGTTTTCTCTAGGTGTCATTACCATAAAAATACATTTAATCTCTGACTTTGTTCTTATTCAATCTGCCTTTTGTGAGCTGGCAACTCATATCCTTAGCTGGAAGGGACCTTAAATGAAAACAAATTGAGTTAAGCTCAGTTAAAGAGTATAGATTTTAAGTTCATTATAAATCTCATTATTAAACTACCAAGGCCACTGTGTCTCAGTAAGGTCCAGTCTCCACAAAAGTTCATCTAAAATGTTGACTCCAGCAGTCCTCCCTGGTAGTAAGAGTTCAAAGGCAGTTACCCAGGCATGAGAATCTCTAATTGACATTTTCACTTAAACACAGAGCAACAAATTCTTACAATGTGGCTTCTCCAAGAATGTTCTCTACTGCATGAGGTCACCAAGGAGGCTTTGCAACCTTCTCTATCCAGGAATTTCCCTTCTTCCCTTTCTATTGCTGGGTTATTGATAACAGGTTTATTGCACATGGCACCAGATTTATTACTTGGATCTTTCACTCTCCTCATTAAAATCTTTTGATCACTCCCTAATTCCTTAATGAATAAATTATAGATTCTTAGCCTAACATTCTAGGTCATTCAGAATTTGACTCCAATCAACTTTTTCCTAACTCATCCCCCATGACTTCCCCACTTACATCCTACTTCTCTAGCCAAACTAGAATATATGCAGCTCCCCAGTTAAGTTGCTCTCTTTTCTGAATCAACATGCTATGTACCCTCTGGACTGGCTAATCCTCCCGCATCCCTCTGCATTCACAGAAACCCCAGCACCCAGCACAATGCACATGGGGGGCATTCGATCAACGTTTGTTAAAATAAGACATATCCTGTTCAAATGTCCCCTTTGTGAAACAGAAATAATCTCTTCTGGCTCTGGCCTACCACAATACTTTGTTGGGTCTTTTTTTTTTTAATCATTATTAGTATTAGGAAGTAATATATAATCCTCATAAAACATGTTTTATAAACAGTAACAGAATTCAAAGTTAATCTTAACTTTCCCCACACACCCATTTTCCTTCCCCAGAGACAACGTTAATTAACAATTTCCTGTGCATCCTTCTAGATTAGACAGGCAAAGAACATAAATTCTAAAGAGCAAGGATTTGTTTTGGTCGGTCACTGGGTTCCTCGCTCCTAGAATAATACCTCACAAGTAGAAGGCACTTAGTCAATACTTGTCAAATGAAAGAATGAATGTATGTGTATGTAAATTAAACTACTACACTTGTCGAATGAAAGAATGTATGTATATGTAAATTAAATTACTACACATGATATGGTTTCATTTTTTAAGTTGATTAATTCAAAAAGCAGCAATTTAGGTACACTATTTAAAGTTAAAAAGCATCTGTTAAGCCATAAGAAATTTTTAAAAAGGAGATCATAAACCTTCCACATTACCAGAAAGGAAGAAAATTATCATTTACCCAGTAAAAAGAACAAAGTAGATACCTATGTGCCAATGCAGGTATATTCTTAAGTGAAAAAGAGCAAATTATAAAATAGCATGTTTATCATCATTCTACCAGTATTTTTATGAAAGGATAGCTACATGAATAACCAACAGTTTTGTTTCTATCTTATGGTAATTACCACTTGCTGCTCATGTACTGCAGTCATGTACCTCTATGTGGTTTCTCTCCTACTCATTGTATCAACCTTAATATTAAACCCTTATGCTTTTGTGTTTTTGCTTCCCCTTAGACCAGTGCCATGTAGAGAAGAGGTACTCAATACATTTTGCTGATTGAAAGACTTAGTAAATATTAAAAGATTGAGGTTCAAACTGACTTATTGCAAGGAGAAGAATTTATTGGCAACAGTTACTAGGCCTATGTCTTATCCTAATCCTTGTTTTAAAAACCCCTGGGCACAGATGTAGAGAACAAATGTATGTACACCAAGGGGGGGAAGCTGTGGGGAGAAGCTGTGGGTGGGATGAATTGGGAGATTGGGATTGACATATATACACTAATATGTATAAAACGGATAAGTAATAAGAAGCTGCTGTATAAGAAAAATAAATAAAATTCAAAATCAAAAACCCCTGGGTAATTTCTTTCTTCTACTAAGAAAATGTCTTGAACAAAAGGGCATGCACTAATGAGACCCTGCTGCTCTCCCCTGAAACAATGCTGCCAACTCTCTGTTAGACAAGGTAAGAATAACTAAATTCAGACAATAATGCAACACATTTTAGCCATGTGTTCCAACAGCCATCCCAAAGAATCTTACCCAAGCTGTTATCCAATAGAAAGGGAACTAAAAATAATAAGGCCACCTCTTCTATTGTTTCTCATGGAGATGATAACAAACAAATAAATGAATGAAAACACACAGGCATGCAAAATGAAAACAAGAAAAGCCTAAAATATCTGAAGAATAAACAGGAAAAGGCCTGTTACTGAACTACAAAAGGGGAGACTATTAACCAACAGAGAAAGCAGGGGGACAATTTACAACACATTTTCTTAAGCCAAACAAATAAGCAAGTAAGAAAGAAAAATAAATAGTACCAGGACTGAGATCTCACTTATTGAACCAGAAAAGTGAGTTTAGAAGCTAAGTCCTAGCTAACACATCTCGTAAACTCAATGTGCAACCATGTCTCTACTTCAAAATTCTTTTCATTCACGTATTTCCTCCCAGGAGAATCTGTGTTGTCACTATGGAAAAAACAGCACTTGCCTGTCAAACTCAGCATTCCAGGACTGAAATGACACTCTACCTCCCTACTTCTCCCCAAACCCGCCCTCATCTGTGTTTTCATCTCATGGACTTGACACCACCATCCTTTATCAGCCCCAAGTACAGCCTACCGCCAAATCCTGCAAATTTGCCTCCACATGGCTCTGGTATACACCTCCTTCTCTACATCTGACGGCCCTCTTGCCTGATCTACCGTCAGGTCTGGCCTGGACCATGTCCATGGCCAACCAGGTCTGCTCTGCTCCCTTCAATCTGTTCTCCACTTCAGCCAGTACATCTGACCACAGTACCCTTTCCACCCTTTGATGGTTTCTCTCTGCTCTGAGGATCAAAAGCAAAACAGCCTGTGAGGCTTGCATGGTCCACCCCAGAGCATCTCTCCAGCCTCGGCACTTACAGCCCTCCTCCATGCCCAGGGCTCCAGCCACTCCATCTTCCTTCAGGGCCTTTACAAGCTATGTCCCCTCCTGCCACAGCTGTTTGCACCACCCTGCCCTCTTCACCTACTTGACTTCTAATTACCCTTAGGGCTCAGCTCAATTGTTGCATCGCGAAGGAAACCTAAGTCAATCGGTCTTCCTCCACTACTTAGCATCGGCCTCAACGTATAATCATTGACAAGGTTAAGAGCATGGGCTCTAGAGCCAGACTACCTGAGTTTGATCCCGTATCTGCCACCTACTTGCTATGTGCCTCAGTCTTCTCATTTGTAAGATGGGGATTAACAGTACCTACCTCACAGAGTTGCTAAGAGGATTAAGTACTTGTACTGCTGTAGAATCAGAGATCAACAACAGATAATCCCAAAGGCTAAATGTAGCCCACCACCTATTTTTGTAAATACAGTCTTCTTGGAACACAGACACACTCATTTGTTCACATATTGTCTGTAGCTACGTTCATGCTAAAATGGCAAATTGAGTAGTTGTGACAGAGACCATATGGACCTCAAAGCTAAAATATTTACTACCTGGTCCTCTACAAAAAAAGTTTATCAACCCCTGGCAAGATTATGCTTGATCTACACAAATGAATATTAGCTACAACAGGGATGAATGTTGAAATCATTATGCTAACTGAAAGAAGGCATCACAAAATACCACAGATTATATGATTCCACATGTACAAAATGTCCAGAATAGGACAGTCTATAGACACAGAAAGTAGATCAGTGGTGGCCTCGGCCTGATGCAGGGAGGAGTACAAGGTTTTGGAATAAAATGGGAATAAAGGGTATGGGGTTTCTTGAGGGGTGAGGGGGGCGGGCGGTGATAAAAATGTTCTAAAATGAAATGCAATGGTTGCACAATTCTGTGAGTATACTAAAAATGATTGAATTGTACACTTTAAATGGGCGAGTTGCATGGTATGTGAATCACATCTTGAATTATATCTCTATAAAGCCGTTCCTAAAAAAATATTAGCTAACATCTGTGAGCTAACTTGATGACTATCTGCCTCCTCACTAGCCTACGGGCTCTCGGAGAGCAGAGGCCAGGTCCGATTTAGCGCCTCACTTTGCCTGCAGCTTGTACACAGCGTGTTTCATGTTGCTCGAATTCAGAAAGCATTTGTTGAATGAATGGTTATTTGGCTGGGGCAGGAGCGAGAGGGGCTTTGTTGCTATTTTTCCCCAGTGAACCCACAGATTTAAGTACTTAGTTTGTTGGGGAAATCTATGACACACAGCAAAGAATTTCTGCTTAGGGCCTTAGCATGTAGAATCCAGCAAGGTCCTGTAGCCACATGAGGCAACCACACCCTTATGCAAACACCTGAGATTTTCACACTGAGGCTTTTGTTTCCAGCCCCATGGAACATAGCTCCTGGCTCTCTGCGTAAAAGCAAATCTTGTATTTCTAGCACATGAAAATGAGCCCACAATACAGATAAAATGCCTAGGATCTGGGGTGCTATTTTTTTGGGGGGGGGGTGCTATTTTTTTCTCTTCTTTCTTACCCTCTTCTGACTCACCTGAGTTGCTCAATAAACATCTGTGGAATGAATAAATCAAAGAAATGACTACATTTCTTTTAGCACGTATCTCTTACTCCTTACTGCCTTTCACCAACCACATTAACACTGTGAGCATTTTTCTTGTGAAAATCAAGGTGTGAGCCTAAACACCTTCCACCGGGGCAGCAGTCCAAGCACCTCTGACTTCTGAGTGCAAAAGAGCCAGACTGCACTAAGGAGATACGTGCCGTGATTACAGATCTAGGATTCCTACACTTTTGAATGCCAGCGAGTCATGGTTTAAGTGCAGGGTTCTGTGCCCCAATTCCCAGAGATCCTGACTGAGGGGGTTCACATAGCTCACGCTCAGAAACTCCTAGCTAAAGTAATTAGACTGGTTTACATGTGTGACTTATTCTTGAGATAACAAGGGAACAGGAAGGGCCTGGCAAAAATAGTAATGAAATAATAAACTGAGATATTAACATAATGTAATGCAATGTAAATCTATTCTAACTTATGGGTATCCTAAGACACGCGTGGAGGGGCTCAGAAGGCTTGCTGAAACAAGCCATGTCCAGGAATAAGGAGGACTCGAGGGTAAGGAACAATGACACTATTTCATTAAAGCTTCTAGTCAGGTGGTCAGGCAGGCACTTTGTAAATGAGAAAACTATAGCTCCCAGAAGATGAAGGGTTTTTAGTCACTCATTCAATAAGCATTTATTGAAAGTCTACTGTGCCCTGGATACTGTGCTCTAGTTGTCACATCTGGTGAGAGAGAAATTCAAATCCAGACATGTCTGATACCAAAATCCATGTTCTTTTCATTATAATTAAAAATCAGCTTAAATGCCAGATCCGTGGCCCCTCCAGCTACCACCCTATCTCTGTCCTCCCCTTCAAACCCAAACTTCTTGAAAGAATTGTCTACCCTGGCTGTCTTCACTTCCTCACCTACCACTCACTTCTCAACCCACGAAAAGCCAGCTTCCACCCCAGCCTCTCCACTTAATTCTGAGCAGGGCCACTTATAATATACTCATTGCTAAACCTCATGGATACTTCTCAGTACTTTTTGGATATCTTGAAACTTCTGATACTGTTTACTACCCTCTCCTTCTTGAAATATTCTCTTTCTTAGGATTCCACAGTACCACACTCACCTTGTTTTCTTTCTACTTCTCTGGACACCCCTTCCCAGGCCCTATTATGGGCTGGATTTGCTTTTTCTATCTCTGGAATGTTCTGCCTAGGCCCTTCTTCTCTTTCTCTAGATACCTTCATCTACTCCCAGGGAACAAATCACCATTTATATACTAATCACTTCCAAATCTTTACCTTCAGCCCAGGTGTCTGTTTCTCCTGAGCTGTGCATATGTTTATTCCACTATCTTCTGGGTATCTCCACCTACTTATTCCAGGGACAGTTCAAACTCAGCATTTCCAGAACTGAGTTACCATCTCAATCAACTCCCTCTCCTACCAAAGTTGTTCTCCTGCATTTTTTTTCAGTTCCATCATCCACTCATTTGCCCAAGAATAAACCTGAGTCATCTTTGATACTTCCCTCTCCCTCCCTTTCCCATACCCAGTCAATCAAAACGTCCTGATAATTACCTCAATAAAGCTGAAAATAAAAATTTTTTCATATGATATAGCTTACATGTGGAATCTTAAAAAAAAGAGTACAAATGAACTTATTTACAAAACAGAGGTAGCATCACGGATGTAGAAAACAAACATATGGTTAGCAGGGGATGGGGAGGGGAATAAATTGGGAGATTGGGATTGACATATACACACTACTATATATAAAATAATCGACAAGGACCTACTATATAGCACAGGGAACTCTACTCAATACTCTGTAATGGCCTACCTGGGAAAAGAATCTAAAAAACAAAAAGAGTGGATATATGTATATGTATAACTGATTCACTTTGCTGTACACCTGAAACTAACACAACATTGTAAATCAACTATACTCCAATAAAAATTTTAAAAATAAAATAAAAATTAAAAAATTTTAAAGCCCTGAAAATTGTATCTATTAGATATCTCTGGATACCCATTTCTCTCCATCCATACCCGCACCTCCTAGATGAGGACACCATTATCTCTCAGCCGGTCTTCCTGTCTCCACACTCAGTCCCGTAAGACCACACCCCACAGTGCCCCCTGGGTGATTTCTAAATCACTAGTTCTGAATATGCTTCTACTCAGAATCCTTCAGTTGCTTCCCCTTGGTCTTAAGAAAAACTTCAAACCCCTATACATTTACATGACCTCATCTGTTCACACTCTCCTTCAAACTCTAATCCTCAGTCTCGCTAAACATCCGTTTCCTGGAATGTGCCACATTCAGCCTCATCTTCTGGCTTTTATATGCCGTCACCACAGCCTGGAGCACTCTTTCCACCTTCAATGCCTGCTCATCTATTAACACATTTTAGGTCTAAGCTTAGAAATCGCTTCCTCTGGAAAGCTTTCCCTGACTCCCAAGTCTGGGTGAGGTATTCGTACTCTGTACCTCTACAGCACCATGTCAGCCCTCTTTGCAGCACACATCATACTCTACTGTTGATATAATTGTCTGTATCCCTATAATCAGAACATACGTTTCAGGACAGCACATGCCATGTGCCATCCCCTGTGTTCAGCACAGTGTCATACACCATAGGTATTTAAAAACACTTGTTGAATAATGAATGAACAAATAAATGAATGGGGCTCTAGCAATAAATGAACCTAACTTAGGAAAAGCATAACAGTTAATGGAGTAGTATCTCTTACTTTAAAAAATCCTACATTTCCCTTCAACAAGTACCTGATATCAACAAAATTTCTTGAAATGTTAAGTCACTGTCTCTACTCCCTCACCTCCCATTCTCTCCTCAACCCCCTCCAGTCAGGCCTCCATCTCTACTATCTGAGTGTGGCGAATGTATTAGAGCCACCAGCTGACTCTATGAACCCAATCCAATGGCCACTTCTCTACTTAACACAGTTGACCATACACCCTTCTTGAAATATCTTCATCTAGGGGTTTCCAGGCCATCACACTTGCCTGGTTTTCCTTCTTTGGCCTTGGCCACTCCTTCTCAGTGTCCTTTGCTTGCTCCTCCTCTTCTGTTTGACCTCTGAACACTGCAAGACCTAAAAGGTCTGCTCTAGCTACATATTCCATAGGTGATCTCATCCAGTCCGTGGCTTTAAATGTAAGTATACCAGCCATATGCTGATGGCTGCCAAACCTATACCTTTCTCTAGAACTCCGAATCCTGACATCCAACTGTCTACTTGACATCTCCATCTGGATATCAAATAAGCATCTCATATCTATCATGGCAAAAATACAAGCTTGATTTCCCCCAAAACTAGTTTATCTGCCAATCTTTTTTTTTTTTTTTTGCGATACGCGGGCCTCTCACTGCTGTGGCCTCTCCCATTGTAGAGCACAGGCTCCGGATGCGCAGGCTCAGCGGCCATGGCTCACGGGCCTAGCCGCTCCACGGCATGTGGGATCTTCCCGGACCGGAGCACGAACCCATGCCCCCTGCATCGGCAGGCGGACTCTCAACCACTGCGCCACCAGGGAAGCCCTATCTGCCAATCTTTATCACAATAAATTCCATAACCAATTGCTCAAGGCAAAAATTTAGAAATTATCCTTAATTTCTCTTATTAATCACCCAATCATCCCAATGTTCACAAACATCCTTTGAAAAGAAATCCATGGTTCTTCATCCCATTGCTACCACCCTGGGTCCAAAATACTATGATATCTCACCAGGGCTACAACAAAAGCATCCTAACTGGCTTTCCTGCTTCCCCTCCTGCTCCCAGATAATCCCCTCTCCACCCAGCAGCCAGAGTGGAAAATGTAAATCAGATCATGTTACTCCCTTGATTAAAACTTTCCAGAGGTTTCCCATCCACACACCTTAGCTTAGAGCTGATGAATCCCTGCCTAACCCAGCTCTGCCTTGCTCTCCAATCACCCTGCCCCTCATCCACCACAATCCAGCCACACCAGGCTCTCTTCGCTCCATGAATTCACCATGTTTATTTCTCTTGTTGAGTTCTTCCTTAAGCCATTGTCTCATACTGGAATGCTCCTCCCTAGCTCTTTGCACAGCAGCTCCTTTGTGTTATTCAATTGCTCCTTAAGTGTCTCCTCTTCCTTCTCTGACACCTGATCTAAAGAAGATGCCCAAGCATAAATCCATTTTTGCATAAATCTGTTTTTGATATTTGCTATTTTTCTTAATGATTTATTGTTTGTCTCTGTAACTGAAATGCAAGCCTCGTGGGGCACATGAAGCTTACTGGAGTTGTTCACCTCAATAACCTCTCAACCCAAAATAGTGCTTGATAAAAAAAAAAAAAAATAGTGCTTGATACAAGGTGGGGTTTCAGGGAACACATGCTGCATGAATATATCAATGAACAGATTTACCTGTAGTCATAAAAACCGTAATTACGTGATAAAGTGGTTAAGTGTGAATTCAATTGTACTTTTGAAACATTTTGTTTTGAAGACATCAAACCACCCTGGAAGTTCTGCTGAGTAAACACTCAGACTGAGGCAGACAGACACATACAGCAGAACTAGTTTGCACTCTGAATATCCTTCTTAACTGAAGACGAGGCCAACAACACCCACGTTTTGGAAAGATCCTACATGTTACTCAAATTTGAGAAGGGCTGTTGGTGTTCTGTATTTGAGCCAGGTGCCCTTGATCTTGTAACATTTCGCTACCCGTGTAATTGGTAGTACCCTTTGTAGTAAAGGCTGAAAAGACAAAGGCGTGACCCGTGCATGCTGCTCCACCCCAGAGGCAGAGAGCAAGTGTGTGTGGCTGCTCTTCTCCCATTTTCTTCCAGTGCTCATTCAACACATGTTGCCTCATAGACCATCAATGACCAGGAGAGATTATTCACCCAGAATCTCATATCTCTCCTGCAAAGATACACACATTATCTTTCTAAGATATACATATATCTAAGATATACACACATGATAATGTCAAACATTCCATTTCTCTAATAAATCATTCACAGCTTTTTATCTATCATTTTTAAATGACTCTAAAAATACCCGGTGGTTATTAGTAAACTTCAGCTCTCATACATATTGAGAACAACAAATACAGTTACCTTTTACCAAATTTCCCTGCTGAACATTTTAGAAAAATGGAGCCATTTGGAGAAATTATAATCACCAATGCTGAAACCAGATGAGGAAAGTAATCTCTTGAAGAGGCACATTTAGAATGACCTCTGATTTTTAGAGTATAAAATCACACCCTAAACCCACCAGATGGTTATAAATTAATCTCTTATATTTACTTCAAATTTTCCCATTTCCAAAGGGAAATTATTTTGAGTTTTATTTTTCCTAATATACTACTTCAAGCTCTGAATAATTACACCCCCTCCCAACACACACGCATACACAACAAATGCTCAGAAAATCTTGTATTGCCCATAGGGCTAATTAAAAAGGATTCTGATTTCTATAAGGAATGAATGAGATCTTTGTTAACCTACTTTAACAGGACTCTAAATGACCCTGGATTTATCTTGCCCTACTTTTCAAAATGTAACTGACCCAGAATAAAGTAAGCTTATGCCCAAACTCCTGGCAAAAACAGAACCAAAGTTCCCAGAAGACGAAACCATATATACAACCTAAAAAGAAAAAAAAAAAAAAAAGAAAAAGAAAAAACCTTTCCCTGAAAAACATCATTCACTGCAAACACCACTGCTTCCAGAGCTATTTTGTTTTTCATTTAATTGGAATATTTTTAAGATTATGAAGCTTTACAATATGAAGGCAAATAATCCTCCAAAAAAACACAGCAGAAGACAGTATCAGCTATTATGATATCAGGAAATTTCTGGAAGCTTTTTTGTTGGGACAGTACAGCACTGATAGCTGGTGAAGGACTATAACTTGATTATTTTCTCCGGGTGTAATAATCACCTAATTGGCAAAAAAACAAAGAAACCCAGAGATGATTTGCTTTTATTCATAATAACAAAGCAGTCTGCCTTGGTTAAAGAAGCAAAAATACTGTCTGCATATTTCTTACTCTTCATTCATCATTTCCATCAAAATCCCACATTGGGGACCTAGGTGCAAAAGGGCAGAAATCCTACCCAGAAGCATTTTATTAAATCCACTCCTCTTTCTCAGTCTTCACAGTTTCATTCACTCACTGTCATAAGGTAGAACAGAATTTCTCTCAGAAACATGATACTAAAACACTACTGAGCCCCTAAACACCATATACATACCTCACTGCCTCGTGTCTAAAGAAATCTTTGTTTCCATCCTGTCTGATTTTCCTGAACACTGAACCATTTTTCTAATTCAGGATACTTTATATATTTTTTTTCTTTTTTTAATTTAAATTTAATTTTTACTTTATATTGGAATATAGTTAATTTACAATATTGTGTTAGTTTCAGGTGTACAGCAAAGTGATGCAGTTATACATACACACATATCCATCTTTTTCAGCTTCTTTTCTCATATAGGTTATTACAGAAGATTGAGCTCCCTGTGCTTTATGGTAGGTTCCTGTTGATTATCTATTTTATATATACTAGTGTGTCTATGTTAATCCCAAACTCCTAATATATATCTTTATAGTGGAATGGCCACTCAGTTTTTCATTACACGGTTTTTTATTGAAAGCCTAAAACACGTCAGAAATTTCATTGGCAATAAAGATACAAGATTTCCTATGCAGGGCACCTAACATACTTAGAGGAACTCAGATGGCTTATTACAGCCTTAGAGATGTCCAAAGATGAAAGGAAACTCCAGGATAAGGAATAATTACAGAGGGTTCAGCAGGAAAACAAACTCCTGGGAAGTTCTTATTTGTCTTACTTGTTGATGTCACTTTCACATGATGTCAACAGGCAAAAGCACAGCTGGACTACATGCCTCCTGCAGGTGCTCAATCTATTCATCTTTGCATCCTTAACACCCTACCTATGGTTGCCATCCAGTATTTACTGAACAAGTGAATAAAATTCAACATTACATCACATAATTATTCTTGTAATCTAACCCAACAAACACAAATATTTTCTAATGTTATTAAAAGGAATACATACATTGAAAGCCTCCCTTCAGATGGATACTCAGTAAATCATGAATAAATTTAAATGGAGTAATAACCTAACTACAGAGACTCACATTTCACTGCTCAGCCCTACCAAGCAATGTCTACCCAGAAGGCATAAAGGGCTTTTTAACCTTTTAAAATATGTCATCTAGAAGATAACAGCACTAAATAAAACATATGAGCATTGTTTGAAACAACACAGTAACTTGGCTGGACATGGTTTTATACAGGTTCGTGCAGATGGTTAACCATTCACCAGCATTTTGGCAGGACTGCATGAAAGTTAACTCCACGTGTGGTGGCAAAGGTAACAGAATACACACTCCTTCCTAGTCCTTTGTCTAATTGATGATAACATTCTCTATTCGGATGCTGTTGCTCTAATGAGCTACCATTGGCCTACCTCATTTTTGAAAACAAAATAATGTGCTCCTGGTACATAAAATTATGAAACAACTTAAATCGGGACTTCCCTGGCAGTCCAGTGGTTAAGACTTCACCTTCCAAGGCAGGGTGTACAGGTTCAATCCCTGGTCGGGGAGCTAAGATCCCACATGCCTCACAGCCAAAAAACCAAAACATAAAACAGAAGCAATATTCTAACAAATTCAATACAGACTTTAAAAATGGTGCACATCAAAAAAAAAAAAAAAAAAGAAAAAACTTAAATCTGAAATGTATAAAGTGTCCAAAATTGCCATAGCTACCACTTAAAATATCACAAGATGAATCAGCCTAGTCAGTCAATTTCACTCATTGTTTTTGGGGTTTTTTTTTTTCAGTACGCAGGCCTCTCACTGTTGTGGCCTCTCCCATTGCAGAGCACAGGCTCCGGACGCGCAGGCTCAGCAACCACGGCTCACGGGCCCAGCCGCTCCGCGGCATGTGGGATCTTCCCAGACCGGGACACGAACCTGTGTCCCCTGCATCAGCAGGCGGACTCTCAACCACTGCGCAACCAGGGAAGCCCCACTCATTGTTTTTAATTGAGCTATAGTTGATTTAAAATATCATGTCAATTCCAGGTATCAATTTCACTCTTTATTAATTCGACTTTCAAATGGGCCCTCTACCTGTGTCGTGCTATTAAGCTTTCCATGACATAGGAAGTTCTCAAGAGTTTCTTTAAAAACAGGATTTTTTATCTACAACAATTTATTTTAAGCATATTGATATAAAATAGTATTTAATGGTCTTATTATTTGATGCTATTAAAATACTTGGTGAAAAGACACTAAATAAAAAGGAAGTTAAGGGGCTTCCTTGGTGGTGCAGTGGTTGGGAGTCTGCCTGCCAATGCGGGGGACACGGGTTCGGGCCCTGGTCCGGGAAGATCCCACATGCCGCGGAGCAGCTGAGCCCATGTGCCACAACTACTGAGCCTGCGCTCTAGAGCCCGCGAGCCACAACTACTGAGCCCGCACGCCACAACAATTGAAGCCCACGCACCTAGAGCCCGTGCTCCACAACAAGAGAAGCCACCGCAATGAGAAGTCCACACACTGCAACCAAGAGTAGCCCCTGCTCCCCGCAACTAGAGAAAGCCGGTGCACAGCAACGGACACAACACAGCCAAAAATAAAAATAAAATAAAATAAATAAATTTATTTTTTTAAAAAAGGAAGTTAATACTTTGGACATTATAGTTGCTACCACTATTATCTCAAGCAGCTCAGCTTCTAACTTTGGAGCTTCTCCACCTTATTTTGCATAGTCAGTAACTGCAGAGTCCTACTGAGTCTTCCACCTTAATGGTTTCTTATCGGTCCCATACTTTCCTACTCACTGCTATAACTCGAATCCACGCCAACATTACCCAATACGCAGATATTTGCAAAGCTTTCTAATCAGTTTCTCCAATTTCACTTTCTCACCCCTTTCAAGTCTTCCTATACCTCAAACCCAGACTAATCTCCTAAGGCACAACTCTGACCATGGACCCTGTCCTCTCATTCCCAAGACCCAATAGCTACCTGCTGCCTAAAAACAAAATCCCCAAACTTCTTGGGCTTGAATTCAACTCCCTCAAGGATCTTCATCTCAGAAAACCTACTGAAGGGATTCCTCCTTTGGTCTCAAATTAAATGGAATGGGAAAGAAAGTCCCTTCCAACTTGAAAACTCTGTGGTATTATCCAGCTTTACCCTTTACTGCTTCCATAATCGTATCTGCCCAATACATCAAAGAAATGTTCTCTGAACATACCTTTCCCACCTGAAGAGCTTAGCAGAGATGTTATTTCAGACAAAATATGTACTTACTATTCTCTTAGGATAAAAGGGAAGGAAGCACCTATTATTTTGCCAGGTAAGAAATCCAATGGAAAGATGTAAAGAAATTCTATAATGGAAACCTCAGTAAAGCAAATAATTTTTAAAAGCAACCATTTATTTATCATTTTAATAGCTTAAACTTTCATATCTATAATCTATTTAAAATGTGGACCATCCATGGTAGTACAAAATGCACTAAACTAAAATAAATTCCAGTTTTTACATTAATCTGCTCAAATTGTTCAAATTCACAAATGTCATTTCTTTTTCCTCCCTAAAATCCAACCATTTCAATATTACTATCCTCACTAGACTAAGAGATCACAAATATCTCTCTACAAAAAGTGCCTTTAAAAATCCCTTCATATGGGCTTCCGTGGTGGCACAGTAGTTGAGAGTCCGCCTGCCGATGCAGGGGACACGGGTTCGTGCCCCAGTCCGGGAAGATCCCACATGCCGCGGAGCGACTAGGCCCATGAGCCATGGCCACTGAGCCTGCGCGTCTGGAGCCAAATCCCTTCATAGAGACATTTTCTCAAAGATCACACAAATGATGAACAATAAATGATGTTTATTGTCCTGCTCTATGAATTTCAGCAAAGCACTGCCTGATTCCTTAGGTCTGATGCCTTGTTGGCCTTGCACACATAATATACCTGTTTTCATAGCATATCAACAATGATTCACCACATTTCAATGCAGACATTTTAATCTTTTCTTAAGCGTATTATTCTCAGTCAAGGTATGACCATAATTGCCTCACCTTATATAAGTTTTTGGCTAAAATAAAGTAGGCATTATTAGTTAAATAGGCCTCTTTCTTCCTTTTAAAAAAAGGTTCTGAAATGAGGAGAAAAAACCTTTCTTATGAGCGGTCATCCTGAGCCTTTCATATGACATAAAATCTCTTTACTTATATTACTCCAAGGATCACTAAGCACATGTGAATTCTGTGAAATACAAGTCTGCTTACATGGTGTACAAAGCCAAATGATTTTAAGACTATTGCCAACAGCCTGCAGTTCAGTAGTTGCTAATGTTCATAATATTGTCTATCAATGTTTTTGTCTACGTAGCTAATAGCCGTGCAATGAAACCAAAGTTACCTTCAGAAATACATACAAGTTCCTTCTTTCTTTCCTTCCTTCCTCCCTCCCTCCTTTCTTTCTTTCTTTCTTTCAGCAACTCAGGCCGAAAGAATCATTACAAATCTGCTGATAACAATACAGAACTTAACTTTGGGAAATCCATTCATTTCATGGTTAAGCCTTCATTCTACAGTCATGGGAACTCCTCAGTTGAGAGTATTTGGCTAATGTGAGCAGCCCTTGCCCAGTGTAAAGCTGACTATAGTATAGTATTGGTTTTCCACCTCTCCCCCTATAGAGCAATGCATCCAGCAGCATATTCCTCTAAAGAGACCATGAAGGAAAAATCATTCACACCGGCAGCACATGTATATCACATTTCCATTGCCAAGCAGCCCATACTCATCTCCTACTGTAGAGCAGATTGTATAACCTAGTATACTTCAAAACATGCTATAAGAAAACACTCATTTATCAGTAATTTGCTAATTATTTTGAGCTACTTGTGAACCTGAGATTAATGTTACTTGAAAATGCTCATCCATATTCAGGATGTGAAAGATTGCTATAAAAATGAAAAATATAAAAGTTTGCTATGGATTAACTAGGGTAAGGCTAAGATTTATTTGCACTTTCCAGAGAAAGTTGTTCGGGAAATTCCCTCTTTCAAATTGTTCTTTGAACTATGTCGGAGTGGCTGTGGTGCAGTGGAAAGAAAACTATCCTCCAGGTCAAAACTGAGCTCTGCTGCTCACTAACTGTGTGACTCTGGGGGAGTAATTCCATCTTTGTGAGCCACAGCTTCCTTCTCTGTATCTTGAAGATAAAAATATCTACCTTACAGTGTGGTTGTAAGGATCAAATGAGGTAATGTACGTAAGGGTGCTGTGTAAGCTAGAGCATGCTACATAAAACTCTACAGTGAGGAAGAAAACATCTTTAAATATAACACCTATAATATTATTATAAGTGCTAAAATAGGTACTATGGGAGAACAGAGGACACAGTGTGAATCTCAGCCAAAGAAAGAGTGGGGCTCATGGAGAGGGCCGAGTCTGGCTAAGTTTGGGATGAACAGGGATAGAGGAGGCCTAGATGAGCTGGACTCTTCCAGTGGAAAGAGGAGACAGGAGAGCTGCAGGGGGAACCACCTGAACAAAAGCACACAAGCAGGGGAGCATGGCCCCTCAAGGAGCCATGGGGCTGGAGCACAGGGTGCTTGTGGGAGATGAGGGCAGAGAGAAAGGTGAGCAGCAGACAGGAAGTACCTGTGAGCCACACCGAGAAGTCTAGACTTTATCCCATGTGTGATGGGAAGCCATTGAACAGAAATGTCAAAACTGAAAACCAGACATCTGGTTTACCATTTTTTCCTATCCACCATGCAATTTCTACTCTAGCTGTGTGCTCCTGGACAAGAAATCCTTTGGGACAAAGACTTTAACTGTAATATCTACAAAGAAATTACGATGCATTTACTGAGCTCCTACTCTATGTTCCTACTCTATGTCAGGCAAGCATGGTGCTAAGCCCTTTGCATGCATTATGGTTCATCTTCAAAGCACAGGTGCAATATAGGCATCATCACCCACATTCTAAATATGAGGAAACTGAGACAAAAAAGATAAAGTCTCTTATCCAAGTTCAAAGAACTGGTAAGTGGCAGAGCCAGCATGAGAAATTAGATTTACCTGGAAGTTTGCACTTTTTGACTGCTTTCAGCCAACTCCACCACCACCACTGCCTCTGGTAACCACAAATCTGATCTTTTTCTGTGAGTTTCTATGTTGGGTTGGTTGTTTGTTTTTGAAGTATTATTGACCTACAACACTATATTAGTTCCTGTTACATAACACAGTGTTTAAATATTTCTATACATTTCAAAAGGATCACCATAGTAAGTCTAGTTACAGTCTGTTACAAGATAAATAAGTACTAGGGGTGTAATGTACGCATGATAAATATAATTAACACTGTTCTATTTTATATATGAAAGTTGTCAAGAGTAAATCCTAAGGGTTCTCATCATATGGAAAAAAATTTTTTTGTTTCTTTAATTTTGTATCTATTTGAGATGATGGATGTTCACTGCACTTATTGTGATTACCAGTTCATGATGTATGTAAGTCAAGTCATTATGCTGTACACCTGAAACTTATACAGTGCTGTATGCCAATAATATCTCAATAAAACTGGAAGAAAAAAATCAAATAAATGCATACATAAATACTTATCAGGATCAATTGATTCAGGAAAAAAGGAAGGGAGGGAGGGAGAGAAAGAGAGAAAGGAAGGGAAGGGAAGGAAAGGGAAGGAAAGGAAAGGAGGAAGGAAGGAAGAAAGAAAGAAAAAGAAAGGAAGGAAGGAAGGAAGAAATTAGATTTACCGACCATTTATTGATGCACTATCTTCCTGATACACTTTAGGGCACATGAATTACTACTCATATTCAACCAAAACTTGAGAGAAAAATAAGAACATTGGGTTTTTTCCGATAAATGAAAATTTGATTCAAACTACTTATGACGAGTATATAACACCATAAAAATGCACTTACTGAGAATTTTTTAAATTCTTACCTCAAGTACTATCCCTCAAAATATGTTTCTTGAGTCTATACAAATTACATGATATTTATTTTTAAAAGACATTGACCCCAAGGTCAAGAAGCTAATCATTCAAAACCATGTTTAATTAAAAAGAGATATCAGAAAGAAAGTCTTTCGGGGATCTTTATCATACATGACACAAATAAATATAATGCACAGCATGGTGACTACAGTTAATAATGTTGTGCTGCATATTTGAAAGTTGCTAAGAGAGTAGATCTTAAAAGTCCTCATCACAAGAAAAAGAAATTCTGTAACTATGTATGGTGACAGATGTTAATTAGACTTATTGTGATGATCCCTTCACAACCTACACAAATACTGAATTGTTATATTGTACACCTGAAAACAATATAATGTTATATGTCTATTATACTTCAATTCTTCTATTTAATTTAATAATAAATTAAAAATTAAAAAATTAGTGACTCAAAAGCTATGGCTTCTAAATAACATTCTAAGAATGTTACATAATGCTGTCAATAATCTTTCAACTACTTTAAAATACACAGTGACATAAATATTTTCAAAGACTTGCCATACCCTTATTTATTCTACACGAGCTGACTTTACTCAGCTCCAAGATATGCAACAGAGGTGTAAAGTCTAGTGGCTAAGGAATTTTCAAAGTACATAACAAATATTGCCAAGAAACATTTAAAAAAATACAGACAGTACTTATTTGCATAAAGGCACACATAATTCATGGGACTGAAAGTTCACTCACTTTTAATACTACTACTATTCCTTTTTATTAGGGCAAAATAAGGATGTACATTCAAAAAGATGTAAAATAAGTGCAAACGATGCCAAGCAAACTATGATTAACTATTTAATTTTCATTGCAAATAAAACACATGCACTCAGATTGAGAAACCGAGATACCAAGTTCCTTCCAGGTATTCCTTACTTTCCTAAGTAGCTGAGACAGCAATAAAGATACTGAAGTATACTGAAAGATTCTACAATTGGAAAAATACAGATACATGTATATATTTTACCATAAGAGAGACAGAAAGCAATACAATTTGTGAATAGATGAGAGTTAGGTTCTCACAGTTACCACACCCAATCTTAATACCTTGCAATGAAAAATGGAGATCATCGATGCCCAAGGAACCCTGTTCGTCTTCGGTGGGAAGCACAGGACTAGATGCCATCCTTTGACTCAATGGAGATTATATCATGTCCATCTCAGTTAAAGAAGTGAACTAAAAATAGAAGGGATAAATGCTCATTAGTAACTCTGCAGCCCTGCATTTCCAGTAAACATGCATTGCCAGGAAACAACAGCAACCAGAAACTGCCCTCCAAAAGAATCACAGCTTTCTAGAAAGTGTTGCTTAGTTCACATGGAACAAAGTGACTACGCCTTCTTTTTTGAATCATAATCAAAATTTTGCCCTATGACCTATTCAGTCCCTTTAGAGTTTGCAGGCAGAACTCCACAAGAGCTAGCATTGCAGATTCTATACTAGCGGTGAAAAGGAAAGCTACGCAATTATATTTTATAATTTGTCCAGAGGATGTAAAGCTGACACGAACTGATACCTTAGGTTTTGTGTGTATTATATTATTAGCCTCAACATACAAGGATTTTCTTTAAAGCTTTTCATTTAACTTACTTCCTTTTCTGCTCCATGATTGTTGCCATTTACTGGAAACAATAAGAACTGGGTCTGCATAGTTTGCAAAGTGAAACTAAAAAAACTATATCAAAAAGAATGTTTTCATGGGTTATCTAAGATATTGAATTATTTTCCTAAGCCCTTATTTTTCCACCTACACATTTCTTTCTCTACCCCCACTTTGACTTTTAAGGAATCCTTCCAGTAAGAGTAATTCTTACCGAGCAATTCTTTAAAAGTACTGCTTCGTGTATGTGTATGCCACTATTTGTATTCTGGGGGCTGAGAATAAATCATTGACTTCTCCCATACAGATGATGACTTCCTTAGCAAAATAAACTTAACGAAGTACATAAAAACATAAAATGTATCAGGAGATGGATAGAAGAATGGATAAGTGTACAGACACGTGATCAACAAAGTATAGCAAAACGATAATGGCAGAATCTGTGTGTTGAATATGTGTGTTCACTGTTAAATCCTTTAACTTTGCTGTATATTAGAAATTCTTCATAAGAAAATGTTGGCGGGGGGAGAGACTAAAAAATAAATAAACCTGAGGCCAAGAGCTAGATACAATCAGTCATATCCAATAGACCACTTAAAAAAAATGCAAAGAACAAAAATCGTTAAACATCTAATGCTAGAGCCAGACTTCGAAAATCTTTCAATCCTGTCTTCCCACTCTGTTTATCATCCAAAACTCCTTTATCATCTCTCCCATGGATCACCGTTGTTAAAGATTTTACCTACCAAATAAACTATGTTTATTAATTAATATGTTTATCAATTAATAATTAGTTTTATCCTCTGAAGTAAGATGAAACAGAGCCTGCCTGAGGTAACATTGTTCCTATACAGAGTTGATACAATTCTAATCAAAATAAAAAGCTTCTTGATCGTTCAATGAGCCTGTGCAGCCTGCTGATTGATAAAGGTACAAATGTCCTCAGTTGTTGGTGTATTAAAGACCTCCACTACCCACTCCCATGCTGAGAGCTCCTGAACCCAAAGTGAAGGCAAAGCACTTCTTCATGATGACAGGGAGAAAAACTGAATTCCAGAATTAATTTCCTAATGGCACCCACTATTCCATGCCAGGGCTATTAAATAAAAGGATAATAATGATAGTAGCAAACACTTATATAGCACTTACTATATATAGGTACTGTTCTAAGCATGAGTTAGGTATCGTAATTATCCCATATTTGAAAAGACAAAACTGAGATGCACAAATGTCATATACCGTTGTCTAAGGACACATAGCTAATAAATGATGGAACTAAGATTTGAACCCAGGTGGTTTCGGTTTCAAGAGTCCATGCTCTGGGCTTCCCTGGTGGCGCAGTGGTTGAGAGTCCACCTGCCGATGCAGGGGACACGGGTTCGTGCCCCGGTCCGGGAGGATCCCACATGCCGTGGAGTGGCTAGGCCTGTGAGCCATGGCCGCTGAGCCTGCACGTCCAGAGCCTGTACGTCCAGAGCCTGTGCTCCACAACGGGAGAGGCCACAACAGTGAGAGGCCCGCGTACCGCAAAAAAAAAAAAAAAGAGTCCATGCTCTTAGCCAATACAGGTTGGTACCTCATAGAGCCAGCTAGAGCTAGCTAAAACTTAGCCAGATTTTACTAATTCCTTCTTTTACTCATTTACTCAGCAAGCATTTATATATGCTATATGCTGCTCTCAAGGAATTCAATCTTCTGAGAATGACAGATAAACACATATTGAGTGAAATCTTCTAAGAAACATATGTAGAAGGTGTTATGGAAGCACAGGAGAAGGCATGTCCTATGGCTTGAATCTGAAGATAGATGTGATGAGAGGAGTGTACTTAGTATAAAACAGCATCTCCCTCCAAATAGTCCTGTAAGCATTATTTGGGTAATACCTTGAATTTAATAAGAATGTCTCTGAGGGCCACTCATTGCCATTCAATATTAAATAAATAGAAGTTATCAAATGTAGGAGAAAGAACTTAAAATAAAAACAGAATAATATGCAACAATTTGATAACCAGAGAATCAAGAAATGTTCCTGGACTAGACTGGCATGTGGAATCCACTATATTCTATATTAAAGTTGTAGAAAAAAAAGTAGTATTTGTAAAAAAAAAAAAAAAAAAAAAGTCTAGACCTTAAAATAACTTATGTGTCTCAGAGGTTTCTGTTTTTAACAGTGAAAATTTATTAACAAAGAAGTCAGTAAAATATATTTTTTTATTTACTGAAGAATTTCCTAGAGCTTCTAAAAATTGTAAATCAAAAGTAAAACCAGGGAATTCCCTGGTGGTCTAGCAGTTAAGACTCTGGGCTTTCACTGCCAAGGGCCCAGGTTTGATCCGTGGTCTGGGAACTAAGATCCTGCAAGCTGTGTGGTCCAGCCAAAAAACTGAAACAAAAAGTAAAACCAAGCTATGAAGACGGAATCAACTGCAAGTGTTGGATTATTGATCCCAATACTGTCTTAGTACAATTATTTACCAAAACACGCTACAGAGGTCATGAGGATCTGACTGAAGACAACGTATGATGACATTTCCAACATAATTGTTTTTGGTGAGAAACAGTTGACATCTCCAGAGAGGAATTTACTTGCTAAATAGGGCCCATGAAAAATTGGAACACAGTAGAGAAGACAAGCTTTGAGAGACTTCTCAGGATCTTAACTGAGAAGCTAGAAAGAATATGAGCAAGGAAGGCAGAAAGAGGAATGAAGCTTGGCCAGGGGCTCGGTGAGTCAGTCACAAGGGTCTATCAACCAAAATCCTGAGGGCCATCCTATCATTTGCCTTCCGACTCCCCTGTGGGGAGCATGAGGGCTGCCTGCCCAGGTGGAATCACAGCACAGACAAGCCCTTCTTCCCAGGCGGTCCTCATCACCTTACTTTTCCTTTTCAAATAAAAGTTACATACAATTATGTAACATCAGGGTTCAGAATGAAAATAATAGATCATCTTCAGACACATACGAAAGATTAGGTAAAGAATTAATGTAGTGGCATTAAAGATTCGAAGAGCAAGTAGAATCATGTGGAACTGTGTTTTTAAAATCCATGTAAATTAATACACATGCTTTTATAAATGGCATAAGCTATTTTGATACAACTGTGGTTTGCTAATGCGATACATCTTAATATGCGTCTGGTTTCTCTAAAACCTCAAAACACTAGAGTATTTCCCTTTTAAAAGAAATCTTGGCATATACTTTGGATTATTATGATTAGAATTTTTACAACTCAAAAGTGAAATTTGAATAGAGATCATTTCTAATGAGTGGAATTATTAGTGATTTTCATTTTCTTCCTTTTGTTTATATTCATTTTTAAAGTTTCAAATGATGAATTTGAATATGAATAGCAGCCTATTTCTGCTGCAATAAGAAAAACATTTTTGCTTTTATTTTGGTGAAATGACAACAAATGCGGAATAAGGTATTTAGTTCAGGGTCAGCTCTCCAATCCATATGCTATGGAAACTATATCTATAGCTGTATAATGAGAAAAATACTCTCTTGACACAAATAAAATATTAGAAAACTTCTCTGGGTTTGTCAGAAGTTTCTAGAAAGGACTCCTAAAGCCTTTTCGGTAGCTCAAGAGGTCTCACTTTCTCATTAGTAGATAGTTTGTTAATGAGCCCTGCTGTCCTAACAGCACTGAAAAAAGCACTGTCAATGGGGAGAAAGGGACTTCTATGTCACCTTCAAAATTTGATCGGAAGGTGTATGTACCATAGCAGGACATGCTAAACACATTTAGGTAGTTCTTTAACAGACTGGTTTAAATGTTACCATTTTCCCTGGCGTAAATTCCCTGTTCTTTCTTCTGTCCTTCAGCTGTACCAGGTTATTTACGGTCGAGCTAGGAATTCTAAAGGCTCTCCCTTTTGCCTGTTAAGTTATAGAGCTTGTCATCGCACTGACAAGTTGTTAACTCTGATCTGCCTCCAAGCTCACAGAAGAAAGCTGGTGACACACTTGCCATAATAAGCTTCTCCATCTGTTTCCCATTAACTTTTCCTAACTCTGTTATTACTTATGTTTCATCACCACTTGACCAGAAGCAATTGGTGTAAATTCCCAGATCCATTGATTTTTAAGATCCACCCTTCTATCTCCTTTTAGGCAATTTATTTTTCTAATAATCACCACAAAATGCCAGAACAATCGATCCTAACTATTCAACACACTTTTGGAACACAAACACGTAGCAATTCTCTGGATATGATATTGCTGCACTTGCTACCTCACAACAAAGCAGTGTCACTCCCCAGCCAATCCCAACTGTACTGCTAAACCACCCACTTTAACCATGATAACAGCATTTTAAGTAAATGTAACCACTTCCCTAAAAGAGCTTTCTGTTGGCCTTGACCAAGTCCCGAATGCTCTGAACTGCAGGGTCCACAGCTATAGAAAGGGATACATATCTTATAAGGATGTCAGTGAAGCACATGAAACTAAAAACTACAGTAGCAACTAACATTTATTGCTGTGCTTACTCTAGTAGATGTACTACAGTATATAAATTGTATTTACTATAATCGGTGAAATGAATTCATCAGGATTATCCCATTTCTTAATCAGCAGTAAAAATTAAAAGCTAATCACAATATTAAAACATAGAGTATAAAGACTTAAGGATAAAAACTTCCAAAGCCACAAAACTGGATGTGTTAATAAATCAGCACAAATCTAGAAAACATGCACTCAGGAAGTAATTACTTTTAATTTTCATCAGCTCATTTTAGCCTAGAAATTCTGCCCTTGCACCCACACTCCAATTTTTAAAGCTCATAATACCCCCAGCAAAAGTTCCCTGCCTTCATTACTACCATGTCACCAGTCTCCAAAAAAACCTAGAGAGATCTTTAAGTTACAAGTACTGGCAATGGTTTGGGGGCTTTTCCCCATATATATCTCTTCATTCCTTTTGCCATCACTTCTGCCCGTGACCCCATTACTTTGTTCCTAAATTGATACCAAAGATTCCTGGCTTTCTTATTAACTCTAGCTTCTCCACCCCTATCTTTAAAGAATCCCAGAGAGGTCTGGGATTGGTGGCAAGAGATACTACAGAAGTTGAGGATGAGACAGAGGTCTGAGTGTGCTGAAGATCAGGACCAATAGCAAGACTTTAGACAAGTATACACCTCAACAGGGGGACCCCTAGCCCTCACCAACCCCACCTTCTCCACAAGCACTGGAACCAGACGCATGCCCCGATCCCTTGCTCCATCCACAAGTGGGATTTCAGAGGATGCTTTTCTGGAGAAAGTAAAGCCCCTAGAAAAGACCTCTAGAGATTGATATTTGGGATTCCTCAATAGAAAAGTCAGTTCCATGCCAAATCACCCAGCTGTGAAATTCCACTGATTGGCTTTTTCGTTCCTCACTCTTGAATATGATTGTACAGCCAAAGATTACGAGACATTTAAGGAGAGCCTCCAAGAATGAAAGGAAGAGATCAAAACAAACACAAAAGAGGAACCCTGAGGAACCAGCAAACATAGGAAAGGAAAGAAAAATAAAAATGAAACTGATCATTGAATTTTTTTAGAAACAACACCATAAGGTGAACTCTATTTTAAACCTTATAACAGGCTTCACCATATCAGTTACAAACAGAATCAACATTTCTTCCATTTTACACCTTCACATGACAATGCACTATATAACAAGAGATATATTTTAAAGTTTTGTTCTGCATGCTGCTAACACATTTCACTAGCTTTTTCTTTAACCATTGGATTTTTAACAATAGCGAAGCAAAAAGTCATATTCTATTGGACAGAATTAATTTTGGAAAACCCTTGTAAAATCAGGCTTAGTCTTGTTTATAAACATTCACACCCACCATACGCTGAAATGGAAAGCAGAATGAAAGACAACTACCTTGGCAGGAATGAATGCTTCAAGACTTTAATCGTAGCCCTCAGAACAAGCAAGCACGACCATTTGTTCTATTTCCTCCAAGAGACAAAAGTCAATTCCATCCTCAGTGATACAATGGTAATACTACACAGAAACTCAGTATGAATTCACAATTCCACAGGAATCTGAAAATTACCAAGGCAATTTTCCTTTTGAGGATTACAAATTCTACAGAGTTAGTAATAGTGAAATGGGCAGCCATAGCAGAGTTTTGAGCAGAGAAGAGATATAATTTGACTTATGTTTCAAAATTATCATTTGGACTGATGTGTGGGAACAACACATGGGACAAGGAATGAAGCAGGGAGACTAGTTAAAAGGTTATCACAGAATGGATGGACAGAGGGATAGACAGATGGGTAATAAATGAGAAAGCAAGCATGGTAAAATGTTAAGGGTAGATTCTAGGGGTTGAGAATACAGCTATTTGTGTAAAATTCTTTCAACTTTGTTGTATATTTTATAATTTTCATAATAAAATGCTGGGAGTAAAAGGTTATTACAGTAATCCAGGTGACAATGGCTGGGACCAGGGATGCAAAAGTAGAAGGAGTAAGTGGTCTGCGATCAGATTCTGAATATATGTTGGAGATGGGACCAACAAGGCTTCCTGACTGATTAGATGTCATATGTCATAAGAGAAAGAGAAGAATATAAAATAACTCGTAAATTTTTGACGTAAACAACAGGAAGGATGGAGAAGTCATGAATTGAGCCAGACAAGGCTGCAGGTGGAGCAGGTTTGAGGGCAAAGCAGGAGTCCAGGTTTGACATTTCAGATGTACATCAGACATCAGTTCTGAAGCCAGGTAACTTGTGCATACTCCACTTTTTTTCAAAGTAAATGCTTCATGTCCCGTGGGAAACAAAGCCAACAGGATCAAGTCAGATCCAGGAGGAGGGAGTTTGGCAAGGCAATAAGATAGGAACAGGGCACTATGAAAAAATATTGAAGTGCTGTATTTTAAAAGACCAATAAAAGAGTTAGAAAATAAAATAAGGACATCTCCCATAAACAAAAGGGAGAAAAACAGAAAAGAAATATAAAACTTAAAGGCCAATCCAGTGGATCTAACATCCACTCGAGAAAACAGAGGGAGAAAATTATCAAAGAATTAATACAGTGGCTGGAGAAGATGGCGGAAGAGTAGGACATGGAGATCACCTTCCTCCCCAGAGATACATCAGAAATACATCTACATGTGGAACAACTCCTACAGAACACCCACTGAACGCTGGCAGAAGACCTCAGACCTCCCAAAAGGCAAGAAACTCCCCACCTACCTGGGTAGGGCGAAAGAAAAAACAGAGACAAAAGAACAGGGATGGGACGTGCACCAGTGGGGAGGGAGATGTGAAGGAGGAAAGGTTTCCACACAGTAGAAGCCCCTTCGCAGGCAGAGACGGCGGGTGGCGGAGGGGGGAAGCTTCGGGGTCACGGAGGAGAGCACAGCAACGGCTGCGGAGGGCAAAACGGAGAGATTCCCGCACAGAGGATCGGTGCGGACCAGCACTCACCAGCCCGAGAGGCTTGTCTGCTCACCCGCCGGGGCGGCGGGGCTGGGAGCTGAGGCTCGGGCTTCGGTTGGATCACAGGGAGAGGACTGGGTTTGGCAGCGTAAACACAGCCTGCAGGGGGTTAGTGCACCACGGCTAGCCGGGAGAGAGTCCGAGGAAAAATCTGGAGATGCCGAAGAGGCAAGAGACTTTTCTTGCCTCTTTGTTTCCTGCTGCACGAGGAGAGGAGATTAAGAGCGCTGCTTAAATGAGCTCCAGAGACGGGCGCGAGCCGCGGCTAACATGGACCCCAGAGACGGGCATGAGAAGCTAAGGCTGCTGCTGCCGCCACCAAAAAGCCTGTGTGCGAACACAGGTCACTATCCACACCTCCCCTCCCGGGAGCCTGTGCAGCCAGCCACTGCCACGGTTCCGGGATCCAGGGACAACTTCGCCGGGGAAAACACACGGCGCGCCTCAGGCTGGTGCAACGTCATGCCGGCCTCTGCCGCCGCAGGCTCGCCCCGCATCCCTACCCCTCACTCTCCCCAGCCTGAGTGAGCCAGAGCCCCCGCATCAGCTGCTCCTTTAACCCCGTCCTGCCTGAGAGAAGAACACACGCCCTCAGGCGACCTACACGCAGAGGCGGGGCCAAATCTAAAGCTGAACCCCGGAAGCAGTGCGAACAAAGACGACAAAGGGAAATCTCTCCCAGCAGCCTCAGAAGCAGCGGATTAAACCTCCACAATCAACTTGATGTACCCTGCATCTGTGGAATACCTGAATAGACAAGGAATCATCCCAAATTGAGGAGGTGGACGTTGGGAACAAGATATATTATTTTTTCCCCTTTTCCTCTTTTTGTGAGTGTGTATGTGTATGCTTCTGTGTGAGATTTTGGCCGTATAGTTTTGCTTTCACCATTTGTCCTAGGGATCTGACCGTCTGGTTTTTTGCTTTTTTTTACTTAAAATACTTTTTTTCTTAATTTTTTTTATTTTTTATTTTAATAACTTTATTTTATCTTACTTTATTTTATCCTCTTTCTATTTTTCTCCCTTTTATTCTGAGCTGTGTGGAGGACAGGCTCTTGGTGCTCCAGCCAGGCGTCAGGACTGTGCCACTGAGGTGGGAGAGCCAACTTCAGGACACTGGTCCACAAGATACCTCCCAGCTCCACGTAATACCAAACAGTGAAAATCTCCCAGAGATCTCCATCTCAACACCAAGACCCAGATTCACTCAACGACCAGCAAGCTACAGTGCTGCACACCCTATGCCAAACAACTAGCAAGACAGGAACACAACACAACCCATTAGCAGAGAGGCTGCCTAAAATCATAATAAGGCCACAGACACCCCAAAACACACCACCAGACGTGGACCTGCACAGCAGAAAGACAAGATCCAGCCTCATCCACCAGAACACAGGCACTAGTCCCCTCCACCAGGAAACCTACACAACCCACTGAACCAACCTTAGCAACTGGGGACAGTCACCAAAAACAACGGGAACTATGAACCTGCAGCCTGAGAAAAGGAGACCCCAAACACAGTAAGATAAGCAAAATGAAAAGACAGAAAAAAACACAGGAGATGAAGGAGCGAGGTAAACACCCACCAGACCTCACAAATGAAGAGGAAATAGGCAGTCTACCTGAAAAACAATTCAGAATAATGATAGTAAAGATGATCCAAAATCTTGAAAATAGAATAGAGAAAATGCAAGAACCATTTAACAAGGACCTAGAAGAACTAAAGAGGAAACAAGCAACGATGAACAACACAATAAATGAAATTAAAAATACTCTAGAAGGGATCAATAGCAGAATAACTGAGGCAGAAGAACGGATGAGTGACCTGGAAGATAAAATAGTGGAAATAACTACTGCAGAGCAGTATAAAGAAAAAAGAATGAAAAGAATTGAGGACAGTCGCAGAGACCTCTGGGACAACAGTAAACGCACCAACATTCGAATCATAGGGGTCCCAGAAGAAGAAGAGAAAAAGAAAGGGACTGAGAAAATACTTGAAGAGATTATAGTTGAAAACTTCCCTAATATGGGAAAGGAAATAGTTAATCAAGTCCAGAAGCACAGAGAGTCCCATACAGGATAAATCCAAGGAGAAACACGCCAAGACACATATTAATCAAACTGTCAAAAATTAAATACAAAGAAAACATATTAAAAGCAGCAAGGGAAAACCCACAAATAACATACAAGGGAATCCCCATAAGGTTAACAGCTGATCTTCCAGCAGAAACTCTGCAAGCCAGCAGGGAGTGGCAGGACATATTTAAAGTGATGAAGGAGAAAAACTTACAACCAAGACTACTCTACCCAGCAAGGATCTCATTCAGATTTCATGGAGAAATTAAAACTTTTACACACAAGCAAAAGCTGAGAGAGTTTAGCACCACCAAACCAGCTTTTCAACAAATGCTAAAGGAACTTCTCTAGGCAAAAAACGCAAGAGAAGGAAAAGACCCACAATAACAAACCCAAAACAATTAAGAAAATGGGAATAGGAACATACATATCGATAATTACCTTAAATGTAAATGAATTAAATGCTCTCACCAAAAGACACAGACTGGCTGAATGGATACAAAATCAAGACCTGTATATATGCTGTCTACAAGAGACCCACTTCAGACCTAGGGACACATACAGCTGGAAAGTGAGGGGATGGAAAAACATATTCCATGCAAATGGAAATCAAAACAAAGCTGGAGTAGCAATTCTCATATGAGACAAGATAGACTTTAAAATAAAGACTATTACAAGAGACAAAGAAGGACACTACATAATGATCAAGGGATCAATCCAAGAAGAAGATATAACAATTGTAAATATTTATGCACCCAGCATAGGAGCACCTGAATACATAAGGCAAATACTAACAGCCATAAAAGGGGAAATCGACAGTAACACAATCACAGTAGGGGATTTTAACACCCCACTTTCACCAATGGACAGATCATTCAAAATGAAAATAAATAAGGAAACAAGCTTTAAATGATACATTAAACAAGATGGACTTAATTGATACTTATAGGACGTTCCATCCAAAAACAACAGAATACACATTTTTCTCAACTTCTCATGGAACATTCTCCAGGATAGATCATATCTTGGGTCACAAATCTAGCCTTGGTAAATTTAAGAAAACTGAAATCGTATCAAGTATCTTTTCCGACCACAACGCTATGAGACTAGATATCAATTACAGGAAAAGATCTGTAAAAAATACAAACACAGGGAGGCTAAACAATACACTACTTAATAACGAAGTGATCACTGAAGAAATCAAAGAGGAAATCAAAGAATACCTAGAAACAAATGACAATGGAGACACGACGACCCAAAACCTATGGGATGCAGCAAAAGGTGTTCTAAGAGGAAAGTTTATAGGAATAAAATCCTACCTTAAGAAACAGGAAACATCTCAAACAACCTAACCTTGCACCTAAAGCAATGAGAGACAGAAGAACAAAAATACCCCAAAGTTAGCAGAAGGAAAGAACTCATAAAGATCAGATGAGAAATAAATGAAAAAGAAATGAAGAAAACGATAGCAAAGATCAATAAAACTAAAAGGTGGTTCTTTGAGAAGATAAACAAAATTGATAAACCATTAGCCAGACTCATCAAGAAAAAAAGGGAGATGACTCAAATCACTAGAATTAGAAATGAAAAAGGAGAAATAGCAACTGACACTGCATAAATACAAAGGATCATGAGAGATTACTACAAGCAACTCTATGCCAATAAAATGGACAGCCTGGAAGAAATGGACAAATTCTTAGAAATGCACAACCTGCCGAGACTGAACCAGGAAGAACTAGAAAATATGAACAGACCAATCACAAGCACTGAAATTGAAACTGTGATTAAAAATCTTCCAACAGGGCTTCCATGGTGGCGCAGTGGTTGAGAGTCTGCCTGCCAATGCAGGGGACACAGGTTCATGCCCCGGCCCAGGAAGATCCCACATGCCACGGAGCAGCTGGGCCCATGAGCCATGGCCGCTGAGCCTGCACGTCCGGAGCCTGTGCTCCGCGACGAGAGAGGCCACAACAGTGAGAGGCTCGTGTACCGCAAAAAAAAAAAAATCTTCCAACAAACAAAAGCCCAGGACCAGATGGCTTCCCAGGCGAATTCTATCAAACATTTAGAGAAGAGCTAACACCTATCCTTCTCAAAACTCTTCGAAACTATAACAGAGGGAGGAACACTCCCAAACTCATTCTACGAGGCCACCATCACCCTGATACCAAAACCAGACAAAGATGTCACAAAGAAAGAAAACTACAGGCCAATATCAATGATGAACATAGATGCAAAAATCCTCAACAAAATACTAACAAACAGAATTCAACAGCACATTAAGAGGATGATACACCATGATCAAGTGGGGTTTATTCCAAGAATGCAAGGATTCTTCAATATACGCAAATCAATCAACATGATACGCCATATTAACAAATTGAAGGAGAAAAACCATATGATCATCTCAATAGACGCAGAAAAAGCTTTTGACAAAATTCAACACCCATTTATGATAAAAACCCTGCAGGAAACAGGCATAGAGGGAACTTTCCTCAACATAATAAAGGCCATATATGACAATCCCACAGCCAACATCATCCTCAATGGTGAAAAACTAAAACCATTTCCACTAAGATCAGGAACAAGACATGGTTGCCCACTCTCACCACTCTTATTCAACATAGTTTTGGAAGTTCTAGCCACAGCAAGCAGAGAAGAAAAGGAAATAAAAGGAATCTAAATCGGAAAAGAAGAAGTAAAGCTGTCACTGTTTGCAGATGACATGAGACTATACATAGAGAATCCTAAAGATGCTACCAGAAAACTACTAGAGCTAATCAATGAATTTGGTAAAGTAGCAAGATACAAAATCAATGCACAGAAATCTCTGGCATTCTTATACCCTAATGATGAAAAATCTGAAAGTGAAATTAAGAAAACACTCCCATTTACCATTGCAACAAAAAGAATAAAATACCTAGGAATAAACCTACCTAAGGAGACAAAAGACCTGTATGCAGAAAACTATAAGACACTGATGAAAGAAATTAAAGATGATACCAACAGTTGGAGAGATATACCATGTTCTTGGATTGGAAGAATCAACATTGTGAAAATGACTCTACTACCCAAAGCAGTCTACAGATTCAATGCAATCCCTATCAAACTACGACTTGTATTTTTCACAGAACTAGAATAAAAAATTTCACAATTTGTATGGAAACACAGAAGACCCCAAATAGCCAAGGCAATCTTGAGAATGAAAAATGGAGCTGGAGGAATCAGGCTCCCTGACTTCAGACTATACTACACAGCTACAGTAATCAAGACAGTATGGTACTGGCACAAAACCAGAAATATAGATCAATGGAACAGGATAGAAAGCCCAGAGATAAACCCACGCACATATGGTCACCTTATCTTTGATAAAGGAGGCAAGAATATAGAGTGGAGAAAAGACAACCTCTTCAATAAGTGGTGCTGAGAAAACTGGACAGGTACATGTAAAAGTATGAAATTAGAACACTCCCTAACACCATACACAAAAATAAACTCAAAATGGATTAAAGCCCTAAATGTAAGGCCAGACACTATCAAACTCTTAGAGGAAAACATAGGCAGAACACTCTATGACATAAATCACAGCAAGATCCTTTTTGACCCACCTCCTAGAGAAATGGAAATAAAAACAAAAATAAACAAATGGGACCTAATGAAACTTAAAAGCTTTTGCACAGCAAAGGAAACCATAAACAAGACCAAAAGACAACCCTCAGAATGGGAGAAAATATTTGCAAATGAAGCAACTGACAAAGGATTAACCTCCAAAATTTACAAGCAGCTCATGCAGCTCAATAACAAAAAATCAAAAAACCCAATCCAAAAATGGGCAGAAGACCTAAATAGACATTTCTCCAAAGAAGATATACAGATTGCCAACAAACACATGAAACCGTGCTCAACATCATTAATCATTAGAGAAATGCAAATCAAAACTACAATGAGATATCATCTCACACCAGTCAGAATGGCCATCATCAAAAAATCTAGAAACAATAAATGCTGGAGAGGGTGTGGAGAAAAGGGAACACTCTTGCACTGCTGGTGGGAATGTGAATTGATACAGCCACTATGGAGAACAGTATGGAGGTTCCTTAAAAAACTACAAATAGAACTACCATACGACCCAGCAATCCCACTACTGGGCATATACCCTGAGAAAACCATAATTCAAAAAGAGTCATGTACCAGATGTTCATTGCAGCTCTATTTACAATAGCCAGGACATGGAAGCAACCTAAGTGTCCATCATCGGACGAATGGATAAAGAAGACGTGGCACATATATACAATGGAATATTACTCAGCCATAAAAAGAAACGAAATTGAGTTATTTGTTGTGAGGTGGATGGACCTAGAGTCTGTCCTACAGAGTGAAGTAAGTCAGAAAGAGAAAAACAAATACCGTATGCTAACACATATATATGGAAGCTAAGAAAAAAAAACGGTCATGAAGAACCTAGGGGTAAGATGGGAATAAAGACGCAGACCTACTAGACAATGGACTTGAGGATATGGGGAGGGGGAAGGGTAAGCTGTGACAAAGTGAGAGTGGCATGGACATATATACACTACCAAACATAAAATAGCTAGTGGGAAGCAGCCGCATAGCACAGGGAGATCAGCTCGGTGCTTTGTGACCATCTAGAGGGGTGGGATAGGGAGGGTGGGAGGGAGGGAGACGCAAGAAGGAAGAGATATGGGAATATATGTATATGTATAACTGGTTCACTTTCTTTTAAAGCAGAAACTAACACATCATCGTAAAGCAATTATACTCCAATAAGGTTGTTAAAAAAAGAATTAATACAAGAAGATTTTCTAGAGCTGAAGGACGAACATAAGAGCACAATGAGTGCCCAATACCCTCGGCAAAACACATGGTTACAAAATTTCAGAATAGCAAGAATAAGGAATCTCCCAGAGGACAAAAACCAAACCACACACCAAGGAGCAAAAATTAGAATAGCATCAGACTTCTGTATTAGCCATACTGGACAACAGAAGACAGTGAGGAATATCTTTAAAGTTCTGGGAAAACAACATAAGCGCTAAAACTATAAAACTCTTAGAAAAAAACATAGGACAAAAGCTTCATGACATTGGATTTGGCAATGATTTCTTGGATATAACTCCAAAAGCACAAGCAACAAAAGAAAATATAAATATAACTACAATAAAATTTAAAACTTCTGTTCATCAAAGGACATATTCAACAGAGTGAAAGGCAACCCATGGAGTGGGAGAAAATATTTACAAATAATGTATCTGATAAGAAGTTAATATCCATAATACATAAAGAACTCCCACAATTCAACAACAACGAAATAAACAACCCAGTTAAAAATGGGCACAGGATTTGAGCTCAATACCATTAATCATAATGGAAATGCAAATCGAAACTACAGTGAGATACTACCCCAAACCCATTAAGATGGTTACTATCAAAAAAAAAAAACAGAAAATAATGTAGAGAAATTGGAAAACTTTCACACCATTGGCGGCAATGTAAAAATGGTACAGCTGCTATGGAAAACACTATGGCAGTTCTCTAAAAATTAAAAATAGAATTACCATATCATGATCCAGCAATTCCACTTCTGGGTACATACACAAAAGAATTGAAAGCAAAGTCTCAAAGAGATTATTATATACCCATATTCATAGTAGCAGTATTCACAATAGCCAAAAGGTGGAAGCAACCCGAGTGTTCATTCATGGATGAATGGATAAACAAAATGTGGCACGTATATACAACAGAATATTATTCAGTTTTAAGAAAGAAGGAAATTCTGACACATAGTACAACACGGCTGCAACTTGAGGACACCATGCTTAATGAAATAAGCCAGTCACAAAAAGACAAATACTGATGATTCCACTTACATGAGGTACCTACAGTATTCATATTCATAGATACATAAATAGAATGGTGGTTGCCAGGGGTGAGGGAGGGTGTGTGGGACATTAATTGTTTTAATTAACTTTGAATTAAATTAACCCATTGTTTAATGAGTAGAGTTCAGTTTTGCAAGATGAAAAGAGTTCTGGAGATGGATGGTGGTAATGGTTGTTACACAACAATGTGAATGTACTTAATACCACCAAACTTTACACTTAAAAATAGTTAAATTGGTAAATTTTATGTTATGTGTATTACTACAATTTTTTTAAAATGAGATAGAAAATTATTTTCAACCTATAGTCTATATGCACCTAAAGTATTAATCAAGTGTTCGGGTAGAAAATAGTCATTTCTTGACATGCAAGTCTCCAAAAAATTTATGTCCTATGCTCCCACTCTTAGAAAGCTACTGGAAAAGTTACTCCAAAAAAATAAGACAGTAAAACAAGAAAGAGGTTGGGAAGTATTCCAACAAAATTGAAAACTAAACTAAACATGAGAAAAACGGGGACTAGACATTGAACACAGGAAAACAAAAAGAGAAGTTTCCAGGATGGCCGCCATGCAGCAGGTCAGAGCAGGAAAAAGTAGGGCTCTGGGAGAGAGGTCCAGGGTGGGAGCTGCGCGGAGGATGAAATAGAAAGAGGGGATGTGAAGACAGGAAGAGGTGAACAGATAGAATGAAGGAGCACACAGACTGGTGTCTGAGGGAAACTGAAGAACCATCAGAGTGAGCGTACTTTGGATGTTAAGCTAGAAGAACTGGAGGGTGATGTCAGAGGGTATTTAAATTAGTGATTTTGACGATGGTGTAGCTCCTGGCGAGACAAAAAGTTCCAATCTGGGGGTCTGAGAAACTTAAAAAAAAAAAACTCCTACCTCCATTCATTCCACAAAGAATTTGTGATTTGCACATGTTCATCATTCTTCTAAGTGGAAATGCTGAGAAGTTTGGGAGAGAAGGATCAAGGGAGCTCTCATCAGATGACCTCATTTTTCTCAGGAAAATAAGAAGTCAGATCATCTCTTAGGTGTGAGGAAGCTAGGGTAGGGTAGGGTTCTTGAGAAATGAAAGGTTCTTGGAACAGGTCCTAGTCGAGAACCTGAGCAAACCAAGCAGAAAGACATACAAGGAGTTGGAAGGCATTGAAGATACACAAAGACTGAATCAGCACTGGCTGCAAATGGACCCAAAGAGTATTTTGGGTTCAAGGATCTCCCAGGATGACCCAGGATGTGACTGATGCTCAGGTAGGAGTAGCAACAGCTGGTGACTTAATAAATTTCTACCAACTAAAAAATGTTCTAAAATTGCTCATAGACACAAGGACTTATGTTCAAGAATGTTCATGGAAGAACTATATATAGCAGAAAAAGAGGAAACAGCCGAACCCCATCAGTAGGAAAATGCATAAACTGTAGTTGAGTCATGCGAGGGAAGACTATTCCACGGCTAAAATGAATGACCAGTATCAGAAAGGTTAAATATCAAAACTAAAATGTTCAGGGGTGGAGGGCAGAGCAAGTCCAAAAGGACTGATACACTATGAAGTCATTTATGTACTTTATGTAAATTTTAAACACACACATACATATAGGGTAAAAGAACAGAAACATGCGTGGGAGTGATACCCACAACTTCAGGGTAGAGGGCAAAGAGTGGGAGGGCGGGACTTCAGCTCTATAGCTAATGTTTCATTCTTCTAAAAAGTTAACATCTAGGACTTCCCTGGTGGCACAGTGGTTAAGAATCCACCTGCCAATGCAGGGGACACGGGTTCGAGCCCTGGTCCGGGAAGATTCCACATGCCGAGGAGCAACTAAGCCCATGCACCACAACTACTGAGCCTGCGCTCTAGAGCCCGTGAGCCACAACTACTGAAGCCCACATGCCTAGAGCCCGTGCTCTGCAACAAGAGAAGCCACCGCAATGAGAAGCCCACGCACCGCAACGAAGAGTAGCCCCCGCTCACCGCAACTAGAGAAAGCCTGTGTGCAGCAATGAAGACCCAACGCAGCCAAAAATAAATTAATTTTTTAAAAAAGTTAACATCCAAGTAGGATTATACTACAGATGTTAGAAATAGTCATCCTTTTTTTCCAGACCAAACTTTTAATTATTTTATTGAACAGCACATTAAATAATTCTCTAAAACAGGTATCTTAACTGATTTCCCTTTCCCAGATCATTTTACATTTGCAGATTTTAAACTATTTTACCATCTGCTGACCCATTATGAATCAAACGTTATTAATAAAGTTTATGGTAAGTGGCAAATATGATATTTAACAAAACATCATTAAGAAATTCCATTCTTAACATTTTTAAATTGTAATAGAATTCTACTTAGGTTAGAGAGGAGAGATGAAATGGTTGAAAGAACCCTAGACTTAAGAGTCTGAAGAATCTGGCCTTGATCCCAGCTCTGCCACTGACCTCAAAGGCTTGGATAATCATCAGCCTCTGCAAGGTCCCGTTTCTTCATCTGTGAAATGATTTTGTCTGAGCCAACTCACACTTTCGGGTTCTTGCCAAAGAATCTAACCCGAAGTTCTCTGCTGTGCATTTAAAAGCACTGGATTACAAGCAATAATCTTCCTGGAGGAACGCCTGAAAGACTGAACGTCCACCCATTCCTGGATGTGGTCTTTGGATCCGTTCCAGCCATCAGGGAGCTGTGAACCTGAACTGCATTGTTTTATCCCCCTAGAGAACTGCTTTTATTAAAACGTATTCTGGCATAACCCCATAAACCTTACCAAGCAGGATATTATAGGAAACAGTCAAGAGAGACCTACAATTGTACTTCTTACACAGGAGTTCAGGAAGACAGTCTGTAAGCCACACAGTGTTCCTTTTATGAGAACAAGCTGTGGAAAATTCTCAGGTCTCAGTACCAAGAAAAATTGTGATCCTGAGCATTTATTCTTTTAATCTAATAACCATGTTATTTTTATAAACAAAGTTTCCCTCTCTTTATTTTGGCTGGTATAGCCTGGATCTAGCAACTACAAATGACTTTATGGAAAACAAGGTGCTATCCCACCGGCTTTATGCATCTACTCCTATTTTTCCTTCGCTGCAATATCCTCATCTATTTTTCTATTCAACTGAATTTTATGTTTCTATGCAAACTAACTCAAAATTTCTCTACAATAAAGGAGGGTGCAAATAAATGAGTTAAACAAACTCGGACTTTCTGTAGGACAAGATGAGATAACATGTAGCATGCTGAAAATTACAAAATGAGATACAAATGCAAGTTGTTCTCCATTGGTGAGAAAAAAAAATTTATTAGTGGAAGATGAAATTTATGTGCTTTCAGTAAGTAAGATCTTTTTAATATTTTTCAATGTCAAGTCGCTTGAAGACATCCAGATTCCAGTTCTAAGCTCTAGGAAGAGATCTAATTTGTAGACAACATGGTGAAGCATCCCTAAAACACTATGAATGACTTTGTGACTTACTCTATCATTTCTGCCAGGTTCTGTTTGTTCCTGTCCCATCTTCTTGAACTAACTGCATGTCCCCTGTAGCCTCATTCCCATGGAGACCCTGAATCAACGGGGGGGGTGGGGGGGGGAGTCTTGCCTGGAAGCAATGGATTAACAATGCCTCTAGTGGGAGGTAGAACAGGCAGAGGGTGGGTGAGGAAGTACTAAAGGGCATAAATTGGCTTGCTATTATTCATAAGAAAAACATATTCCAAAGAATTGTTTGCACTCAAGAATATATTTTTTCAATGATTATACTCTTGGTGAATATATTCTTACTCTGCCTCTCCCTCATGTCCCCACTCCCTGCCCATCAATCTCCTCTCTCTTGAAGATCAGCAGTCCAGGCTCTGCGGGGTGTTTTTCTCTCTCCCTGTCCAAGTCCGCTCCCATTACAACAGGGCAAACAAAAACTGAAGGTTCCATAAAATGCCAGCATATAAAAATGAAAAGAGGACACCTTAAACATCACCTACATCTTCAAAAAGCTGTTAAAACCATTGTATATGAATTGTTTACATTTTCCAAACAGTGAAAAGAAACAAGCAATTAGGTAGGTCCACTTGCCATTCAGGAAACTGGCTTTAGGTGGATTGGCTTTCTTCCCCAAGAAGTAGCTGTGTGACTAACAGATCACTTATTCTGGTCCTGACTCCAGGAATAACTTCAGCCCTGCGCCCAGCCAGACCAGCTAGGGCCCTGACTCCCATCGATCACCTAATTCTTGTTAGCCTCTTCCCAGCATTTCACGCTGGAGTAATCTGCAAGCATCCTAGGATCACAGTAGAGTCTGTAGGTCCTGAATGTCAACTTGAGATGCCTGCTAACATGGAGAAACCCAATCCTCATAAGTTCCACCACTGAGCCTACCTGTCCTTTTGGAGCAGATCCTTTGGCCCTGGGTCTTCTTGAGACTCTGGATTGCAAGCTCTGACAAGGGACTATGTTTGGTTCACTGTTGTATCTTTATCATCTAGCACAGGATGTGGCACAGAGTAGGTACATAATAAATGTTTGAGGAAAGAGTAAAAGAGTGAACAAATGAACAAACTGGAGCAAAGTTATGGAGGACGCTGTTTCTACAACTCTCAGCTCTCCTGTGGGAAACCCTCCATTCAACTTTTTTTTTCTTTTTTTTAACCATTTAATGCTAGGAAAATACTTCATTTCCTTGGAGACACAGGTTGGGTTTTCTTGTGGTTGTTTCTATATTATTTCTGCTCTTGCTTTCCCTTCTGAAAATAAGAACCATATAATAAGTGTTCCTTTTTTCACCTTGGATGTCCAGAAACACAGAGCTAACTCTGAGGTCAAATCGTAGCAATTATGTCAGTCAAAGTTATGCCTGTTTTTCCCTGGCCTATGTCTCCTCTTTTGTTTTTACTTTTTATTGACATATAATACCTTTCTTATACATATTTGTTGCAGTCATCTTAAATCCTTTGTGAATAAAGTAAGGAATGAACAAATTAAAAAACTAAATAGGGCTTCCCTGGTGGCGCAGTGGTTGAGAGTCCACCTGCCGATGCAGGGGACACAGGTTAGTGCCCCGGTCCGGGAAGATCCCACATGCCGTGGAGCGGCTGGGCCCGTGAGCCGTGGCCGCTGAGCCTGCGCATCCGGAGCCTGTGCTCCGCAACGGGAGAGGCCACAACAGTGAGAGGCCCGCGTACCGCAAAAAAAAAAAAAAAAAAACCTAAATAAGCAAGCAAACCATAACTCAGAAAGTATACACACACACACACACACACACTTTTTTTTTTTTTTTTTGGCTGCATTGGGTCTTTGTTGCTGAACATGGGCTTTCTCCAGTTGCAGCAAGAGGGGACTACTCTTCATTGCTGTGCACGGGCTTCTCATTGCAGTGGCTTCTCTTGTTGCGGAGCATGGGCTCTAGGCTCTCAGGCTTCAGTAGTTGTGGCACGGGGGCTTAGTAGTTGTGGCTCGCAGGCTCTAGAGCACAGGCTCAGTAGTTGTGGCACACGGGCTTGCTCCATGACATGTGGGATCTTCCTGGACCAGGGATCCAACCCATGTCCCCTGCATTGGCATTCTTAACCACTGTGCCACCAGGGAAATCCCAGAAAGTATATTTAACAAGGATGCTTTTTTCTTTTTTTTCCGCAAAACAACTGAAATTTTACTCATGGTACAAAAGTATTTAATAAGCACCACATTGGTACAGAAAAACACAGCCGGCTAGCTCATTCTTTAAAACCAGAACAGCCAAGTGAAAAGTCAGTAGAGGTTCTTGTTTTTACTTGAAAAATAAAAATAAAAACAACAACCAAAAAACAACTAAGGTACACATTGGGAATTGAACTACTATAGTTTTTCTTTCTAGAGATGTGACATCCATGTTTTCTGGTCAGTAATGTTCTATCAAACATTGTAGTAAAGGAGTGTACTAAATCCAAGCAGACAGATGACCAGTAAAGCTGTTTGTTATCTCCTACTGAGCTAGACCAGTGGAACACTATCTTGGTAGGATTATTTTGACAGCAATAAGGAAGTGCCGAGCCCCTACCCCAACAGAAAACCTAAGGAGCTGTTTTACACAGAAAGCGTTTTAAGCAAACCTGCACAAACACTAACATGCTCTAAGAAAAGGAAACCTTTTAGACTACTTCCAGCACACATTCATTGGTGCCCAGTAAAATAGGAACACCAACACAGAAAGCATTTTTGCTTTCATAGCATCAACAGCTAAAAAGCACACAGCATATAATACTTTGATCTTGAAGTGAGTAATCATGTAAGTTCCAAGATTATATCCACTAGGTTAGCCTGAGTATTCATCTATAAAAATATGTTTTCAAAAACACGTAAACGAGAGTTATGTAAACAATGGGACTACATCGGGACCAGTAGAAGACAGTGAAGTGATACAAGGACTGTACATGTAAGACTAGGAATTGATTTTCACAAGTACCTTTTAGGTAAAGGACAACTCTCTAAATTGATTCCAACAGCCAAGACTAGCTGTGATAGTAGGAGTTTCAGAAATCTCGGAATAGGCAGCTAGCTTGAGTTAAACCCTAGATAAACACTCCCAGTCAAGAAGCCCACTGAGGCTGCAGGACTGAAACTCTGACCCATATAAAAAGCTGTGAGTGCACAAAAAGCCTGGTGGGACATGCAAGGCCTGCTGGCCCAGGAGAGTTGGTGATGGTGGGTTCTTCCAACGTGGACACACCAACATGTATGCTGGGGCAGTGTCCCCCGGGTGGAATACTGGATTTGGGCTTGACACAGGAGCCAGACTCAGAAGCTCCTGAGAGAGATGTCTACTCAGGGAGGAGTACTAGGGTTACTGAAGACAAGAACGTGTCCCAGGAAGGTCAGGAAATTTTCTTCTGACTCATCAATACTTAACATTAACGAAGAGTTGCAGAACAGAATCTGTCATTCCAAAATGTATTCTTCTGACATCATTAGCCAAGCCTCTCCCAGTCTACTGGGCTGGTGATGTCTAGAAAGATCCCATTACCCGGAGGTGGGACCTAGGGCCGCAGATGTTCTGTCATAATACTTTGATCTTGAAGTGAGTAATCATGGAATTTCCAAGATTATATCCACTAGGTTAGCCTGAGTATTCATCTATAAAAATATGTTTTCAAAAACACGTAAATGAGAGTTATAGAAATGAGAGTTATAGAAATGGTAGTACTTGTCCATGAAATTCCTCTGTAATAACTGGAACTCATCATCCATGATAATGTCCTCTAAATATCCAACCACAGCATCAAATTCTGCATCAGAGGCGGAAGAGATGGACTGCGCGAAGCTCTCTTCCTCTAGGGCGTCCATCGCCGCCACCGCTTCCACAGCGCACGGGGGAGTAGGCCCGCCGGCCTTCTACCCGGCCCGAGGGCCGGGCGCAGCCTCCGCTCTGCTCCGCAGAGGCCCAACTTTCACCGGGAAGGCCTCGCAGCCGAGGCCTCAGGCGCCTCACAGCCCAGCTGGGTAGCGCCTGCGCACGACGCCCCGGCCTCAGGCTCCCGGGCTGCTGCCACGCGCGGCCGGGCCTCCAAGCCCTGCCACACCTCCGACACGGATGTTTTTTAATACACACACAAATAAAAATAATTTTGAAATTCAGGTGTTCCCAAGTCACGGGGTATTTTTTAAAAGTTACAGTTTCCTCTTTGATATCTCCATTTGAACTTCCCCTTCCTTCCACTTTTTTTTTCAAATAAATTCATTTATTTTATTTTTTTATTTTTGGCTGTGTTGGGTCTTCGCTGCTGTGCACGGGCTTTCTCTAGTTGCGGCGAGTGGGGGCTACTCTTCGTTGCAGTGCGCGGGCTTCTCATTGCAGTGGCTTCTCATTGCGGAGCATGGGCTCTAGGCGCCCGGGCTTCAGTAGTTGCGGCACGCAGGCTCGGTAGTTGTGGCTCACGGGCTTAGTTGCTCGGCAGCATGTGGGATCTTCCCAGACCAGGGATCAAACCCATGTCCCCTGCATTGGCAGGCGGATTCTCAACCACTGCGCCACCAGGGAAGCCCCTCCTTCCACTTTTGACAAGATTTTTTTTCTCCCCAAATGGCCAGAATCCTTGGCCACAAAAAAACTGAATTGCCCTCAAATGTCTTCCTAGACGTATTTTAAGGTAAATGCCTATTTCTATTTATAATGATTTTTTCTCTTGGATTTTTAAGGCTTCAGAGGAGTTGTGGTCTCAAACTATTCTGTAGGAAAGAAGGGATGGAGAAGTTGGGGGAATTCTATTAAATTTACAAAGCTGAACTAGTCCTACTGAGCTGTGGCCAAAATGGTTGCATAGTCACTGGCAAAATTCTGAAATGACTGAAACGTTTGGGAAAATATGTACAGGATCTCACTGTGATTATAACAGTATTTTTGTCAAGTGTTTCAAGTAACATAACTGTACATGCGTTTTTACACATTTCTGTTGGGTAGCATTTCCCCACTGATGAAAGATTTGTTGTCTTCAAAATTCCAAACACTGGTATCTCCAAGATATTTAAAATAAATATTTCCAAATTTGAAATGTTTGTGAGCAAATACAACAGCCAGAAATATGTTGCCTGTTAAAATTTGTTTCTGAAATGTATTATTTATTTAGAAAAATATTTGCCAATTTTAGTGGCAGCTGCAGAAATGTTTTCACACTCAGAAATTAATTTGCTATTAAAAATGGGAAAAGGAAGAGTGATTTGCTTTTCCCATTTGGCCTGCGCTACTACAACCAACCCAAATTACACACGTCTTCATCAACAGATGCGCCAGCTGCTGCTTGGCCAGGTACCCATTCTTTCTCTTTAACTGTGTTCTTACAGAGGAAATTAACAAAATTAACCTTTTTCAGATAAGGGTCCATTTTGTCTTATAATGACCAAGTCCCACTACAGCCCTCAATCACACATATATGATTGCTAAGTTTCTTGCTTAACTTAGAAGTTTTCTGACCAAATTTTATTCTACTACTCAAGCTTAAGTTAAATATTATACAAACATGAACTAAATTCATGTAGAGTTGAGCGTTCTACATGAGACCATATTAATTCATCCATTTAACAAATATCCACTGAGTGCTTACTACTTGCCAGGCACTGTATCAGTTACTAAGGATGTAAAGATGAGTAAGTGGGAAAGGTTTTCCAGAGACAGGAACAGTGTGCTCAGGATGCATAACTGACAGCAGTCACTAATTGCCTAGGAGAATCTAAAAAAGCAAGGCTTGTCCTAGCAGGCTTAATGGAAAAGGAGCAGTTTTTATCTTCCCACCCTCAAGATTTTCCTGGTAAAGCAGGTAGGACCTGGCAAGTGTAGACTGGTGGATGAGGAAGCTGACCAGGACAAGTGAATCTAGTCAAATTACGTACCATTAATAAGTGCAAAAATAAGTTTGTTCCTCCCATCCACCACCACAACAGAGCGAAGGGTTAAGAAATGGAAGAAAATATTTGCAAAATAATGCAATCAACAAGGGATTAATCTCCAAAATATACAAACAACTCTTACAACTCAACAACAACAACAAAAAAAAACCAATAGAAAAATGGGCAGAAGACCTAAATAGACATTTCTCCAAAGAAGACATACAGACGGCCAAAAAACACATGAAAAGATGCTCAACATCGCTAATTATTAGAGAAATGCAAATCAAAATCACAATGAGGTATCATCTCACACTGGTCAGAATGGTCATCATCAAAAAGTCTACAAACGATAAATGCTGGAGAGGGTGTGGAGAAAAGGGAACCCTCTTGCACTGTTGGTGGGAATGTAAATTGGTACAGCCACTATGGAGAACAGTATGGAGGTTCCTTAAGAAACTAAAAATAGAGCTACCATATGACCCAGCAATCCCACTACTGGGCATATATCTGGAGAAAACCATAATTCAAAAAGATACACGCACCCCAATGTTCACTGCAGCACTCTTTACAATAGCCAAGACATGGAAGCAACCTAAATGTCCATCGACAGAAGAATGGATAAAGAATATGTGATACAATGTAATATTACTCAGCCATAAAAAAAGAATGAAATAATGCCATTTGCAGCAATACAGATGGACCTAGTGATTATCATACTAAATGAAGTAAATCAGACAAACATCAAGTGATATCACTGATATGTGGAGTCAAAAAAAAAAAATGATACAAATGAATTTATTTCCAAAACAGAAACAGACTCACAGATTTAGAAAACAAATTTATGGTTACCAAAGGGGAAAGTTGGCGGGGAGTAACAGATTAGGAGGTTGGGATTAACATATACACACTACTATATATAAAATAGATAACAACAAGCACTTACGTACAGCACAGGGAAATCTACTCAGTATTCTGTAATAACCTATATGGGAAAGTAATCTGAAAAAGAACAGATATACGTATATGTATAACTGAATCACTTTGCTGTACACCTGGAACTAACACAACATTGTAAATCAACTATACTCCAATATAAAGTAAAAGATAAGAAAGTAAAAAATAAAAAGAATGTGGTTATAATTACAAAAAAAAGAAGAAATGGATTCAAGTATTTTTAGGGGGTGAAAGAAATCTTTGAAATCTAAATTATGTATACTGGATAAAAAGTCAAACTATAGTTCAAATTTATTTTCTACAAAATGGAATATACAATTCATTTACTTTTATGAGGGTTTTTTGGTACTATAAATGTGTGTATTAAAGTAACTTTTTAATGTTACAGAAAACTAAACAATGATAAAAATCTATCCACAGCCCCACCATCCAAATACCACCACTCCTAATAGTTTGGTGAATTTTTAGACTACTTTTATCTCTAACATAGGTTTTTTAATTTTGTTTTTATAGTGTTGTAATTATACCACAAAATTTTTCTTGATTCTGCTAAATATTAAGCATCAGTATTTCCATGTTATTAGTCTCCATAAACATCGTTTTAATGCCTACATTGTATTTTTTAAATAAACTTATTTATTTTTGGCTGTGTTGGGTCTTTGTTGCTGTACGTGGCTTTCTCTACTTGCAGTGAGCGGGGGCTACTCTTCTCTGCAGCGCGCAGGCTCCTCATTGCGGTGGCTTCTCGTTGCAGAGCACGGGCTCTAGGAACAAGCGTTTCAGTAGTTGTGGCACGCAGGCTCAGTAGTTGTGGCTCATAGGCTCTAGAGCGGAGGCTCAGTAGTTGTGGCACACAGGCTTAGTTGCTCCACGGTACGTGGGTTCTTCCCAGACCAGGGCTCGAACCCATGTCCCCTGCACTGGCAGGTGGATTCTTAACCACTGCACCATCAGGGAAGTCCCACCTACATTGTTTTTTTTTTTTTTTTTTGTGCTGTGAGCAGGATATGATACATTGTATTTTGATGGTACATAAAAATTTGAATCAGAAAAGAACAGCAAGGATTAATCTCCTAAAACTTCTCAAGACCAGGGGAAAAAAAATGTTCTCTTATTGTTTAGCCTTCATTCATTTATTATTAGCCAGTAGTTTACCCAGAACATATTAATGTATAGATTGTATGCTTCTGGCACTAAGCTGGGTGGTTAGCAAGATAATCAATCCTCGGAAAAATGATCTCCAAGACAAGAGGGATACATAATCCCTCACCTTATTGGATTCCTGGCCATTGTTACCACTGTGCTTCAGCTCTGTTCTGTGCAGATTAAATCAAATAATTAAGTGAGTTATGCTATGAGACTAATTTCCAGGACAGGAATGGTGAATGGGCCGCAATAACAAGGACCCAGGCTCACCTGAGCTAGAACAGAGGCAAGTCTGACCTCAAGATCCCTGCCCATGGTGAGAGAAGGACCAACACACATGAGCGCTGGATGGCTATCAAGTAAAGGACAATGCTTCCCATGCAGGCTTGGAATACCCTAGCTGCACTAAATCTAATCTGGGAAGCTGAACGGTCTTTGAGGAGGCAATGCCACATTGCAGAATTATTCCTAGACTAGTGGTTTACAGACCTGAGTTCTGGTTCTCATTCTGGCCCAAGCACAGGGAATGCATTTAACATATCTGAACCATAATTTTCCCCATCCATAACATAAGGGTGGATCTAGACATTCTCTAAGAGCCCTTCCAGCTAAATAAATCTGTGATTTTAGGAGGCTATAAAAAGCAGGACTCACAGTCCACAGAAGTACCAAAAACCCAGCCATCTTACCACTTTTAAAGCATTATTTCAAACAACAAGAATGAAGAAAACACAATTCCTTGCTGCTCTAGAAGTTACATACCTTCCAGTTCAATTACTGAGCTATTTTGAGTTGTGATCAATCCTCAGCCTGGCTGGCAATGCCGACAAGGCCAGGGCTGGGGTTTGAGCCTCTGGATCGTCCGGGAGGACAATCTGCTGTGTTCTCGAATGTGGCCACAAGATCAACACCTTCCCCATGGACCCACAGAGTGGGTGTGATGGATACAAATCTGCTTTTCTAATGCAAATGTTCAAGTATCACCTTGATGACTGAAGGTCACACTCTCATTACATGACATTCTCTGACAGTATGGAAACTAGAGAATAAATTCTCTTTATCATTGAAAAATTATTTTCAATTTTTCTCAAAATGGTTATTATTTCCATGTTATTAGGGTTAACTTTATAAATTCTTTAATAATTAGAGACTAATCTACGCCATTTAAAAAACACAAAATTAATAAGACTACTACCCTGATAAGTATAAGATAGTCTGTCAAACAATTTAGATACATATTTACACAATATAAAATTGACACAAATACATCCAGTAAGTAAACAAACTTTGCACTTAATAATTGCCTTTGCGCCTAAAAATCACACAATGTACTCTTAAACTCACTCCTATTCTACCTACCTCTTGAAATCAAAGTCTATCACTTGAAAAGAAAAAAAGGAACAAAATGTCATATAATAAACAAGTGGGCAACAGAGCATGCATTCCACCCTGCCTTACAGGAATTACAGTCTGTTAGTCTTATCAAAAAAATCATTACTCATCTGAAGATGATAAAGCCAAAAAGAAAAAAAATACCACATGGACACAGGGCGGGAATGGAAGGGTGGGACGAATTGGGAGCTTAGGATTGACATATATACACTACCACGTGTAAAATAGATAGCTAGTGGGAACATGCTTATAAAGCACTGGAAGCTCAGCTCTGTGCTCTGTGATAACCTAGAGGGGTGGGATGGGGCTGGGGGGGGGAGGTCAAAGAGGGAGGGGATATAGCTATACATATAGCTGATTCACTTCACTGTACAGCAGAAACTAACCCAACATTGTAAAGCAATGTTACTACAATTAAAAAAATAAAAGAAAATAAAATTTTTAAAAAGTACCATCAGCTCTCAATGACCCAAGCACACATATTTCTTATGTTGCATTAGTCAGAGTCCCCTTGCTCAACCAAGGACATTAAACAGAGGTGATAAGTTTGTGTGTCTGCCTGTATGTACACCTTTGCAGGTAATGAGTCCACCCAACAGTACATTCGGAATCTTTTTCGAGACAGAGCCAGTGCGGGTGCTAAAGCTACTTTCACCCTGTGAAATGGCGTCATTATCTGTCCGTGCTAGTACACATGGGGTTGTAGGACTCAGTCACTAGAAAATAGTAAGATCCCATGTTGACGGCGGGGAGGGGAGGCGGGTGGCCAAGTACAATTAAGAAAATAGCATCCATTCAACTTGCTTATTCTCAGAACATCTTCCCTCAGCTTCAATCAAGTGTTCAGTAAATGCAAGCTGAATATCTTGAATGAACATGCAGACAACTGCATACTGAACACATACCTAACGGCGCTACCTCCACGACTCACAGCTCAACATAGTCAAAGTAGAACAGGCGACTTCACTTCTGGCCATGAAGGAATTACAGTATCCACAGTCAACCTTCTTCTAGGAAAAAAAATTATTTTTAACAGGAAGCATTTTAAGAGTACAACAGGCAGTGTGGGAGGGTCATCCTTCTGAGAGGGAAACAAACGAGGTGCGCCCCAGGATTGTCCGTGCTTTCTACCTGGAGACAACGCGCAGACCTCAGCGCTTCGAGGGGAACGCCAGATAGAAGAGGGCAACCTCGCAGAGATCAGAATTCACAAAGGCTGAGATGGCCAAAGCAGAGAAGGAAGCAGGGCTGGGCAGAGGATGAGATGAGATGAGCTGCAAAGCGGGCTCCTGAACAGCCTCTCCCAACCCCACAGTGGGCTCAGGAGGCGAAATGGCCCTTCAGAGCTGTCCTGACTTGGTGTAGATGGTCCTCACACTTCCACTTCATCAGTCACTAGAGGTGGGGCCCCTGCATCCCCACCCGCCCCTGTGAAGGGGCGTAACACCGGGAGAGGTGGCTTGCTGCCGCTGGGGCGATCCCGGAAAGGCTGGCAGCCCTCCCAGAGGCTGGGAGACCTGGGCTGAGTTCCTAAGGTCATCAGTCTAGTGATCTTACTTCCCTGCTTAAAACACTTCAGAGGCTCCTCATCAACTGCACAGCATTCCAGGCTCTTCAAGATATGGCACCTTCCTCCTTCTCTATCCCCGTCTCCTGACTCAGGCTACGAACATGGCAAATGAATCCAAGCTCTCTTTAATGTCCCATGTTGTCTCTCACTTTTCTGTCTTTGCACATGGTGCTTCTCCTACCCAAGCTCCGGGGGAATGAGAAGGTCTGCCTTGTGCTCCCTATACACCCCATACCTCAAACTCAGCACAAATATTCCAACTGTCAGGTCCCTGTGTCTGAGACCCCATCTGATCCGTGAGCTTCTGGAGAGTACCATCTCCTTCTTTGTAGTCACAGCACCAAACACCAAGTCTGATGCAAAGAAGGACACTAAACAAATGTGCAAGGAGTCAATGGAGGGATGAATGGATAGAACCATCAAGCATCCTCACCAGGTACCTCCTACTGAAACTGTGCTGAGAGTCACTTCTCCCTTCTCCACACAAGGCTGCTGTACCCCCATGTTCTCTAATCTTAGAAATTTTACCTGCATTGTGGTCTATGACAGGGCCTATTTTCTCCTTTTTAATTTATCCTCAATATTCCGTCCTGTCTGATATGGTCTAGGAGCGGGAAGATGCTCACACACTTCTCTTCTGGCCCCAACAACCCGGCCATGGCCCTTCTCTAAACTTTGAGCTTCATGGCTGTTGTTTTTTTTTTTTATTAACATCTTTATTGGAGTATAATTGCTTTACAATGGTGTGTTAGTTTCTGCTTTATAACAAAGTAAATCAGTTATACATATACATATATCCCCATATCTCCTCACTCTTGCGTCTCCCTCCCACCCTCCCTATCCCACTGCTCTAGGTGGTCACAAAGCACTGACTGATCTCCCTATGCTATGTGGCTACTTCCCACTAGCTACCTATTTTACGTTTGGTAGTGTATATATGTCCGTGCCACTCTCTCACTTCGTCCCAGCTTACCCTTCCCCCTCCCCGTATCCTCAAGTCCATTCTCTAGTAGGTCTGCGTCTTTATTCCCGTCTGCCCCTAGGTTCTTCTGACCATTTTTTTTTCTTTTTTTTCTTAGATTCCATATATATGTGTTAGCATGCAGTATTTGTTTTTCTCCTTCTGACTTACTTCACTCTGTATGACAGGCTCTAGGTTTCACGGCTGTTTTTCATCTCCTGGACCAGGGGACCCACCCCTCATCCACTAGGTCATCCACCACCACCCAATGCCCCTTCACAAAATTCTCTTCCTGATGCCACGATACACTTTTTCGCTTCAAAACAATTCACTAGCTTCTGCATTTTAAGCAACAAAAACAGTGCTACATTTATATGTCATCACAGAAAACGTCAGGCTCTGGTCTAGGACAACTTTTCCCAAATTCAAAATATTCAATACCTCTGTAGGGAAGGGATATTTATCATCTAATATAAATTCCTTTTTTTCTTTTTTTGTTGCATGTTCAACCTTTATTAACTGTCACTTCTTTATACCTAGAGTACAATGAAGCTTGCACTTATAATAATATAAAAGGACTCTGAGGCTTTGCAATGTCCTAAAAGATTATGAAACTCAAAGAAAATTTCAGTTGTAGTCAAGATGTTTATAATGTTAATAGTCTAAGTCTCTGAAAATGAGCAATCTAAGTATATTGGGTCCAGTTATGGCAGAAAACAGATAAAGTAGAAGATACAGATCTATATCCAAGAAGACCCACTCTAGACAAATTATATTAGCGCAAGTTTCAACCATGTTGATAAGTGCTATATATATATCCTAGAACGGCAGCAGACTATAGCTAATGCCTGACACACCTAAAGCTAAAAGGTTCCAACAATGAAAACATGCCTTTCCCATCTCAGTCCCCAGAAGGTACAAGTGAAAAATAAAACAGACAAACACAATCGATTTAAGGAACAAATAAGAATATAAATACATACAAAAGCTAAGTAACCAGCCCTTGAATAATTTAAAGCTGATTATAATCTCTCCTATATCATATCTGCTCAAATATATTCTGCCCTTTTCTGTGTTTACTGAAACTGAATTTGGTTATACATAGATTATTATTATAAAATATAATAAAATATCCACAAAAAGCAAGCCTCATTCCAAATATCAAAGGCCAAAAACTGCCCACAAAGATTCACGTACAAATGAAACTCATGGAATGCAGATAATTCCTGAGGCTTGACTCATAAGACTAAACATGGTTGAAAGGACAAGATCACAAGGAATATCTGCCCACAGTCAGTACAAAGTGTGCCTGTCCAAAACCACATTTACTCACTGCATTCGATTCAGTTTAAAAAAAAAATAGAAGGCTATATAAAAGAAATTATAATGAATGGGGATTGTGCTAAAAAATAACAACTGTTTCTTCTTTCTAACCTTTCTGCTGTGATAATAGAGTGAAGAAGCACATGCTTGATCTTAAATTTTAAAATATAAAAGAATAAAAGAGAACTGAAGCATATTTAACCAATAAATGACACCTAGTTCATGATAAAATAGAGTGCTTACTATGCACTAAGCATTTTACATAATACACTAAGTATTTATACATATTTCATTTAAGCACCGTAAAACATCTCTGACAGGGACACTAGAAATATTACCAATATTGGGGGAGTGAGGTGCCTTATCCAAGTGGCTCAGCCAATGAACTGAGTCTCAGAGCCACATCTGTCTCACTCTTGAGTCCACATTCGCAACCCCTGTTTCATATAATCCCGAATTATGACAGTCAGGAGAAGAAAACTTTTCAAGTAATTATATAATTCACTCTTTTAATAACATCAACATTTGTTTTTAATCAACAGTGATGGAAATTCCTTGACCCACTAAATATAATATCTGGAGTACGATTTAAGTTTTCTTTGGTGACTTAGAATCATCATTATTAATTACTGTACTTGGCTCTTAACTACAACCATGTACGGCACTTTACCTAGCTCCTCACGAAATTCATCCTAAGGAGTACATCATTCAAGATGACATTTTTCAGGATGCAAGAAGAACTACCTCTTCTCACGCTGGCTCTGCCGCGTACCCTTGCCATGACCACAAGCAGTCACCTGATGCTCTCTGAGCTTCCAATTCCTCTGCTGTAACATAGGGGCCCAGGGCCCTGCCTACCTCACAGAGTTTGTTAGAAGGCTCTAATGAAATAATTAATATAAACATGATCAAGAAACTATAAACGGTAGCAGGACTGTAGGCTTTATTATCTCCCTTCAGTGAAATGCTTGGATTTTAAACTCTTCCTCTCAGATACTACTTTAAAAAGCAATGAAATTCATATATGGCTAACAGTTTCCACAGTTCGACAGTAGTTTGTCTGGCTAGCCACTCAGAAGTACATTACAGCTTCCAATGATGAACATCAGCAATTGTGCTTTTGTTCTAATGGCTTCTGCAAGCCCACAGCACTAAGGCTTGAGAAGCTTGTGTTTCCTCGAGTGGTGTGAATACATAGTATCTTAACCACTGGACATGTGCACAAAATGCAACAACAGGCTCCCTGATGTGGCAGATTAATTCAGACTTTGAGAGAGTAATTAATTCCGACTTTTTGCATTTCTTTAAGGAAATTAATCTGTGTTACATCTCCGACGCAAAGAATCAAATTATTCGTCTATAGCAACATCCCACAAAGTAACTGAAGACAAGAAACAACCATGTGAACAGCTTCATAGGTAATTAGAAGATGTAAAAGGTTTCCTCTAAAAAAAAAACCAAGTTCTGACACATATGAACAGATAATTCACCTAAGAGGAAAATACTAAACAAACATATGTAAAAATGTTCACCTTCCCTGGTAGACAAAGAAGATATATGCTACACTATATACACAGTAACCATTTGGGAAATTAATATGGTGGTATGTAGCTTGAAACATAAAAATGCTCAATAGTCCCACTCCTGGGAATTTATCCCAAGAAGCAATTAATTAGACATATACAGATAAGTAGACATATACATTCTCAATTAACATTGGAATGCTTTGCAAAATCTGATACATCAACCTGGAAAAAAAAAAGTTTTTAATCAAAACAAAACCAATCATTTAAAAGTCTATGGAAAATACTAAACAAGAATATACTAAGTAAGATAAACAGAATAGGGCTTCCCTGGTGGCGCAGTGGTTGAGAGTCCGCCTACCAATGCAGGGGACACGGGTTCGTGTCCCGGTTTGGGAGGATCCCACGTGCCGCGGAGCGGCTGTGCCCGTGAGCCATGGCCGCTGAGCCTGCGCGTCCGGAGCCTGTGCTCCGCAACGGGAGAGGCCACGACAGTGAGAGGCCTGCGTACCGCAAAAAAAAAAAAAAAAAAAAAAAAAAAAAAAAGATAAACAGAATATAATGTTTATGTTCGATAGGAATGTCAATATATAAATACATATTCATGTGGGCAAAGACTGAAAAGGTAAAGTGCAAAAATGAAAATTGTTGTTAGTGATGTAACTTATGGAATTCTCATTCAAAACATTTAAGCATTATTGCTACCTCATCTTCTAAATGAAAAATATGTAACTCATGCCATTTCTTGAAAAACCACTTAAAATCAACTTCTGCCAAAACACTTCCACCAACTGAAATAAAATACCTAAAATTTAGGTTATTATCTATAAAATAGGAAATAAGCAGAAAAGGAAATATTCCCTTAAGAATGTGACTTGTGGTTAATAAGAATAATAATAGTAAACCTACGTCTTCCCAGGGCCCCTACGATGTTTATCACTGGTTGGTACTACAAACCTAAGAATCCCCACGATAACCTTTACCAGTTTGTTGAATTCCGCTGCAGTGCTTTTCCAGACTAACTGAAGAACTTAATCTTGTGGTATTTGTAAAATATGTTATCTGTGGTGTACTGAAGGGAAAACACAAGTATTTTTGTCTACTCTTGCCTATTTATCTGAACACATTTAAATCTCCTTTGTCTCAGTCCTTGTTAGATGAACTTTGGAAGCCCCTTGATTTCTCTGGGGAGTTACATATTATCACTCTCTCTTTTCTCTCTGCACACAATTAACAGCCTATGTCAAATTGGCTTCTCCACGTCCCAGCTTCCTTTCTAGGATACACTAACCCCCTGGGGAGGCTTTCTTGGAAGAAATGAAAGACAACAGACTATTTATGGCAACTGTCAGAATTCAGGGGATGAAGACCCTTTGTGGGCTCTGCCAGACCTCCCCACAGATTTGTGGCCTGGATCTCTGGGGTCTGCCTGTCTCCTTCCTCTGCCCACAGTCAGCATTCCCGGGGGCTGACTCCAGCAGGTGGCCTCTCAACTACAGGAGTTCATTTTTAGACATGTTGGGTCTCCTTTCTCTGCCTGGTGAGGAAGACATATTTGCAACAAGAAAACGATTTTAAAATTAACCTTCTGATAAAACTTGCATGAAGGGAGGCTTCTCAGTATCTTTTATTATTGAGACAAATTAACCTTACCGCAGTTTTTCCCATTATCGTCTTCTTAGTTCATGAGGCAATATGACTCTTTAAATTCCTTAGCACCTTTCAGGTACAGAACAGACTTCTCCTATGTACATTCCTTCCCTTGATAGACGGTAAGATCATTCTTTTCCCAATTTTATTATTCCTATATAAGCAAAGACCCAAAGGTTGTCTTGGAAGGCTCTCAAACACTCCAGCCTGAAGGGACTTCCTTTCTTCCTGGATGTAACAGAATCCTCCATGCCCTGTGACCCTTAGCTATAGAGAAAAGGCGCGCTTTTTTCCCCCGTTAGGTTTATTATCCCAAAATGCAAGGGTTCAGTTACAATCTGCATATTATCATCTTCACATCCATGAATTCCTTCTGTCCCTAATGTAAAAGAAAAAGATTCCTCAAGGATCTGGGTTCTTTCATATGGTTAAAAGAACCAACAACATGTACTGAGAGCAGGAAGGAAACCGCATTATTTAATGGATTGGGTCAGATATTTAGGGTTATGCCTAAAATTTGATTGCTGCTTTTAAAAAAAAAGCTTCAGCAGCAGAAAATGAAATGCCTGAAATCTAGGAAGAATGGATGTCAGCAAATCATTATCTTGATTCCTGTGTGGCCCCAAATATAAGCTATATATTAACCAACTTGTCTAGACAACCAACCAATCCCCACAACCTCACCGCCCTCCACCCCAAGGTAAGGGTGTATACTGTCCCCACAGCAGGCCCGTTACTGGGGTTTTAGGCCCAATCCAGTGATGTGGATGTATCAGGCTCAGACCAACGAGATCTAGACATGCCGGCCCGGCGGGGCACAGAGTCACATTCAAGCTCCCACATGTGCCATTTCACGTTCACCCACCCACTCACCACCTATGTGGTACCAATTCAAATGGTCCAGCCTGTAAAATACAGAAAGCCACACCTTGAGACAGACAGCCACAAGTGGCATGGTCAAGGAAACACAGGAAAAAAGAGGGAAACTCAGAATAATAAAGCAAATGAATACATACACAGAAAAACATAGACACATTCATTCTGAAATATAAAACGTGCCTCTTTGATCCCAAACACTTAGTGGCTTTTAAAAACACCATGATCAGCTAGAAAATGAGAGCCGTGACACTTTACACCAGTGTAGGTCTTCCAAAGCATTCTGCAATTCTATTTCAATCGCAATATTAAAACATGGAGATGGTTCTTCTTTCTATTTCCATGGTTTCCTTAACCTCTATTAAGGCAAAATACGAATGTAGGTAACCAAGTCAACTGCCATGCAGCAGGAAAAATGGAAACTCTCAGAAACCTCCTGTTTGTACAAATCGTTCCCCAAAACCTTCCTGCCAAACTTTTGACCTATTGTTTCTAAACTTACCAGTCCTTGGCAATGAGTGGTAATAAACTTAAAAAGTGAAGTTTTGGTCATGAATCATAGTTCCTATTTTGACTAACATTCTAAGTTATATACTTCCCACTTTTTTCTTCAAGTTGCATGGGCCTGCTATTTTTATATATGAAAACAGCCATAAAGTGCCTTTTTTCTCTCCCTGAGGGCTTCCCATAATGTATTTATAGGACTGGAAGTTTTCCAAACCCAAACATAATTTACTGTGCCATTTTCAATGACTGACAATTTTGGTTTTGTTTTTCTCTTATCCTAAGGGAGAATCAATTGTCCAACAAACTGATGTATCCTTCATCCTTTTATCCTTAGAGACCAATGGTCAAAATTGACTTTGGTCTCAATTGGTCTATTTCTGGCTCTGAGTGGATGTTAATCCTCAAAAACAGGTTTGTTGGACTAAGTAACAAACTGGGCATCCAAGGGCAGTGGTTCTGACTCCTTCTGTCTTTTCACTTACTCACTGGGAGTCCTTGAACAAGTCTCTGTATTATCTTAGTTTCTCTGAACATAAGATGATTACCAAAGCAGTCAAAAGGAACAACTAGAGAGAAGCCCACACACTGCAACAAAAGATCCCGCATGCCGCAACTACGACCCAATGCAGCCAAAAATAAATAAATGAATAAATAAATAAAATTGTTTTAAAGCGAGGGTGGGGGTGGGGTGGCTGCTGGAACCACCCCAGAGATTTGAATGCGGTCAGGCCTTGATCTATTTCAAGTCCTTAGGAGCTCAGGGTCTACCCAAGAGGTATCCACACTGGGAGAATTTGGAGGTAGAGGCCCCTATGTGTGAATCACCTTATGAAGTTCCACCGGAGAGAAGGAAGAAAGAGTACTCAAAAACTGAGACACTTTAGCTTTCTAAGGTCAATCTATAGCAAATTCCTGTGATCAGCTCAGGAAAAAGGTAGGACCCTCAGGTCCATCACAGTTTAAACCAGAATCACTGGGATGACCCCAGTCCACAGACCTCCCTAGAGCACAACAAAGTTAAACAGAGGGATCTTCTAAGATACACCCCTTGCAACAGGCACTTTGGCCAGAGATCCTCTTCCATCCTGAAGTTTCTGGCATGGTCTGGGGGCTTCGGGACCCTGGAGAGGGCATCGGCCAGCTCTTCCACCTCAGCAGCCAAGCATCACCATGGTGACACACTGTTAGCCCTAGTCCCTCAAATACACCGGCCTAAAGATCCATGCCAAAAAACAGAAAAAAAAAAAAATGTACTGTAAATATTTACATTTTGAAAGTTTTATTTGTTATTTTTTAAGATGTGAAGTTCAGACACAGAAAACAAACTTATGGTTACCGAAGGGGGGGAGGGATAAATTAGGAGGTTGGGATTAACATCTACACACTACTATACATAAAATAGATAACCAACAAGGACTTACAGGGAACTATAGCACAGGGAACTATATTCAACATTTTATAATAACCTACAAGGGAAAAGAATATATATCTGAATCACTGTGCTGTACACCTGAAACTAATACGACACTGTAAATCAACTATACTTCAATTTAAAAATAAAAAAGAAAGTGAGGTTTTTTTTCCCTCCACATTCCGGGCACCATTAATGAGTATTTCTTAACTCACCCAATGCTTTTTTCTATTCTGTTAGTCTAAATCAATCAAAGGACTTTCACTTCACCAGTCCCATTGTGCAACGTCCCATCAAGGTCTGTGATTCCAAAAAAGCAGGCGACAGCTTGAGTGAACCGGTCCAGTAACACCAGTGCACCTCCTCCACCCCAAGCTCGACTTCCCCTTAGAAGAAGGAAGTGATAGGGTTGGAAGACAGCCCTAAAATGCTGTCATTGTTATTGTGAACCTTTAAATAGACCTTTGAATCTGTAAAGGATTTGGGGTTCTGCTCACAAAGATCCTGTGGGAAAGTCAGTGCTGCTAGCCCCATCTTCCACTTTTATCTACATCACATGCTACATTATTACTAGAAATTAGGACCCATAAAGTAAAAACTACCCCCCAAAAATGAAATCAGGATTATTTAAAAATCAAAGACTGGAAGGGTTCTCTTTACTCATGTGATGATGAAGTTAAAATCAATTTGGATGACACCATCTCTGAGAACTCTGCTTGTCTGCTAGTTTTAACTGCATGTCCTCTGCACAACAAAATTTCTTTAAACACTTTTCCCCTTTGATGTTTTTTAATCTTCTACATCATTAAATGAATTTTATATGGCAAAACATGCAAAGAAAAGGAGAATTTCAGAACACCTGTGGTAATATTAATTTCGACTAAAAATACAGAAAGCTGAAAGAAAAATGCAACTTGTTTTCAAAATGTTTAATATATTGCTAATTTTTCAGCAAGATTTTTGGTTTTGCTTTGCGATTGCACGCTTAAAGTCCATAGTTTTGTCTCTTTATGCCTCTAAAAATAAAAATGTTTCTTTTGAACAACACTCTTAAAGTTCTGGCTGTTCCCAGGACAGAAGAGACTAGTTAATCAGCAATTTTTAAGAGAAGGGAGCTCAGGCAGGTTACAGAAATTCTTCCCGGGAGCCCTTGGCCTATCCTCCATCCACAATATCCAGCAAATTACAGTACTTTGTTAGCTCCCAACAACAAAAGAGACCTACAGAGCCAGGAGGGTGGGAGTGAGGCAGTGGAGAGGGGGAGGGCAGAGGCGGGGTTGCTGGGGGATTTGGGGGGGGGGAGGGGAGGCAGAAGCGATGCTCCAGGAAAAGGCAACCTCCAGTACTAAAAGTATTTTTAAATGTTTTTGTCCTTTTGTACAACAAAAAGAAGGTTAAAAAAATTTAAATGAACAAAACATTGGATGCTCTGAAGGATGGCTATCTAACAAATGCAGTAATTTGTAAGTAGAAAGAAACAAGGAAGAGAGGGAAGGAAGCAAAGAAGCCAGGAAAACAAAACCAATAGGAAGATTACACTTCAAGCCTGTGAAAGGTTTAACTGTCCTAATCCTGGTGTTTAAGATCCTTGAAAACAATAACCTTCTAGAAAGCAGATACAAGTAGCCAACAAAAGAACAAACAGCCTAACATGTACCTCTGTCAAGTTCCTGCACACTGGGGATAAAAAAGGGGAGGGAACCAAAATCATGAACCACCCAGATAGTTGTTTTTTATTATTATTTTTATTTTATATTGGACTGGAGTTGAGTAACAATGTTGTGTTAGTTTCAGGTGTACAGCAAAGTGATTCAGTTATACATATACATGTATCTATTCTTTTTCAAATTCTTTTCCCATTTAAGTTACTTCAGAGTATTAAGCAGAGTTCCCTGTGCTATACAGTAGGTCCTTGTTGGTTATCTAACAACCCAGAGAGTTTAAATAGTGAAAGTTCCTGGAAGAACTTCCTGAGCAGTGGCCTCAGTCCTTCCATTCACTTTATAGTTTCCTTTATATGCTGTGGCCCATTTGGGGTTCACTAAGGAGGCAAGGGCACCACCCATTTTCCTGCTTTTGATTTAATAAAGAAAAAAAGAACTTTATAATTTCCCATAAAGGCTTTCCTCCCACACTTTAGAGTTACAATGAGGTCAACCCTTTCACCTACAGGGCCATGTAAATATAGGGAAATTAAGTCCATCTTCACAATCAAGAATGTTAAGACTATGTCAAACCCATTTTAAATAATGGAACATGTCCATGTCTACAGTCACAGGTGATGTCACTGGTGTACCTGACGTGAACCTGATTCGGGGATACTGAAAGACCCTTTCCAAATGTGAACACCTATGGAAAGACAAAGCTATGACAGGTTTTATGTGGCTTATATAAGTACAGATGTTAATGAGTATTAAATACTAGTTTCCAAAAAAAATACAAAAATAATATACTCACAAATCAATAAGGAAAAGACAAACAACCTAACAAGAAAATAAGCAAAACACCAGAACAGGTGAGAGGGCATTAAAAAAAAACAAACCCTAATTATCCAAAAATAAGTGAATAGATAAATAAGCTGTGACATATTCATACATTAGAATATTAAACACTGAAAATGAATAATGAGAGTTATACATGTCAGTATGAATGTATGTCACAAATATAAAGTTGAAGGAAAAAAGCAATTTGTAGAAGAATGCATACAGGATGGTACTAACTATGTACACTCTTAAAAATATTGCTTGGGGGGTCCACGATGGATCTGATATTCAGCTAATATACTTTGGCATGGCTGGATCTGTTGCCAGCATCCATTATAAGTGGCAGTGCCTACACACTACCAGGTTGCTAAATACTTTGAAAATTAACATTCATATGCAACAAAACTGTAAAGAAATGCATTTGAATGATAAACACCAAATTCAGGACAGCTGCTACCTCTGTGGAAGAAGGGGTCACGACCATGTTAGGAACAATTTGTTTCTTAAGTATCATGCCAAAGCATGTAAGGACTTAAGGGCATGCTGATTTATGCCTCTTCATAGGTTTTAAATAATGCATAATACTTTAAACACACACACACACACACACACACATACATACACATCTATGACAGCAGGAGCTTTGAGCCAGGAATCTGGAGGTAGCATTTTTACTCCTTGTTCTGCCAATTACCAACTGTACCTTGCCATCCCTGAATCTTGGTTTGTCATCTGTGAAAGGAGAGGATTCAGGTATCATTCAGGTCTAAAATTCTGAATTAAATTCGATATGGTGGGTGCTGAACTCTCTGGACTCTAATAACGACCCATCACTTCTCACTGTACAAGTGTACAAATCATACATGAGACAAGACTTATTGACTTACTATGGATAGCACATGCACATTTTAAAGTCATCCCAGGAATGGCCTTTAATTCCACCACACTCTCTCCTTCGTCATCCTTTGTGATGATGGCAGACCTTTGAGAGCTGGCTGGCTGTGTTTAGGAGAGCAGACCAAAGAATATCAGTAAAGGGGCGGGGACAGTTTAAATGACCCAAGACATAACATACTTTGCATTTAGTTGTGCTTATAGGCTGTTTTATATAATCATGATACTCCTGAGGTGGAGAAACTGAGATCGTTATCATTAGTGATTTATTCAAGGACATAAAACTGTCTGGGACAAACCCAGGATTTGAATTCATCGTTGGTATCTTAGATAAGTTGAGTAAGATACTGCTCTTACTCAACTTACGATCTCTCCATTATTTCTCTCACACCCTCAAGACTCGTTTTAGAGAAGAGTTCCCCTCTATTCCCTACAATCCAACTTTGACTAGTTTACCAAGATTTGTACGGCACACAAAGCAAACTAGCAAATCCTTAGGTCACTCAGTAAATCACTGTAGATTTTAATATGTAGCTCACAGACGGTGATACATAGAAGTTGGTTTAGAAAGTGCTATGACTTAAAAAGTAAATGACATTTCTTCTCATTACTTTAGATTAGGGTTTTCATACCATAATTTTAAGGAAATTGTTCTAGAGAAATTTTTTCTAATTCAAATCTTCCCCAAATTAGAGCTCCTTTCAGTCCTTTTTGAGTTTCTGTTTCTCTTTTAACTCTTTACTTCCAAGGAACCATCCATTACTGCATTGGTAAGTGGGGAGTTCTAACTAAATACTAGACACCCAGTCTTACCTCACCTTGAAATCTTAGCATTCTGACTGGTTAGTGGGAAAGTAGATGAGAAAAAACAGCTGAAAAATTAACTGTTGTGTGATTTGGAAGCTGTTTTTTCTAGGGTGCCAGCCAGCAGTGCCACTCTTCAACAGGTATTCATTTGTTTTAAAGATGTTGAATCAAGCAACTATGGAAATACAGGGTATCTGAAAAAGGGATTTGAGCTCTGAAGTAGGAGAACCTCAAACTGTGAAATCATCCCTTCTCCCAGGCTTCCCTTGTGACTTGCTACAGAGTTTGCAAGCTAGTTTCCATTTCATTTCTAAACATGGCAGAAGTTTCTCACCTGAAGAGAAACAACCAGAATTATTTGTTTCTTAGTTTATCCTAAAGATACAGTTCCCAGTTCTGTGGGCAGAATTTACGATCTGATAAGAGGTCACATCATCTCAGGGAAAGAACAGAATGTACTTCTGTGTATACAAAATTATCTTTGTTGTTACTTGTAACATGCACAGCGACTCCATTAGAAACTTGTCTGGCTTTAAAAAAAAAAAAAAGCCTGTATCTGCCCACTTCTAAAGTTACTTTTTCTTCAGTATATATACTAGGTCATTGAAATATTTAGAAGTTCTATACCTCCCTGTGAAGAAAAACTTCCTAAAACATAAATAATCCTTCTGACCCCTTAACTCCAGTAACTCAGATTACAAAACTCTTAAGTTTTCTTTCCATGGAATTTCAGATTACAGTTTTGAGATTTCTAAGAAATATTTTTTCCTTCTCTCAAAGCCTTCCCCATGGAAAGATCTCTGACCCATCCCCAGCCCCCAAAACTCATATAATATAAAACATCCTCAAAAAGGAATACACCTAAGTAGTTCTCTCCCCATTGGTGAACAATTTGAACACTCTCAAGAAAATGTCTTATGCATTTTACAATATTTTCCTGAGTAGAACCAAAACTAGAACCCATGAAGAATCTTGAGAAGTAGGACCACAAAGACAAAAGAAAATCTCTGTGTGGTCCTTTGGTTGAAGCTCCTCCAACTTATTTAGTTAAGAAGCTGACTAAGAGGGGTACTGAGATCTGTATCTGCTTAAAAAGCATACCTCAATATTTGCACATTCCTTCTGACATCTACAGTGCAATAAAAGTGAAATATAGTGATGTCTCCTTTGTTGTAGCTTGAGGGTAAGAAGCAGGTAAATTCTGCTTACCTGGATGAACAAAATTGTAGGTCCTCTGTTTGATAATAATGATAAAACAGTAATAAGTATAGTTAATATTTATTTAGTTTGTAATTTGTGCCGAATATTTTACATGCACCATCCCTTTAATCCTCACAAGACAGACACTATCTACCCCATTTAGGGAAACAGGGAAGTTGAGTAACTTCCCTGAGACCACACAGCAGGTTACTGGCAACTCCTGCTTGAACACAATGTGCAGGCTCTGAACGCCATGTCCTTAAAGTTCCTAACAGGCAAGATATATTGAATTGACTAACTTGTTGCACGATTCTATAGAGAAATTTACCAGAACACATATAGTCTGAACACTTCAACATATGAAGTAATTAACAGATTAATATAGTTACTAAAATGGGCCTATGTTAGTTTAAATCCACATTCTGCCCTTTCTTCTCTTTAAAATAAATAAATAATAAGATGAAACCTGTTTTTTGTCCACTGTTGCAGTTAACTGGCAAGTTTGTGTAATAAATTAACTAACAGAACTGGTTTAGCAACAAATGAGAAGCTCAAGGTCTCTAAATTCTAATCCTAGGTATGTCACTGATTTGAAAGGTGATCCAACAGCATTTAACATTAAGTTACATTTGATGTTTACACGGCTCTCAGAACACAGTCTAAAAAGAAGAACCTGTATTTATGAAACTTCAAAAATAAACCCTAAAACCAAATATCTGGGTGAAAAGGAAAAACCTTAAAATCTAGCTATTTTGCCCAATTACTGCCAAGGTTCCAAATGTTCGTAAACATTCAAATGGGATAAACATAGACTTGTCCACAGTGATTATCTCTAGGGACAGAGACAACAGAAGTGGAAAGCGGAAATAATATGAGGACAGGCTTTTGCTTTTTAATATCTGTGTGTTGTATGTGTGTAGCTGGATTTTTGTAATTAAAAAAAAAAGATTTTAAGACATGCTCAACTTGTCTTCCCAGACTTGATTTTCATCTGCATTCATGAGCTTGACCTCAGGACTACACATTTCGAAGGGGATAACATTAAGGAAAAGAGCACCATTCTCTCTGCCCTGCTCGTCCTCTCCAATCCAACTACAACAAGGCTCATTTTATAAAGTTAAAACCCACTCGTAGCCAAACTTTTCCATTTCATCAGAAGCAAGAGAAAAAAAAAAAATCTTGGAGTACTTCAACCTTCAAGTAGTTCTAAAAGGAAAGGAATATCAGAACTTGAGAAATAAGGTTCATTATGAAACTCCCTCAACATTCTTCAGGTAACAAATACTAACCGCCCAATTACAAGGAGATTCTCTCCTTGTGGTAAAGAAGATGTAATGACAGCCTGAATGAAGAAATGATGAAAAGTGCCACAGAGGGCAGCCCACTGCCTTCCGTACCCACTCACTCATTCTTCCTAGTCCCATCTCTCCACTTGCTCCCACGAGCTTGAAGAGAACAATAAAAGTGAGAAATGCTTTGAAATTAGGGTAGATATTTAAATAATATCAGGCCTCTTCTCAGGTTCTATTTCTTCATCAATAAAAATACTATTTGTTTCCAATAATGATTTGTGAAGATGCTTAGCATAAAACCTGAGACATAGTAGGTGCATAATAAATGTTAGCTTCCTTCTTTCAGAACTAAATTTCCAACTGCCAGCTAGATGTCCACTAATCTTTGAGGTCAAAAGACCCATTAGCAGACTTTAAAATAAAGACTGTTAGAAGGACAGAATGGATAAAGAAGATGTGGTATATATACATATAGTATATAATATATATATTATATATAATGGAATATTACTCATAAAAAGAATGAAATAATGCCATTTGCAGCAACATGGATGGACCTACAGATTATCATACTAAGTGAAGTAAGCCAGACAGAGAAAGACAAATATCATATGATATCACTTATATGTGGAATCTAAAAAATAAATAAATAAATACAAATGAACTTATTTACAAAACAGAAAGAGACTCACAGACATAGAAAACAAACTTATGGTTACCAAAGGGGAAGGCGGGGGGCGGGGATGTATATACTAGGATGTTGGGATTAACATATACACACTACTATATATAAAATAGATAACCAACAAGGACCTACTGTATAGCACAGGAAACTATACTAAATATTTTGTAATAACTTATAAGGGAAAAGAATCTGGAAAGGAATATATACATGTATGTGTGTATATGTATGTTATGTGCGTGTGTGTGCGTGTGTGTGTGTATTTGAAAAACTGAATCACTGTGCTGTACCCCTGAAACTAACATGACACTGTAAATCAACTATAGTTCGATTAAAAAAAAAAAGACCCATTAGCCCACCCCATCACCAGACCATCGGTTTTCTCCCACACTTTCTCCCTGTGGTATCTCTCTCGCAAGTAATGGCACCAATATTCTTTTCAGCGCCTAATTTAGAATTCTCTCTCTTCCATCTCATTTTAATTCCCTCTGACTCTGTTCTCTGAATTTCTTCATCACTCACCTGGATTTCTGAAAACATCCTTGTAATTGGACTCCCTGCCTCTCCACTACATCTTTCAGAAAGTTATTATGAAATAGAGCTCACACCAAGCACACGCTGCGTGTTCCCACTGACAAGAAGAATATGGTCCAAACACTTCCATGAAAAAAACATCCCAAGCTCTAACCACAAAGCATCTATCCAGACCTCTCCCACTACAACCTGCCATAAGCCCTGTGCTTCCATGTTATTCTTCAGCCCTCAATCTACTCTCCTCCATACTCCACCCATGAAAGCCCTATTCTACACTCTAGACCCAGCTATACGCCCAGCTAAAACGTCAAATGTTCTCTACAAAACTAGCCCTAACTTCCCCAAAGGTGGCATTAATTACCACAGCACTCTGCTAGCACCTCAGGTGGCACTTCTTTCATTCTGGATCATAGTAGAGTGATTTGTTTACAAGGTTATCTTCCCCCAGGTCCTGCAGAAGGGGAGCCATGTCTGATTCATTGCTGATTGCCCTCTAACACCTGTCACTTAGCCTCTTGTTCACTGCACCCTTGAATTGAATGTAATAACTAGCACTTATTACTATGTGTTCTACAATGTTCGATTACAGGTACTGTACTACCCGTTACATGTATTGTCTCAGTAATATTCATAACACTCCTATAAGTCATATTTTGGCATTTGTTTTACAGTTGAAGAAGCTCTACCCAGAAAGGTTTGTAATTTGCCCAAAGTGACACAGCTAGTATATGGCAAAGCCAGGATTTGAATCCGGGTCCATCTGACTTCAGAAGTTACAATCCTAACCATTACACTATACCACAGACATTTCTAAAATCCACTTGTCCTTTAGTACTTATGCACCTGAGAGTATAACTCAAGATCAAGACTCCAGTAAATTATATTTTATCCTATTAGCACATGGAGGCCATTTTTGGTTCTGCTCTAGTCCAGAGTCATAAATGAGCATGTCCACAGTCTTCCAGGTTCCTTTATTTTTCTCTTTTCTTACACCCACCCTCAACCCCCTTAAAAAGAAAAAAAAAAAAGAGAAGAAAAATGATTTGGAAGGCAGGGACAGGAAGAGAATGAAATCATTCCTTCATGGTGGAACATACAACATTAACAGTAAGCTTATAAGGTTTAATAAGGTTTAACAGGCATATATAACCTGAAAGAATACGTTGGATCATTTCAAAACATACTTTCCTAGCTCAAACCTGAAATCAGCAGCTGTTGCTAAGAAAACACATAGCCAACTGCGAGACAACATGATGATTCATGAAAGAAGCCAGCTTACCTTCCGAGTCTCAGAAACCATCACCAACAGAGTCTTGGAACCAAATCATCAACCTGTGATTATAAACATTTGGGAGTTCCTTTTCACCTGGCTCAGAAGGAAATATAATCAGTTCTGGACTAAACACTGTTTATAAAATTAATTATTACACGACTGAGTTGGAGCTTCCTAAAATGAAAAAAGTGCCGAGACTACAAAGGTAACATACTTTCTTTTAAACAAAGTCCCATTAACAGAGGAAAAATTTTTACCCAGTGTCATCAAATGAGTAACTACAAAAGACAGTCAAACAAGAGACTGCTAGTCACCTATTTTCTTTGTAAACATACTAGCACGATAGTAAGGCACACCTTTAACTGCTTTATAAACAGAACTTATAGTTAATTCTTTATTTTTTTCTTTCTGAATCACTAGCTCAAAATTTTGAACTAAAAGCTCTAGCATGCATTATTCTATCAAACAATCCCATCAAACATTGACTACGTTTGTACCTTAGTACTAAGGTAGGTTAGGTACTAACCTACCTTAGTACTAATAGCTCAGGTGCATTTGAGTTGTAGGGTTTTTTTAAATTTATTTGGGGGGCATGGGGAACAATCTTGAACAGCTTTATTTATTTTGTTGCAACTTACACTTCAGATAAAAATTACTTCTGAGTAATTAGCATTTTTTAAATGAAGATTAGCTAACTCCTACGGTAGGACCCATTAATTAATGTATCGTTCAAAAGCAGCCAAACACGAAGAGCTCAGTCGTATTACTATCAGCTTTTCCTCAGGATATCACAACTTGTACTCCAAAGTCACAGTAGGAGAAAACAGGTAGTTTTCTACCTGTTTGTGAAAAGTCTGTGAAAGTTAATTCTGTCCCCTTTCTCCAAACATGAACTGTCTTATAGCCTGAGCTCTAACCTTGATAAGACTGTGTGTAGCATATAGATTAAGATAAGTGGATTTATTTTTTAAGATGTATTGTTCATCCCTAAATGTTGACTACCTTTATCTTTCCAAATGAGGCAACATAACTGCCGAAATGAGCAATGAGAATTTTTAATTTAAATATATTAAAAATTTGCCTAGAAATCTGCAAAACCTTTTTATAATACCATCCTTCCTAAAAATTTGTCTTTCAAATTAAAGTTTCCCCTTCAAGCACAGTATTTCAATTTTGGCAGCACATGGATATATTTTTTTCTTACTATTCTGGAATACTATTTAAAAATATAATGTATATATTGCTATAATGATGATGAGGGTACATAAAATATTTTCACTGTTGTAACCAGTATATTTATTTTGAATGGATTTTATACTAATAGGAATATATATACATCTGCCCACACTACTGTTTTGTTCTACTCATGTTTTGTGTAAATGAACTCCAGACAAACTTTATCCATAATTTAACATGGAAACATGAAATGGTTATATGTGAATCGGTTTCAAATTCATTTCTAGCAACTTAATAGCTCAAATAATTTAAAATCTAATTATTTATGGATGCAATGATATGATGTGTGGAATTTACTTTAAAATAACCCAGCACAGGGGGGATAGGTGAGCGTATAGGTAAAACCAAATTGGCAGGACTTGATGGCTATTGATACTGGGTAATGTTTACATAGGAGTTCATTTCACTATTATCTCTGCTTTTGAATATGTACTTAAAATTTTTCATAATAAAGTTTTTTTAAATCTAATTTACTTTTGTCCCAGTGTCAGGCATATCTTTACCATTCTGAATTCCTGTTTTATCCCCATAGCATTAACGTTTTACATACCAATTCATTCGTGCTAAAACAGTTCTTAAAGTACAATACAACGGGGTAAATATCACATTTCTAAACCATATTTGTAGAAATTAGAACCTGGGGAAAAAATCTCAGAGATCATCGAATCCTCTATGCCACTGGTTCACAATCTTGAGCGTGCATCAGAATCACTTGGAAGACTTGTTAAACACAGATTGCTGTGCCCCACCCTCTAGGTTTCTGAACCAGTAGGTTTGATGCTACTGGTTCCTGGACCACACTTTGAGAACCGCTGCTCAAGGCTTACTCCCATTGCCCAGTTCATATATCCATTCCACCAATTACCACATTGGAACACATGCTTCTCTACTTGTGGGCCTTCTCTTATGTGACAGTTAGCTTTCGAAGGGCAAGGGACATAAATTGTCATCAATGTGCCAGAGCCCAGATTGAATAAATATTTACAAAGTAAATTAATTTGTTGGATGAGTTAAGTTTTCTCACTCATTTATAGCTGAGTGTTTGTCAATGTATTGACATTCAGAATAGGAGCACATTTACATAACCCAGATGGAAAGGAGCTACTCATTGATAAAGGAAAACTAAGTCAGCTGGAACCAAAGCAACAAGTAGATAGCAAATTTTGACCAGTTCTAGAACTGCATCTCAGATTGGAGTTTTCAGTCAAATATGGACACTGACAAGCAGAAGCTTGAGGCTCACTTTGTCAAATGTGTTACTCTGACCTGAGGAGCTATAACCAAGTGCTCTTCATCTCATACACCATTGAAAGAAAGAAGTGCTTTCACACTCATCTATCAAAGTTTCTCAGGGTCTGGAAAATGTCAGCATGGGAGGACAGACTCTTTCTGCCTACCCATTTCCCTTTTCCTAATGCTGCCCAAAGGAAAGAAAAGAAGTACAGCACACTCATCAGTGCCTGTCTGGAGAGTTCTCCAAATCCAGGTGTTCTGAATCTTGTAATATACCACAGTATCCTGAAGTATCCTTCTATTACAGCAATGATCAGCTCAATGACAATTCAGTGGGTTTAGTTTAAAAAAATGAACTATGCTCTGATTTCCAAATTTCACTGCCTCTTTAATATTTATTCTAAAATTACAAGTTAGGGCTTCCCCGATGGCGCAGTGGTTTAGAATCCACCTGCCAATGCAGAGGACATGGGTTCGAGCCCTTGTCCAGGGAGATCCCACATGCCGCGGAGCAACTAAGCCCGTGTGTCACAACTACTGAGCCCGCGAGCCTCAACTACTGAAGCCCGCACGCGCCTAGAGCCCGTGCTTCACAACAAGAGAAGCCACCACAATGAGAAGCCCACGCACCACAACAAAGAGTAGCCCCAGCTCGCCACAGCTATAGAAAGCCCGTGTGCAGCAACAAAGACCAACGCAGTCAAAAATAAAATAAATAAATTTTAAAAATAAATAAATAAAATTACAAGTTAGAATATATTCATAAATATGAATCTAATAACCTCAATATGTATGATTTCTTTATTTTCATTTAATAATAGTAAAACAAAGAATATAACCTGTGTAACCATGGGTCAATATATGATTTTTTTCTTGTTATTTAGATCCCTTAAAAAAATAACTGACTGCTCAAACAAAAAATAATAATGTAGTGTAGGGTCTATAACAGACAAAAAGTAAAATGTATGACAATAGCACAAAGCAGAGAGACATGGGAAATATATTATTACAAGGCTTTCATTGAAGTGGTATAATATAACACTTGAAGTTAAACTGTGATAAGTTAAAGATGTATACTATAAACCCTAAAGCAAACACTGAAATAACAAAATAAAGAATGACAGGTAGGGAATTCCTTGGCAGTCCAGTGGTTTCACTGCCGAGGGCATGGATTCAAACCCTGGTCAGGGAACTAAGATCCCAGAAGCCAAGGGGTGCAGCCAAATTTAAAAAAAAAAAAAGAGAGAGAGAGAGAGTGGCATGGGCTTATATATACTACCAAATGTAAAATAGCTAGTGAGAAGCAGCTGCATAGCACAGGGAGATCAGCTCTGTGCTTTCTGACTACCTAGAGAGGTGGGATAGGGAGGGTGGGAGGGAGACACAAGAGGGAGGAGATATGGGGATATATGTATACGTATAGCTGATTCACTTTGTTATACAGCAGAAACTAACACACCATTGTTAAGCAATTATACTCCAATAAAGATGTTAAAAAAATAAAAATTAAAAAAAGAATGAGTGCTAATAAGCAAAAAAAAGGATATAAACTATAATGACCAAAATTCAATTAATCCAATCAAAGAGAGAAAAAGAGAAAAAAGGAAACAAAAAACAGATGAGAAAAACAGAAAACAAATAGCAAGATTATACATTTAAAGTGAACCATAATCAATAATCATTTTAAATATAAATGGCCAAAATACCAGAATTAAAAGTCAGAGATTGTCACGTGGGGTAAAAAAAGCAATACCCTTCAAGGAGAAGAAGGATAACTCTCCACTCCTTAAATGTGGGCTACGCATAGTGACTTCCATCTCAAAAAGCAAAGGACAGAACAGGGAGAAAAGAGTAACTTTACAGGAGGGAAACCTGACAAACACTACCTCAGCCAGGTAATCAAGGTTAACATGAACAGTGATGTCATGTTGATGGTATGTTCCCTTGACATTTTATAATTAGAACACACAGTCTTTTCAGGCACACACAAAACATTTACCAAAATTAATGATATTCTGGGCTCTAAAATAACTCTCAGTAAATATAAAAGAATTTGAGCCATATAAGTTATGCTCTTTGACAATAAGAAAACTAAATTTAGAAATTAATAACAGAAAGATGCCTGGAAAATCCACAAATGTCTGGAAACTAAGTAATAAACTCCTAAGTAGGGCTTCCCTGGTGGCGCAGTGGTTGAGAGTCCCCCTGCCGATGCAGGGGACACGGGTTTGTGCCCGGGTCCAGGAAGATCCCACATGCCGTGGAGCGGTGGGCCCGTGAGCCATGGCCCCTGAGCCTGTGCATCCGGAGCCTCTGCCCCGCAGTGGGAGAGGCCACAACGGTGAGAGGCCCACGTACCGCAAAAAAAAAAAACAACTCCTAAGTAACTCAAGGTCAAACAATAAATCCAAAGAAAAATTTTTAAGCATTTTGAACTGAATAAAAATGAAATCACACCCTATTTAAATTTGTGAGAATTCCCTAAAGCAGTACTGTACTTAGGAAATTTACAGAACTAAACACCTATATCAGAAAAGAAAAAAGGTCGCAGTGACTTGAATAAGAAGGGTAAAATTAAACTCAAGGTAAGTAGAAGAAAGGAAATAATAATAAGGATCAGAGTAAAAATCAATTAAACAGAAGACAGAAAATATAAATGAAACCAAGAGCTGATTCATCGAGGTCAATAAAATTGATAAACCTCTAGCCTAGGGTTTCTCAACCTTGCCACTACTGACATTTCGGCTGAATGATTCTTTGTTGAGAGGATCTCTCCTGTTCATTGTACGATCTTTAGCAGCATCCCTGGCCTTGACCCACTAGATGCCAAGAGCAAATGCCCACCCACCCCACCTCACCACATTGTCTCCAGACATTATCTCATCTCCAAAACATGTTAAGTGTTCCTGGTGGCAGTAAGGTAAAGTTCAACCCATATATCCGCTCCATAAACAAAAATTAACTCAAAGTAGATGGACCTAAATGTAACACGAAAGACTTCATGGTTTTACATTCTTTTACAGAGTTTTCCTATGAGTTTTATAACTCTAAGGAAAAAAATCTTTGTGACCTTGAGTTAGGCAAAGATTTATTAGGTATAACACCAAAAGTATAATCCATAAAAGAATAAATTGATATATTGGACTTTAGTAAGATTTAAAACTTCTTCAAAGATCTGTTAAGAGAATGTAAGACGAGCAATAGACTGAACGTAAATATTTGCAAATCATGTATCTGATAAAGGACTTGTATCCAGAATATATAAAAAAACCTCTCAAAACAGTTACTGAATAAGGAAGTAACTAACCCAATTAAAAATGAGCAAAAAATGCAAAGAAACTTCAACAACAAAAAAAGATATTATATGGATGGTAAATAAGCACATCATTGGTCATCAGGGAAATGCAAATTAAAACCACAATGAGATACCACTACACATCTAACAGAATGGCTATGAAAGCTTAACCATACCAAGTGTTGACAAGGATGCAGAGCAACTGGAACCCTCACGCACTAATTTGGGAATGTAAAATGATACAACCACTTTGGGAAAGTATGGGAGTTTCTTTTTTTTTTTTTTTTTTTTTGCGGTACACGGGCCTCTCACTGTTGTGGCCTCTCCCGTTGCAGAGCACAGGCTCCAGACGAGCAGGCTCAGCGGCCATGGCTCACAGGCCCAGCAGCTCCGCGGCATGTGGGATCCTCCCGGACCGGGGCACGAACCCGTGTCCCCTGCATCGGCAGGCGGACTCCCAACCACTGCGCCACCAGGGAAGCCCAGGAATTTCTTTAAAAGTTAAACATACCGGATTTACCTGGTGGTCCAGTGGCTAAGACTTCGCGCCCCCAATGCAGGGGACGCAGGTTCGATCCCTGGTCAGGGAACTAGATCCCACATTCAGCAACTAAGAGTTCATTCACAAGCCGCAACTAAAAGATCCCACACGTGGCGACGAAGATCCTGCATGCCGCAACTAAGACCCAGTGCAACCAAATAAATAAATAAATATTAAAAAAAAAAAGTTAAACATACACCTACAATATGATCTAGCCATTCCGCTCCTAGAAAGTAGGTGTCCATACAAAGACTGAACATAATGTTCACAGCAGCTTTATTTTTAATAGCCAAAAACTGGAAAAAACCAAACGTCTATCAATGGGTGAATGGATAAATGAACTTGGGTATACCCATACAATAGAACACCACTTAGCAATAAAAAGGAATCAACTACTGATACACACAACAACATAGATGAATCTCAAAATAATTATGTTGAGTGAAAGAAGCCAGACAAAAAAGAGAACATACTATGTGATACCAGTCATATAAAATTCTGAAAATACGAAATAATCCATAGGGTCAGAGCTACCACTGGTTGCTTGGGAAAGAAGGATGCAGGGTGTAGGGAGGGACCAGAGGGAAAGATGGATTCACAGATCTATACATAAGTCAAAAACTCATCAAATTTCACACTCTAAAATATGCGGCTTACTGTATGTCAATTACATTCAATGAAGCTGTTTATAAAATTATCACACAAAATGAGAAAGGCTAGACAGTTTAAGATAAAAACAATCAAAAAAGAACTTAACCTGCAATTTCACAAAGAATTACAGGCTTTAAATATAAGTGATTTTACAGTATTCCAGACACAATCCTTTATTTTGTAAAAGTAGGAAAGGGGACACATGACTCAGGTAATTGGTAAATATGAAAGTAAGAAAAAAAAAGAGAGATCTCAAGAACACACAGTGAAGCCCTGAAGAATGGGCTATTGCATTTAACATTAAGATTATTTCTGAATTATAGCTAATCTGAAACATTTCATAATTCTGAAAAAAAGGAAAAATGTTTTCATTTTTCCCAATTTGGCCTGCCCCATTCCTAGGCAGAATTAGGTGCTTTCCTCCTCCCACAGCCCCTAGAACACATCTTTTCTAGCACCACCATGTTTGTATTGCAATGGCTTGTCTTCACTAGACAAACAGGTCCATCAGGATATGGACTGTCTTTTGATGCTGGCATAGTGGTTAAATATAACTGGAGACTGAAAGCCTGGCTTCCTATCCTAGGCTGTGCCATTCACCTACTGTGCAGACTCAGAAAGTTACTTCAGTTTTATAAACTATAAAATAGGGCCAATAGGGTATATATGAGGAGTCAATGTGAATATATCCAAACTTTGGCCTACGAGGCCCTGCATGATCTGTCACCTGATTACCACTCTCTCATCATTTAGTTCTCTCCCTCCAGCTGACAGTGCTCAGCCACAAGACCTACTCTCAGATCCAATCAATCCACACACTATCAAGCTCTTTCCTGACTCAATGCTATCTCCCCTGCTGATCTTCCACGCCTCCCTCCTCTCCTCACCTCCTACCCTACAACACACTGCACTGCAGGACGAGTGGTGTGATCTGATTTACATTTTAAAAACTATGATTAGTTTAGTAATGTCTTTTATGTTCTGCCTTTCCTGACTTGCTAAGACAGCTAACAGCTGTCCTGTGCCTTATTATAACTCCAGCACCTAGCACAATACATTGTAAGCATTCAACAAATTTTTATTAGATGAATGAGGTAACCTATGTGAAGCATTTACTGGTACAAAATAAGTATTCCATAAATAGTTATTATTATTATTTGTAACTCCAGAGTCCAGCACAGTGGCTGGCATATGGTAAGAGCTCATCTGAGTAAATGAAAAAATAATTTTGTGAAATTATTGAAAATCTATATTTAAAACATATGAGTAATGACAAATGAATCAATTGCCTTTCACACTTTCCCTTACTTATCAAGATGTGACTGATTCCAGTTTTGAGCTTTACATTAAACTCTCAGTTATGCTATTGAGGGCACAACCTAGAAAAATCCCATTGTGACTCAGTTCTCTAAACATACTGCAATATCCTGCAAACACAATTAGCACTAATGCACTGAAATGCTTGTAAATTTCTAACTGGGTAAATTTATAAGATTTTTTTAAGAAACAACCTTAATGTACAAGGTTGAGCTGACCCAACTGATTTGACTTTGATTTTTGTTGGCTTCAAATAAAGCTCATTAACTCAAACATATGGACAAAGAACTAAGAATTTTCACTTTTTACTTACTTTGACATCTCCAGAGTTTTCACCGCGAAAAAACTTAATGAGGATTGCACCTGTTCTCTTCTCCCTCGGGTGCTTGCGGGGGTGGGGGGCGTGATGGCGCAGCTAAGGCCACTCAGTAATTATCTCAGGAAAAGCCCGAGAGAGTCTCAAGAGTTTTGCAGAAAGGGAAGGTAACTAAAGAAGGAGTGGTGCATTAAAGTATAAAAACACACCAAATGTTCCATCTCCTAAAAGGTGAACACTCAACCCGATGATGTTTACAATGGCTCAAGGGCGGGCACCCGAGTGGTGAGCGGGCCAGGCATGGTTCGGGGGCTTAACTGTAACCCCAACCCTAAAAGTGGTCGGACTTATCCTAGCACAACCACGTAATATCTGCAAGGAGTTCTTCGGAGCTCTGGAAACTTTTAGGAAAGCAGATGAAAGTTGTTTGAAATCAAACAAACTTTAAAAAAAAAAAAACGATGCAAAAGTGTTGAGCGGCGAGAAGGAACCTCCCGTGTTTGACTCTGACTTGCTGGTGCACGTACACAATCGTGCTTGCTAGCATCTGGCTCAGACTCTCCCTTCCACTAGGGGAGGATAAAATAATAACTTTCGGAAATAACAGGCGTCCACAAAAGCAAAGGTTACACAGGACCGCTCAACCTCCATCAAATAGGTGGCTAATGTTGTTTGGAGCAGCAGATTCCACATAAGTCTCCCCTCGCTCTTTTTTAACAGAAGAAAAACAACCCAAAAAGGAGAAGGTGCTACCGTCAGACCCTCAAGGCAATTTCAGACAACAAAGACCCCAAGCAATCGAAATGGAATTATAATCCTAGCCGTCCAAGCGGCCCCCGCCGAGGAGGCACTCGGCCGCCGCGGTTCCTACCGTGCCGGGACCCCCGGGGCCGCTCGCGCTCTCCAGCCCGGTGAGCCCCGCCCGCCGGTCCTCTGAGACCCTGGGCTAGCCTCGCGCCGCGGCTCTCCGCGTTCTAGCTCACGCGGCGTTCAAAATCTTTCCCGCCCAGGCGTGACGCGAGGAGCGAAAACAATCAGCGGACCGCGAGCGCCGGGGCCTGGGCCCGACGCTGGCGACGGGTGGATGGGGGCCGCGCCACCGGCGCAGCCCCTTTCCCAGGCGGGCGGACCGGCGGGCTAGGGAGGTGACACAAAGAAACCGGAGAGACAAACGCCACTCGCTGGCGCTCGCTCCAATCTCCGAAACGCCCCGCCCGCTGACAAGTTTGCGGCGCCCTCCACGCACCCCGCTCTTGCCACCCGGGCAAAGTTTCCCGTGGCCAGGCTCGGACCCCCGCAGTGGGCCGGGTCCAGTCTCCCGCCGCCCTCGCCCCCGGCTCGGGGACCTTGCCCTCCTTCGCCCCCGCCCCTTCCCCTCCCTCCCGCTCTCCTTCCCTTGCCACAGACCGCTCTCTCCGGGGCGCACCGGGGTGCAGGGGCCCCGCCGCCGCGCTCCCCTGCTGCCGGCCCGGCGAGGGGCGAGGGCGCGGGCTAGAGCCTGCCCGGGTCGGCGCCCCACTCGCCTTGCTCCTTCGATCGCGCCTCTTGCTCGGTCTCCCACTCGCCTTTTAGGTCCAGCGGAAGGCTCGGGGCGCAGCAGAGCGCGCTCCGCTCCTTGGCGCTCGGAAAGCTGCAAACCACGCCCCGCGCCTTCCCCGCCCGCCGCCAGCCGCCGAGTCCCGCGCTCGCCGCTCGGCGGCCTGTGTCGAGCCCGCCCGCGAGTGCTAGAGGCGGAGCAGCTGCCTCCCCCCGCAGGCCCTGCTGCAGCCCAGGGCTGGCAACTTTCTTTCCTGTTCTGTAACATCAGAGATGGTCTGAGGGAGATGCTAACTCAGAATGCAGGTTAACCACCGGGAATGGGGGGGCATGTCACAAACTCCCTCAAATAAGCTTTTCGGGTCGGTTTCAGCGAGAAACTCCTCTAACATTCTTGGACTCCGAGGTCTTGGAAGTGGGGGTAAGAGAGGAGATCTGCGAATTAGCTACCAGACCTTGATCAAGTCAGTAAACGTTTGTGAACCCTTTGTAAAATGAGAAATTGGAATTAGATGGCCTTTAAGATCTGGATCAGTATTTCCTATCGCATGGTCCAGACCTCTGTGTCACCTGGAGGGAAGGGGAGGCGCTTGTTAATAATGAAGAATGCAGGGTCCCTCCTGCCCCCGGACTCTGGGAAGTGGGGAACAGCCTCAATCTTACAACACAATATACAACTTCTTGGTCTGAAACTCAGTGGAAACTAGATCCTCGGGAATCCAAACTGCAAGTGCCAGTTTGATTTTCCAGCAAATTACTCAGTGCCTTTGGGCTCAGGATGCTGTCAACCGACTCCCGCTTACCTCCTGTGCTGCTATTACAGTATTACGGAGGCACTCGAGGTCCTAAATGAAAGGTATTGTGTCAACTCACTATAATCACATGAAGAAGCAGCGACTTTAAAGTATTGCTCTATTGAGTTTGTATCACAATCAAATTTAATTTTTTATAAGTCCAAGTTCATATGTGTTGTATGGCTCAAGAATCTTGCCTGGATTACTTAAATTTGGTGCTTATGACCCAAACTAAATGGTAAGGAGCAGAGATTAAGAGGTTTGATAATGCATTCAGTTAACATACATTCATGGAAAAAAAACTAGCTAAAAATTGTAGCCACAATCTGAGACAATTATTTCAAAAAGCTATACCTCCGTAGCAGGATGATTCCAGTAAGTTGTTTAAAAAGCACATTAGGGACTTCCCTGGTGGCACAGTGGTTAAGAATCCTCCTGCTAATGCAGGGGACAAGGTTCAATCCCAGGAAGATCCCACATGCTGCGGAACAGCAACTACTGAGCCTGCGCTCTAGAGCCCACGAGCCACAACTACTGAGCCCTCGTGCCACAACTACTGAAGCCTGCGTGCCTAGAGCCTGTGCTCTGCAACAAGAGAAGCCATCTCAATGAGAAGCCTGCGCACCGCAACGAAGAGTAGCCCCTGCTCACCACAACTGGAGAAAGCCCACGTGCAGCAATGAAGACCCAACGCAGCCAAAAAAATAAGTAAAATAAATAAACTTTGTTTTAAAAGCACATTATCTTGATGGTCAATAGCTTCCTAATCTACTGTTCTTCCTTGTATTCCAAGATAATCCTTCTGATAGTATCACTTCTCTTCTTGGACTACCTAGGTTTACATTATAATTAATGGCTTGGGTCACAACAAAGGTCTATAAAGCAAGGAGATCCTTCTGGTCAACTTTGGGGAGGAGTTGGTCTCCAGGATTCGTGAAGCTGTCTACAAAGCATTGTGTGCTATTTTCCTTCTCTGTTCTATTCATTCTATTTGTTTCTATTTTATGTGGGTTGCTTCTTTTATAGTAAATGCCCAAATCATCATGGCAACAGTCTCTGGAGAAGATGTTATGGATAATTTCTTAATTATTGTTCCATTCCAGGCATCTATGCTACAAGTCCTCAAAGTGAAAGGCCTGTTGTTCCATATCGTATCTAGTGCACTTAAAAGAGTCCAGAATAAAGTGTCTCACATGTTTTCAGATGTCCCCAATTAGAGCCTCTCAATTACCTGTGGTGTCTCCTAGCCATGCCAATTTGGATATTAAATTAATACCTACTTTTAAATTCACAAATTAGACTAAAGGCAGGAGCACTGAAACAGATTCTCCACATTTTGAAATGAAAATAAAATGTAATGCTAAGCCAAACAGAGACACACCTGGTTCTTTTGAAATACTACACTAGGCATGTGAAGGGATGGCTCATACACTTACATCTCTGACTGGCAGAGTAAGGGCTGCCATGAACCCAGCTGTGCCCACATTCTCCCATGCACCAAAACACAGACATAGTACAGTAACATAGTATGATGTCATGTTATGTCTCTTAGTTATTATTTACATCAGGCCTCTGTATTTATAGCAAAAGATCCATCCAGATCAACAGCCCACCTGAGAGACTTTACCAGCTCCAATTGTGTGAAGCATACGTTTTGCAAATTGGTCACACTGAAAGCACATCTGTGACTGGGTACACAAGCATGCTGTGGCACATGGTGAGAAATACTGAAGCAGACATTCGATATATGCTGGCACATTGTACTGAGCAAGGCGGAAAACATGGCCTGAGGCATTCAAGTGAGTTGGACATCCTCATGCCACTAAAGGAATTAGAGTCAACACTCTTTAAGTTAGGCAGCAACTCCTCTCTGAACTACATTGCTGTTTACATCCCTGCATCCCACATTGGACTGTGAGTTCCTTGTCTTTTGCATCCAGAGTGCCTGAATAAGAAAGGCAATGGATTTTATACTGGGAGCAAATTCTAGTCTGGTATTTGGGTGCCATGTTGAGAAGGATTATGGGGCTGCATCTAGGTTTTGCAAGAAAGAATACAAGTTGATTAGAAACTGAGTCTCTGCCATGGGCACAGAAGGAGAGAGTATTGACAATAGTATCATGTATTTATCAACATAATGGTAATAGAAGAAAATGTTAAATGATTGACCCAATGGGTAAGTGAATTTAAGAACAACACAGAGTATCTTTAGCTGAAGAGGCAGGTATAATATTAATTAATTCGAGGCAGTGTAAGACCATGTTACTACTTGTTTCTGTTTTATTAACAATGTTACCACTAAAGATATAAGGAGATTGGTTTACAACTAAATACTCCTGTTAGGCTGTTAACAACATTTTGCTACAATATTTTTTACCACACTGAGAGCACATGTATAAGCCTGGGATGAAAATAGCTGGCCAGGAAAACAGCTCTGTTCCTTTTTGTCCAAGAGTCCAGTCACACCCTGTAAGGACCTGAGCTCCTTATCTCATTCTGGTCTTGTTTCCTGCCAAACCAAGAAACTAACAAATAAATGTTGGCTAATTGCTCCCTGGACCAATGTGATCTTTCTGACCATTGTCCTGATTCAAGTAGAAAGGTGTGTCCAACAACATGCAAGTGTGCCCTGCCAGTTTATGCAGTAGACGGTCTCCTAAAATACTGAGCCAATCAATTGAGTTTCTGCCTATTGAATCAGAGTCCAACATTACAGAGTTTGAAGAAAAATTAAAACAAATATGCTATGATTCAGTGAAATCGTATATGCAAAATGCTAAGCATGGAGCCTGGCATGCAGTAGGCACTCAACAAATGATAGCTATTATTAAAATAATTTTAGTTAGTAACAGTGGGGCTTAGAAAGGTATTATTTCAAAAGCACTTTTATTGAATTGGTAAATCAAATTATTGGGTTAAAAAAATATTCCATAGCTCACCTCATTTTACACGAAAGAAGACTGAGGCCCCTAATGGCATAAAACTAGTAGTGGCAGTCCCTAGATTAGAACCTAGAGAAGTTTTTAGCAGAAATAAATGTATCATTTAGAGGAATTCAGTTGTACATCTTGTTATTTGTTTTACTCCCAAATGCTAAGCACTGAATTAATCACACTGCTCAGCTCACAGTAAAAAAATAGTAAAAATAAGAGACATCAATATGTCTCTCTCAAGGAAAGACATGTTTAATGGATCAAATTAAAAATTGATGACAAAATCTCAAAAACAAATAGTCCTTTCCACCTGAAAATTTTAAAGTGTACTATTAAAAAAGTATTGGATGAAATGGAAAATACAATATAAATTAAACTCAAATCATTTCCAAAAAAAAATAATGCAAATGGAAAAAATACATATCAGAATCTATAAAAAACAAATCAGTGATTACAGAAAAATTTACAGCTTTCAAATATTTATACAATGAGAATAAAAGAATGACTATAAATGAATTCTTTTTCTAACATGAAAAGCTGAAGCAAAGAAAAGCAGAGGAAGAAAATAACGACAAAAGCAATGAGGTTGAATATAGAGACCCAGGAGGACTGATAATCAATGTGCTGATTATTTGAAAATAAAAAAAATTTTAATGACAGACGACTAATGAAGCTATTCCAGAAAAAAAGGAAGAATGCAAAAACATTCAAAATAAGAAATGCCAAGGGGTTATAGAAATAGAAACTTACATAGTATAACATAACTATTTTCATAGTATTACAAAAATACATTGGAAAACCTAGATTTAATGGAAATCACAATATGCCAAAATTAATCCCAGTAAAGATCGAAAGCTGAGACAAACCAATTTTACTAGAAGAAATAAAGAAACATATCAAAGAACTACCTACACAAAAAAGTGCCAGGCCCAGATGGTTTCACAAGGTAATTCTAAATCCCCAAAGATCTGATACTTAGATGCTACATACATTGATTCAGAGCATTTTAAAAGAAGAAAATGTTACCAAAAAAAAGAGAAAATATTCCAAATTGTTTTTACAAAGCCAGCATGACATCAATTCCAAAATATGACAAATATTGCACCATTCTCAGTTATGCATATAAATGTAAAAATTTTTAAGTCAACATCAGCAGCAGAATACAAAAGCACATTAAAAATAAAAATACTTGGGCTTCCCTGGTGGCGCAGTGGTTGAGAGTCCGCCTGCCGATGCAGGGGACATGGGTTCATGCCCCGGTCCGGGAAGATCCCACGTGCCGCGGAGCGGCTGGGCCCGTGAGCCATGGCCGCTGAGCCTGCGCGTCCAGAGCCTGTGCTCCGCAACGGGAGAGGCCACAACAGTGAGAGGCTCGTGTACCACAAAAAAATAAAAAATAAAAAATAAAAAAAAATAAAAAAATAAAAATACTTGAGCCTACCTGGGGTCTTTTGTGCAGCTAATGGCGGACTCTGGGAGGCTCATGCCAAGGAGTACTTCCCAGAACTTCTACTGCCAGTGTCCTTGTCCCCACGGTAAGCCACATCCACCCCCCGCCTCTACAGGAGACCTTCCAACATGAGCAGGTTTGAAGTATTTTTAAAAATAAATTTGGACATTCACAGAAAGATAGACAAGATGAAAAGGCAGAGGGCTATGTACCAGATGAAGGAAAAAGATAAAACCGCAGATAAACAAAAGAAAATTCTGAATTCTTTTTCTGGAAGGTTGCCTGGAGATAGGCAACCTTCCAGAAAAAGAATTCAGAATAATGATAGTGAAGATGATCCAGGACCTCAGAAAAAGAATGGAGGGAAAGATGGAGAAGATGCAAGAAATATTTAACAAAGACCTAGAAGAGTTAAAGAACAAACAAACAGAGATGAACAATACAATAACTGAAATGAAAACTACACTAGAAGGAATCAATAGCAGAATAACTGAGGCAGAAGAACGGATAAGTGACCTGGAAGACAGAAGGGTGGAATTCACTGCTGTAGAACAGAATAAAGAAAGAAGAATGAAAAGAAATGAAGACAGCCTAAGAGACCTCTGGAACAACATTAAACGCAACAACATTCGCATTATAGGGGTCCCAGAAGGAGAAGAGAGAGAGAAAGGACCTGAGAAATTATTTGAAGAGATTATAGTCGAAAACTTCCCTAACATGGGAAAGGAAATAACCACCCAAGTCCAGGAAGCACAGAGTCCCACACAGGATAAACCCAAGGAGAAACAAGCCGAGACACATAGTAATCAAACTGGCAAAAATTAAAGACAAAGAAAAATTATTGAAAGCAGCGAGGGAAAAATGACAAATAACATACAAGGGAACTCCCATAAGGTTAACAGCTGATTTCTCAGCAGAAACTCTACAAGCCAGAAGGCAGTGTCATGATATACTTAAAGTGATGAAAGGAAAGAACTTACAACCAAGATTATTCTACCCGGCAAGGACCTCATTCAGATTCAATGGAGAAATCAAAAGCTTTACAGGGCTTCCCTGGTGGTACAGTGGTTGAGAGTCTGCCTGCCGATGCAGGGGACACAGGTTCGTGCCCCGGTCCGGGAAGATCCCACATGCCGCGGAGTGGCTGGGCGCGTGAGCCATGGCCGCTAAGCCTGCGCGTCCGGAGCCTGTGCTCCGCAACGGGAGAGGCCACAAGAGTGAGAGGCCCGCGTACCGCAAAAAAAAAAAAAAAAAAAAAAAAAAAGCTTTACAGACAAGCAAAAGCTAAGAGAATTCAGCACCACCAAACCAGCTCTACAACAAATTCTAAAGGAACTTCTCTAAGTGGGAAACACGAGAGAAGAAAGGAACCTGCAAATGCAAACCCAAAACAATTAAGAAAATGGTCATAGGAACATACATACCGATAATGACCTTAAACATGAATGGATTAAACGCCCCAACCAAAAAACACAGGCTTGCTGAATGGATACAAAAACAAGACCCATATATATGCTGTCTACAAGAGACCTACTTCAGAACTAGAGACACATATACACTGAAACTGAGGGGATGGAAAAAGATATTCCATGCCAATGGAAATCAAAAGAAAGCTGAAGTAGCAATACTCATATCAGATAAAATAGACTTTAAAATAAAGAATGTTACAAGAGACAAGGAAGGACACTACATAATGATCAAGGGATCAATCCAAGAAGAAGATATAACAATTATAAATATATACACACCCAACATAGGAGCACCTCAATACATAAGGCAACTGCTAACAGCTATAAAAGAGGAAATCAACAGTAACACAGTAATAGTGGGGGACGTTAACACCTCCCTTACACTAATGGAGAGATCATCCAAAATGAAAATAAATAAGGAAACAGAAGCTTTAAATGACACAATAGATCAGATAGAGTTAACTGATATTTATAGGACATTCCATCCAAAAACAGCAGATTAGACTTTCTTCTCAACTGTGCACGGAACATTCTCCAGGATAGATCACATCTTGGGTCACAAATCAAGCCACAGTAAATTTAAGAAAATTGAAATCATATCAAGTGTCTTTTCTGACCACAACGCTATGGGATTAGAAATGAACTACAGGGAAAAAAACATAAAAAACGCAAACACATTGAGGCTAAACAATACGTTACTAAATAACCATGAGATCACTAAAGAAATCCAAGAGGAAATCAAAAAATACCTAGAGACAAATGACAATGAACACACGACAATCCAAAATCTATGGGATGCAGCAAAAGCAGTTCTGTAGCTATACAAGCCTACCTCAAGAAACAAGAAAAATCTCAAATAAAAACTCTAATCTTACACCTAAAGGAACTAGAGAAAGAAGAACAAACAAAACCCAAAGTTAGCAGAAGGAAAGAAATCATAAAGATCAGAGCAGAAATAAATGAAATAGAAACAAAGAAAACAATAGCAAGGATCAATAAAACTAAAAGCTGGTTCTTTGAAAAGATAAGCAAAATTGATAAACCATTAGCCAGACTCATCAAGAAAAAGAGGGAGAGGGCCCAAATCAATAAAATTAGAAATGAAAAAGGAGAAGTTACAACAGACACCACAAAAATACAAAGCATCCTAAGAGACTACTGCAAGCAACTCTATGCCAATAAAATGGACAACCTGGAAGAAATGGACAAACTCTCAGAAACATATAACCTTCCAAGACTGAAGAAATAGAAAATATGAACAGACAAATCACAAGTAATGAAATTGAAACTGTGATTAAAAATCTTCCAACAAACAAAAGTCCAGGACCAGATGGCTTCACAGGTGAATTCTATCAAACATTTAGAGAAGAGCTAATACCCATTCTTCTCAAACTCTTCCAAAAAATTGCAGAGGAAGGAACACTCCCAAACTCATTCTATGAGGCCACCATCACCCCGATACCAAAACCAGACAAAGATACTACAAAAAAAGAAAATTACAGACCAATATCACTGATGACTATAGATGCAAAAATCCTCAACAAAATACTAGCAAACAGAATCCAACAACACATTAAAAGGTTCAGTCACCATGAACAAGTGGGATTTATCCCAGGGATGCAAGGATTCTTCAATATACATAAGTCAATCAATGTGATAAACCATATTAACAAATTGAAGAATAAAAACCATATGATCATCTCAATAGATGCAGAAAAAGCTTTTGACAAAATTCAACACCCATTTATGATAAAAACTCTCCAGAAAGTGGGCATAGAGGGAACCTACCTCAACATAATAAAGGCCATATATGACAAACCCACAGCAAACATCATTCTCAATGGTGAAACATTGAAAGTATTTCCTCTAAGATCAGGAACAAGACAAGGATGTTCACACTCACCACTATTATTCAACATAGTTTTGGAAGTCCTAGCCACGGCAATCAGAGAAGGAAAAGAAATAAAAGGAATACAAATTGGAAAAGAAGAAGTAAAACTGTCAGTGTTTGCAGATGACATGATACTATACATAGAGAATCCTAAAGATGCCACCAGAAAACTTCTAGAGTTAATCAATGAATTTGGTAAAGTAGCAGGATAGAAAATTAATGCACAGAAATCTCTTGCATTCCTACACACTACCAATGAAAAATCAGAAAGAGAAATTAAGGAAACAATCCCATTTACCATCACATCAAAAAGAATAAAATACCTAGGAATAAACCTACCTAGGGAGACAAAAGACCTGTATGCAGAAAACTATAAGACACTGATGAAAGAAATTAAAGATGATACCAACAGTTGGAGAGATATACCATGTTCTTGGATTGGGAGAATCAATATTGTGAAAATGACCATACTACCCAAAGCAAGCTACATATTCAATGCAATCCCTATCAAATTACCAATGACATTTTTCATGGAACTAGAATAAAAAATCTTCAAATTTGTTTGGAGCCACAAAAGACCCTGAATAGCCAAAGCAGTCTGGAGGGAAAACAACAGAGCTGGAGGAATCAGACTCCCTGACTTCAGACTATACCACAAAGCTACAGTAATCAAGACAATATCGTACTGGCACAAAAACAGAAACATAGATCAATGGAGCAAGATAGAAAGCCCAGAGATAAACCAACACACCTATGGTCAACTAATCTATAACAAAGGAGGCAAGGATATGCAATGGAGAAAAGACAGTCTCTTCAATAAGTGGTGCTGGGACAACTGGACAGCTACATGTAAAAGAATGAAATTAGAACACTCCCTAACACCATACACAAAAATAAACTCAAAATGGATTAGAGACCTAAATGTAAGACCTGACACTATAAAACACTTAGAGGAAAACATAGGAAGAACATTCTTTGACATAAATCACAGCAAGATCTTTTTTGATCCACCTCCTAGAGTAATGGAAATAGAAACAAAAATAAACAAATGGCACCTAATGAAACTTAAAAGCCTTTGCACAGCAAAGGAAACCATAAACAAGACCAAAAGACAACCCTCAGAATGGGAGAAAATATTTGCAAACGAATAAACAGACAAAGGATTAATCTACAAAATATACAAACAGGTCATGCAGCTCAATATTAAAGAAACAAACAACCCAATCCAAAAATGGGCAGAAGACCTAAATAGACATTTCTCCAAAGAAGACATACAGATGACCAAGAAGCACATGCAAAGCTGCTCAATATCACTAATTATTCAAGAAATGCAAGTCAAAATGACAGTGAGGTATCACCTCACACCAGTCAGAATGGGCATCATCAGAAAATCTACAAACAACAAATGCTGGAGAGGGTGTGGACAAAAGGGAACCCTCTTGCACTGTTGGTGGGAATGTAAATTGACACAGCCACTATGGAGAACAGTATGGAGGTTCCTTATATAACTAAAAATAGAATTTCCATATGATCCAGCAATCCCACCACTGGACATACACCCAGAGAAAACCATAATTCAAAGAGACACATGCACCCCAATGTTCATTGCAGCACTATTTACAATAGCCAGGTCATGGAAGCAACCTACATGCCCATCGACAGATGAATGGATAAAGAAGATGTGGTACATGTATACAATGGACTATTACTCAGCCATAAAAAGGAGCAAAATTCGGTCATTTGCAGAGACGTGGATGGATCTAGAGACTGTCATACAGAGTGAAGTAAGTCAGAAAGAGAAAAACAAATATCGTATGTTAGCGCATATATGTGGAACCTAGAAAAATGGTACAGATGAACCGGTTTGCAGGGCAGAAATTGCGACACAGATGTAGAGAACAAACATATGGACACCAAGGGGGGAAAGCAGGGGGTGTGGGGGTGGTGGTGTGATGAATTGGGCGATTGGGATTGACATGTATACACTGATGTGTATAAAATTGATGACTAATAAGAACCTGCTGTATAAAAAAATAAATAAAATAAAATTCAAAAATTAAAATAAATAAATAAATTTGAAGGAAAGAATAAAAATACTTTATGCAACCCCCTCCTTGGTATTCACCCAAATGAACTGAAAACTTATACCATGCAAAATCCTTCACATGGTTGTTTACAGCAGCTTTATTCATAATTGTCAAAACTTGGAAGCAATAAAGATGTCTTTCAGTAGGTGAATGGATAAATAAACTGTGATACATCCAAACAATGGAATATTATTCAGTTCTAAAAATGAAAGGGACTATCAAGTCATGAAAAGACACAGACGAATCTTAAATGTTTATTATTAAGTGAAAGAAGTTAATCTGAAAAGGTTACATACTATATGACTCCAATTATATGACCTTTTGGGAAAGGCAAAACAATGGAGACAATAAAAAGATCAGTGGTTTCCAAGGATTGGAGGAGAGAGGGGTAAATAGATGAAGCACAAAATTTTAGGGCAGTGAAACTATTCTATATGATACTATTGTATAATGTTGGGTATATATCATTACACATTTGTCCAAACCCATAGAATGTACAATGCCCAGAGTGAACCCACATGTAAACTATGGACTTTGGGTGATAATGATGCATCAATGTAGGTTCACTGATTGTAACAAATGTTCCACTCAGCTGGAGGCTGTTGATAGTGGAGGAGTGTTTGTGTGTAGCAGGCAGGGAGTATATAGGAAACGTCCGTACCTTCCTTTCAATTTTGGTGTGAACCTAAAACTGCTCTAAAAAATAAAGTCTGTTAAAAACATTTTTTTAAACCCGAATTTTATGACCAAGATAGATTTATTCTAAGAACATAAGGATGGTTCAATATTAAGAAGACCATTAATATAATTTAACATATTAATGGACATAAGGAGGATAATGCTAAGATTATTTCCACAAGTGCTGAAAAGGCTTTTAATACAATTTAATATCTTTTTCTGCTAAAAAAAAAAAACTCAATAAAATAGAAATTGATGGATACTTCCTCACATAATAAAATTATAAAATATATTTCAGCATCTTACTGGGGAAATATTAGAGGCATTCCTACTAAGGTCAAGGACAAAGCAAGGATGCTCACTATCTCCACTATAACTTACTATTTTAATGGAGATTAGCCAGTGTAATAAGACAAACCAATTCAATTAAGGGCATAAAATCTGGAGATGAAGAAGTGAAATTACATTTGCCGATGTTCTTAGAAGACACATAGAAGATCCAAGGAATCAATGCTAAAACTAACACGAACATTAAAGAATTCAGTAATGGTTGGTAGCTTTAAAGTTAACATACAAAAACAATTACCCTTCAAACATATCAAACAGTAAGAAGACTTAATGTAAAAGTAAACCTTGTTTACAAAAGCAATGAAAATGTAAAATACTAAAGAGTAAACTTAACCAAAACTATACAAACTTATATGTGAAAAATCTTAAAACACTCTTGAAAAACGCAATAGCAGGGCTTCCCTGGTGGCGCAGTGGTTGAGAGTCCGCCTGCCGATGCAGGGGACACGGGTTCGTGCCCCGGTCTGGGAAGATCCCACATGCCGCGGAGCGGCTGGGCGCGTGAGCCATGGCCGCTGAGCCTGCGCGTCCAGAGTCTGTGCTCCGCAACGGGAGAGGCCACAACAGTGAGAGGCCCGCGTACCGCAGAAAACTAAAAAAATTAAAAAAACAATAGCAATCTTGAACAAATGGAAACGATCCTGTGTTCTTGAATAAGGCAAATAAAATTAAGATGTCAATTTTCCTCAAAATTAATACATAAATATGCCAGTTTCATAATGGTACTAACATGATTTTATTTCTGGAGTTAAGTAAGTTTATAAGCAAAGTCAAATGACAAACTGGGAGGAAATATTACTACTCACATAAAGAGTAAAGGGCTATTGCCCTAATGTATGTGAGTAAAATCATCGAAATCCAATATAAATATTGGCAAAAGACATGAACATATAATTCACAAAAAGGATATATAAATGGATCTCAAGCATATGAGAAAATGTTCAACTTCATAAAAGAAATCCGAATTAAAACTCCACTGAAATATCATATTTAGAATCTATTACTTTGGCAGAAGTTCAGAAGTCTGATGTTGTACTCTGTTCCTGTGGCTCTGTGCAAGAATGCTGTCACATGTTGTTACTGACAGTACAAAATGGGTCAACCCCATATGAAGAAAAATCTGGCAATATCTAGTAAAGCTACATATAATCCCTCTAAGAATTTACCCTGAGGAGATATCTCCACAAAGAGAAAACAACATATGTACAAGGTCTTCCACAAAGAGCAGCACTATTTGTTCCACCACCAGATGATTTCTTTTAGGTTTCGCCAGTGAGCAACAGAGATAGGAAGGCAGGAGAAGGGAGGAGGGGCTTGCCTCCCATTTCCAGTCCCAGTCAGATCCCCCCAGCAGCACGAGGACAGCTGTACCTCCAGCCTTCTGCTTCTTTTGGCGCTCACAGCTTCAAAAGCAAGCCACCTTCCTCCCAGAAGTTCCAACACCAGTCTCAGAACCGCCCCCCACCCCCAGCTGTCTGAGCACCAGCTGTGGGGCACTTGAGGACCAGCCCTATGGTGCCCCCAAGAGGTTGCAGCTGTGGACTATCTCCTCTGGAGGACTGGGCACAGCCTGTGGGGGCCCCTCCTCCAAGTCCCCAGGTTCTATTCATGCTACCTCTTCCATTTTGTTCCCTAGCCCTAGGAGCAATGTCTCCTTTCTATAGCTATTAATTAAAGGAGACCTAAATAAGTGAAGCGATATATCTTGTCATGTAATGGCAATGAGCAAAACACCATTGGCAGAGACACCGTCAAAATTGGAGTCCCTGAATGGCCCCACAAAACGAAACCAGTCTCCAGACTAAAATGCCCACTTTGGAGCTATTACTTGAAGGAGAAAAAAGTCTACATTCTTTAAGCCCTCTATTTTGAGCTCTCTTTTCTGTAGCAAGCTTAGCTTAACCCATACTAAGACATTGGATTAGGACTTCCCTGGTGGCGCAGTGGTTAAGAATCCACCTGCCAATGCAGGGGACTCGGGTTCGATCCCTGGTCCGGGAAGATCCCACATGCCACGGAGCAACTAAGTCCGTGTGCCACAACTACTGAGCCTGCGCTCTAGAGCCAGTGAGCCACAACTACTGAAGCCCACGCGCTCTAGGGACCACGTGCCACAACTACTGAGCCCACATGCTGCAACTGCTGAAGCCTGTGCACCTAGAGCCCGTGCTCCACAACAAAAGAAGCCACCGCAATGAGAAACCTGCACACCGCAACAAAGAGTAGCCCCCGCTCGCCACAACTAGAGAAAGCCCGCGCACAGTAACGAAGACCCAACACAACCAAAAAAAAATTGGATTAAAGATTTAGATGTGAAAAACAAAAATAATAAAACTTTCAGAAGAAAATAGAAATTATCTTTATAACTTTACAGTATGGAGTGATTTCTTAAAGAAGAAAAAGCGCTTTTCATAAAAAGCACTAACCATAAAGGAAAAAAACCCACATTAAAACTAAAAACTGTTCATCAAAAGACAACGTTAAAGGAGTGAAAAGACAAGTCACAGAAACAAGGTATTTTCAGCACAGAAGTGCTACAAAATCAATGAGAAAAAGGGAACAAATTAATAGACTAATTGAACTACAGCTTTAGAGAGGAGAAAATACAGATGATCAATATGGAAAAAAAATGTTCGACCTTATTACTAATGAGAAAAAAATTTAATAAGACTATGGTGAGGTAATATTTTTACTCATTGAGAAAATTTTTAAATCAGAAAATACCAAATGCTAAGGAGGATGTAAATCAACAGGAACACTTACCAGTGCAAGTGTAAGCTGGTAAAAGCATTTTGAAGACCAATCTCACATTATCTTGTAAAACAGGAAATTTGCAAACTTTAAGAGGATTTCCACTTCTAGGCATACACCATGTATACCTAGGACATGTAAAAAATGTACATGTATGTGACAGGTGCAAAAATGACTCAGACATACATTTCTAGTAGCATAATTTAAAAATAAACTTTAGTGGAATAATATTAATATTATTAATAATATTTAATAATAATATTTAATGATATTAAACTTAGATTAAAATACAGACTTTAAGTGCAGTTCAATGTGTTTTAATGAATGTATATGTTTGCGCTACCACTTCCACAGTCAAACTATAGAACATTTACATAACCCTGGAAAATTCTATTCCCAATCCCTTTCTCCAGGCAACTATTGATCTGACTTCTATCAGCATAGATTACTTTCATCTGTTCTAGAATTCATATAAGTGAAATCATACAGCGTGCATTCTTTTGTGCTGGCTTCTTTCCCATAATATAATGTTTTTGAGATTCATCTGTCTTTGCATGTATTAGTAGTTCATTCATTTTTATCGCTATGTCATTTTCCATTGTATGAATATATCATACAGTGATGGTCATCAGTTGTTTCATTTGGGGTTATTTTAGACCAGTCTACTGTAAGTATTCTGCAAAAGTCCTTTTGTGGACATATGTTTTCATACCTAGGAATGCAATTGCTAGGAAATGGAATAGATATGTGCTTATTATTATTAAAAAATTGTGAAATTGATTTTCAAAGTGATTGTACCATTCTACACTTCCATGGGCAATATACAAGATTTCCAATTACCTCAGTTGGTGTCATCAGGTTGTTGTTTTTTTTTTTTTTTTTTTTGCGTACACGGGCCTCTCAATGTTGTGGCCTCTCCCGTTGCGGAGCACAGGCTCTGGACGCGCAGGCTCAGCGGCCATGGCTCACGGGCCTAGCCTCTCCGCAGCATGTGGGATCTTCCCGGACCGGGGCACGAACCCGTGTTCCCTGCATCGGCAGGCGGACTCCCAACCACTGCGCCATCAGGGAAGCCCTTGTCTGTTTGAAATTGGATTGTTTGTCTTTGTATTGTTGTCAGAGTTCTTTATAAAGCCCATTTACTAGATTTATGGGCTATTTGCAAATTTTCTCCCAGTCTGTGACTTGATTTTTCATTTTCTTACAGGTATCTTTGGAAAGCCAAATATTTGCTTTTTGTTGTTATTGTTTGAATTTGAAGAAATAAATTATCAAAAAACAGGTACCATGCTTACTTTATTTTTTATTTTAAAAAATATTTATTTATTGGCTGCATTGGATCTTAGTTGTAGCACACGGGATCTTTTGTTGTGGTGTGCGGGCTCTCTTGTTGTGGCGCGTGGGCTTAGTTGCCCCGTGGGATGTGGGATCTTAGCTCCCGGACCAGGGATCGAACCAGTGTCCCCTGCATTGCAAGATGGATTCTCAACCACTGGACCACCAGGGAAGTCCCCATACTTATTTTATAAATGAGGAAAATAATGTTCATAATAGGTCATTTGCCAAGGCCTCTCATTAGAGTAAGTCTTGAAATGTGGGTTACACAGTAACTCTATGTTTAAAAAGTGAGGAACTGCCAAATTGTTTTCCAAAGTGACTGCACCATTTTATCAATACAATCCCTCCAGCAATGTATGAGGGTTCCAATTTCTCCATATTCTCACCAACACTTATTATTGTCTGTCTTTTTCATTTTAGCTATTGTAGTGTGTGAAGTGATGTTTCACTGTGGTTTTGATTTGCATGTTGAGCATCTTTTATGTGCTTTTTGGTCATTTGCATGTCTTTTTTGGAGAAATATCTGTTCGGATACTTTGCTCATTTTAAAACTTGGGTTGTGGGACTTCCCTGGTGGCACAGTGGTTTAAAATCTGTCTGCCAATGCAGGGGACATGGATTCGATCCCTGGTCTGGGAAGATCTCACATGCCGCAGAGCAACAAAACCCGTCCACCACAATTACTGAGCCTGCACTCTAGAGCCCGTGACCCACAACTACTGAAACCCATGTGCCTAGAGCCCATGCTCTGCAGCAGAAAAGCCATGGCAATGAGAAGCCCACGCACCACAACAAAGAGTAGCCCCTGCTCGCCTCAACTAGAGAAAAGTCCGCGTGCAGCAGCAAAGACCCAATGCAGCCAAAAATTAAAAAAAAAAAAAATTGGGTTGTTTGTGCTTTTATTGTTGAGTTGTAAGAATATTTTAATCATTCTGAATACAAGTCCCTTGTCTGACATATGATTTGCAAATATTTTCTCTCTTATTTTGTGTGTTATCTCTTCATTTTCTTGATGATTTCCTTTAAAACACAAAAGATTTAAATTTTGATAAAGTCTGATATATCTATTTTTTATTTTGTTGCTGTGCTTTTGGGGTCATATTAAGAAACCAGTGCCTAACTTGAAGCCAGGAAGATATACACCTAGGTTTTCTTCTGTGAGTGATGTTATAGTTTAGCACATACATTTAGGTTAATGACACATTTTGAGCTAATTTTTGTATATTGTGTGATGTAGGGGTCCAGCTTCATTCTTTAGTATGTGAATATCTGAATGTCCCAACATCATTCATTGAAAAAAACATGTTTTCCCCATCATATTTTCTTGGCATCCATGTCACAAATCAGTGGACTGTAAATGTAATTTATTCACTCCTTCCTGTACTTCTGAATTTACATCTAATATCATTTCCTACATCCTTAAGAATTTCCCTTAGGGGCTTCCCTGGTGGCGCAGTGGTTGGGAGTCTGCCTGCCGATGCAGGGGACACGGGTTCGTGCCCCGGTCCGGGAAGATCCTACATGCCGCGGAGCGGCTGGGCCCATGAGCCATGGCCGCTGAGCCTGCGCGTCCGGAGCCTGTGCTCCGCAACGGGAGAGGCCACAACAGTGAGAGGCCCGCGTACCGCAAAAAAAAAAAAAAAAAAAAGAAGAATTTCCCTTGGCATTTCTTGTTCTGGCAGCATTATTTATAGTTGCAAAACAATTGAAAGGTCCCCAAATGTCCATAGATGGAAGAATGGATTAATGAAATGAGCTATTTTCTTACAATAGAACATCATCTAACAGTGAAGATGAATCTACTATAACTACATACAAAAATATAGACAACTCAGAATATTAAGAACCCTGCAAGCAACCTGATTTAAAAATGGGCAGAAGAATTGTATGGACATTTTCCCAAAGAGGACATGCAGATAGCCAATAGGCACACGAAAAGATGCTCAACATCGCTAATTGTCAGGTAAATGCAAGTCAAAACCATAGTGAGATATCACCTCACACCTGTCAGAATGGCTATCATCAAAAAGACCACAAATAACAAGTGTTGGCAAGGATGTGGAGAAAAGGTAACCCTCATACACTGTTGGTGGAAATGTAAATTGGTGCAGCCACTGTGGAAAACAGTATGCAGGTTTCTCAAAAAACTAAAAATAGAACTATCATATGCCCCAGTAATTCCACTCCTGGGTATATATATGAAAAAAAAAAAAAAACACTAATTTGAAAAGATATGTGCACCGCAATGTTCATAGCAGCACTATTTATAATAGCCAAGACATAGAAAACAACCTAAGTGTCCATTAACAGATGAATGGATAAAGAAGATGCGATATATATGTATGTATGTGTATATATATATATATATATATATATATATATAATGGAATACTATTCAGCCATAAAAGGGAATGAAATTTTGCCATTTGCAGCAACATAGATGGAGGGTATTGTGCTAAGTGAAATAAGTCAGAGAAAGACAAATACTGTACGATACCACTTATATGTGGAATCTAAAAAAATACAACAAACCAGTGAATATTAAAAAAAAAAGAAACAGGCTTACAGATATGGAGAACAAACTAGTGATTTCCATTGGTGAGAGGGAAGGGGGATGGCAATATAGGGGTAGGGGAGTAAGAGGTACAAACTATTATGTATAAATAAGCTACAAGGATATATTGTACAAAACAGGGAATATAGTCAATATTTTATAATAATTATAAATGGAGCATAACCTTTAAAATTGTAAATCACTATATTGTGCAGCTGTAACTTATATAATATTGTACATCAACTATGTTTCAGTTAAAAAAAAGAAAAAAAGAACTCCCTTTTCTCCACACCCTCTCCAGCATTTATTGTTTCTAGATTTTTTGATAATGGCCATTCTGACTGGTGTGAGATGATATCTCATTGTAGTTTTGATTTGCATTTCTCTAATGATTAATGATGTTGAGCATTCTTTCATGTGTTTGTTGGCCGTCTGCATATCTTCTTTGGAGAAATGTCTATTTAGGTCTTCTGCCCATTTTTGGATTGGGTTGTTTGTTTTTTTGTTATTGAGCTGCATGAGCTGCTTATAAATCTTGAAGATTAATCCTTTGTCAGTTGCTTCATTTGCAAATATTTTCTCCCATTCTGAGGGTTGTCTTTTGGTCTTGTTTATGGTTTCCTTTGCTGTGCAAAAGCTTTGAAGTTTCATTAGGTCCCATTTGTTTATTTTTGTTTTTATTTCCATTTCTCTAGGAGGTGGGTCAGAAAGGATCTTACTGTGATTTATGTCATAGAGTGTTCTGCCTATGTTTTTCTCTAAGAGTTTGATAGTTTCTGGCCTTACATTTAGGTCTTTAATCCATTTTGAGCTTATTTTTGTGTATGGTGTTAGGGAGTGATCTAATCTCATACTTTTACATGTACCTGTCCAGTTTTCCCAGCACCACTTATTGAAGAGGCTATCCTTTCTCCACTGTCCATTCCTGCCTCCTTTATCAAAGATAAGGTGACCATATGTGTGTGGGTTTATCTCTGGGCTTTCTATCCTGTTCCATTGATCTATCTTTCTGTTTTTGTGCCAGTACCATACTGTCTTGATTACTGTAGCTTTGTAGTATAGTATATGACTCACATTTTAACAGGATTCTCCTGGGTGCTGTGTTGAGGTAGACTGCAGAGGGTGGGGTGGGAAGGGACAAGGGCAGAAGCTGGCAGATCCACTGTGAGGCTATTGCAATAATTTAGGCAACAGATGATGATATCTTGCACTAAAACTGCGGTAGTGGGAATGATGAGAAGTGGTAGAACTCTGGATATATTTTGAAGGTACAAGGGACAAAATTTGAGGGGTATCGGTGAAGGAGAGGAATCAAGTAGGAAAATGAGTTAACTTAAAAATATTTTTTAAAATAAAAGCACGGTTTGTATGATGATATTGCAAAAATTGTGAGGCACAGCAAGTTAAAGGAATCAGTGACCCCAATGTTTTTAGTCTGAACAAATGGAAGAATAAAATCTTATGTTATTGTCTGAACTTTTCTATATGTTTCAAATATTTTATAATATGTAAATGCTGAGAATAAATAACTTAAGAAAAATTATAAAGATGAATTAAAATATTAATTAGAATATTTGGAGATTTTCAAAAGTAGAATTTAAGGAATAAGCTACTAGAAAACACTGGTAGGAGCATCTCACAGGTAAATATGTACTTTAAAACTTTTTTATAAAATTTTGTATTACAATAATTATCATGTATGCATGATAACAGTAGTTTTATCTATTAAAAATTTTTTAAATTTTTTTATTTATTTATTTTTGGCTGTGTTGGGTCTTCGTTGCTTTCTCTAGTTGCGGCGAGTGGGGGCTTCTCATTGCGGTGGTTTCTCTTGCTGCGGAGCACGGGCTCTAGGTGTGTGGGCTTCAGTGGTTGCAGCATGCAGGCTCAGTAGTTGTGGCGCATGGGCTTTTTTGCTCCACGGCATGTGGGATCTTCCGGAACTAGGGCTCGAACACTTGTCCCCTGCATTGGCAGGCAGATTCCTACCCACTGCACCACCAGGGAAGCACTATTAAATTTTTTTTATCAATGCATCTTCAGCACCTAGAAAAAGGGCAGGCACATAATATGCACTCAAAGAGTCATTTGTTGAATTAAGGAACAAAGAGCCTTATTTTTTCTCAAGGTCCAGTTCTTTCCTTTACCTATTATTTAAACTCTACAAATGCTGTTTGACTTACACCATTCTGTATGACAAGAATTAAGAGACAATGACTTATGTGTCATTATTACCAGAGTAAACTTCAGTTTAAAGAACTTTAAACAGATGATTTTTTTTAGAGATATTTTAATCTGTGAAACAACTTAGCAAGTTAAACTAAAATTCAGAAGAGTTCCTTAAATATTCTTTGTTATGCACTTCTTGGAATGTGTCTACTTATGAGAAATAACAAAAAAATAAGACTACCTTTTGAGATAGAAGATAAAGCAGCTTATGTTCTGCAGGGCAAGATTCTATGTTGGTACATTTATCTTTCTTATTAGGTGATAGCAAAGCTGACTCGAGGAACGCTATGTTTATTCAAGTGTGATTAGCATGCCACTGAGGGTTCACATGATTATTTTAGTTGATGATACACAAACACACCATATTTAAAAATCGGCAATTCCATGGATATTAATGCTTCGGGCTAGGTTAAAGTAGGTATTACAGTGAAAGGAATATGAGTCAACTTAAAATTATTTTTAAAATAATAGCACAGTTGGTATGATGATATTGCAAAAATTGTGACGATCATAAGTGAGACTGAAATTTTAGAAACACTGGGGTAAAGGAATAAGGAAGAGTACAAAGCACATTATATACCATTAATAAGGAGTTATTAATTTGATGAGGTTAGGAAAGGGAATTGGAAATCTGGACTGATACTGTTTCTAAATGATCCATGGACAATGATTCAAGGACAAAGGATAAACAGATGCCATTAAAGAAAGTGTTGGCACTTACCTGTGACTTTATCATAAACAAAGATAGGTGGTACTGGTGTCAATCAGTGGTCAGCTCATTGAGTGTCTGTTGGTCTGTTATATGTCTGTCTTCACATATGTTATCTATTTGAGAAAGAAAACTACAAGAAGACTGGGATGATATCTGTGTAGTCTACCTCCTTTCGTATTGGTAGAGCAAAACATATATGTGGATGTTTAATAATTATTTTAATACTAATGAAAGAGCAGTTTATGATATATGATTTGATTCAGACAACTTTTTCTTAAAGAATAATATGCGTACAGGAAAAAGCATACCATAACTACATACTTCAGTGAATTTTCACACACTGAACAAACCCATAAAACATCATTTACCCTTTGTTTTTAAACTAGCTGCATTGCCTAAACTTATTTGTTCACATTTACCTAAGTGAAATAAAACCCTCAACTACTCATTAGGATTTTGTACCATGCCAGGTCTTAGAACATCATAATCGTTAGTGCTTTTAGTTTTTAGTCTACATGTGAAATAGCTAAGCTTATTTTTCATATTATTTTGTCTTCTGCCTCAATATGTGTTGGGGGGGATGGAGGGGAGGATTGCCATTAGAGCATTATCTCTGGACTGCCATATAGAATTATTTTATTTTATTTTATTTCATTTCACTTCACCTCACCTCCCTTTCATTTTATTTTATTTTTTGGCAGCGCTGTGTGGCTTGCGGAATCTTAGTTCCCCAACCAGGGATTGAACCCAGCCCCAGCAGTGAAAGCTCCGAGTCCTAACCACTGGACCACCAGGGAATTCAAATTCTATTTATTTGAAACACCTTAAATTCCAACAGCAATAGGCCTATTACCTTTATTTTCTCTCCTTTTGTTCAATTAAAATTTCAAATAGAAATCACATGTGCATTATTATTAACCAATGAAATTATCTTGCTTGGGTATATTTTAAGTAAGTTGCTAAATTCTAACTTATTAACAATTATGGCTTTCTTCTGGCCACTTCTCTTCTGTGATCATAGTTAAACACTGTAAAACAGAGATGGAGAACCCACCAAATCTAACCCTCTTCCTGTGATAATTGTGTTCTGGGCTTCTTAGCTGCACCTAAAATAATTTTTCCTTGGTGGATTATTATGATTTTCAAATTCACAAGAGAAATTCTCAAACTTCAAGGATTAGAGGAATTTAAAAGTTAGAAATATTTGGTAGCATTTTAATTAAAAATTCAAGTTGATTTGATAATGAGCAATTACCTATTTTGAATTTCACTGCACAGTACAGTGAAAACAGAATACATTTTTGCACGAATCCTTTAAAAATTACTATTAATCTTTCTCTGAACTTTTTTTTTCTTGTTTCCTTACTTTTTGTTGTTGTTGTTCTTCCTCCTTGTAAATCTACCTCCATTGCATTTTTCTCCTACATTGAGTCCTTTATAACTCAAAATCTTTCTCCTCTTCCTTGGTGTGTGTGTGTGTCTCCTTTGCTCTGAATCTTTGGTCTGTTTTGTTCATCTGGTAATTTTTATGTTCTCTCTGTCTCTGTCTATCTCTCTTTCTCTCTGGCTTCTTCCTTTCCATCTTCCCTCCCTCCATGCTATTTCTGCTCCTCTTTCTTTTGGGTGAAAACTGAGAGAATTTATCTTGAGAGCTCAGGGCAAAGAATACCTGATTAATTTGAAAATCATAATTTTGTAGATTTGTTTTCTTTTTAATCCATTATGTTTATTTAACCACGTCTCTTTGCCATTGACAGGCTATTATAAATAAAAATAACAGTAATCTTTGTGAAGTACAAGAATAAAATAATAATAAATATGAACATGGTTCCCATAAAAATGTGGTTTCTTAAATATTAAAATTTTCCAAAAAATCTATTTTCTAGTTAGTTTTAAAAATAATGAATGTTGGGACTTCCCTGGTGGTGCAGTGGTTAAGAATCCACCAATGCAGGGGACATGGGTTTGAGCCCTGGTCTGGGACGATCCCACATGCCGCAGAGCAACTAAGCCCATGCGCCACAACTACTGAGCCTGCGCTCTAGAGCCCGCGAGCCACAACTACTGAGCCTGCGTGCCTAGAGCCCATGCTCTGCAACGAGAAGCCACTGCAATAAGAAGCCCACACACTGCAACGAGGAGTTGCCCCCGCTCACCACCACTAGAGAAAGCCCACGTGCAGCAACGAAGACCCAACGCAGCCAAAAATATAAATAAATAAATAAAATAAAATAATATATATTATTTCAATGACTTCAATAGTCACTAAGATTCTTAGGAAAATGAGTATTATATTCTAACATCCTCTACTTGCATAAGTCAAAGGGCAGTATGTGTTTTAAGAAAAAAGCTAAGGAAAATAGACCAATATTTAGACATATGCTAGAGAAAATCTTGAACTTCAATAGAAAAAAAAATCATATAAGCATAAAAGTTAAATCAAAAACCAAGAGCAAATGCCAGCAACAAAAAGAATCAAACTATGCTCAGGTTTTTCTTCTATGATACTACATACTAGAAAGCAATGAAATAATGTCTTTGTACTTAAAAGAGATGGAGTCCCAAGACTTTTATACTTAGTCAAGATGTCACTTCATATGTGAAGGTGAAAGACAGAGATGCAAGGGATCTGAAAATACGTACTACCCATAACCCTTCCTGAAAAAAATACTCAGATTCTAGTCAACCAAGAGAGTAGTCAAAATAGAGATCAAAGGGTGGAGAGATCACTGTATTGAAGGATGGAAGGTTAGAATTAAAAACCCATTTAATTGTAAAATTGTACTGTAATAATTATTATGAACAATTACAAAACAAAATATTATTAGCAAGTATTAAAAGATACATAACGTAAAGGTAAAAATAACTTGAATATAAGAAATGAGTTAAATTCCCCAGACAGATGGGGAAAAATAATGAGATATGGGAAAAGTTAAAATGTTCTGATAACTTTTTTTATGTGTGCAATTCAAAGACTTTAGTATATTCACAGAGTTATGCATCCATCACCACAATCCTAGAATATTTTCATTACCTCAGAAAGAAACTTTACACCCCTTAGCCATCAGCCTACAACCTCACAAGTACCACCAAACTCAGGCCTAGGCAACCGCTAATCTACTTTCTGTCTCTATAGATTTCCCTAATCTGGACATTTCATATAAATGAAATCATACAACATGTGATCCTTTGTGACTGGCTTCCTTCTCTTAGCATGTTTTTAAGATTCTTCTGTTTTGTACCGTGTATCAGGACTTCATTCCTTTTTATAGCCAAATAGTCCATAGATATACTGTATTCGTTTGTTGATTGTCGTTTGGGTTTTTTCCTACCTTTTGGTTATTACAGATAATGCTGCTATGAAATTTTGTGTGTAAGTGTTTGTGTGAACATATATTTCATTTCTCTTGGGTGTATGCCTAGGACTATTGAATCATGTGGTAACTCTGTGTTTAACCATTTGAGGAACTGCCAGACTGTTTTTCAAAGTGGCTGCACCATTTAACATTCCCACCAGCAATGTATGAGTGTTCTAATTTGTACATATTCTAGCCAATGCTTATTATCTACCTTATTGATTGTAGCTGTCCTTGTGTGAAGTGGTATCTCATTGTGGTTTTGATTTGCATTTCTCTAAGGATTAATGATACTGAGCATCTTTCCATGTGCTTATTAGTTATTTGTATATTTTTTGGTGTCACGAATATTCAGATCTTTTGCCAGTTTCTTAATTGGGTTGTCTCTTTTGTTGTTGTTAAGTTGTAATTGTTCTTCATATATTCTGGATACTAGACGCATATCAAATATATAACTTGCAAATATTTTCTCCCATTCAATGGATTGTCTTTTCACTTTCTTGAAGAAGCTCAAAAGTTTTAAATTTTGATGAGGTTCAGTTATCTATTTTTTTCTTGTATAGTTTGCGCTTTTGGGTATCATAGCTAAGAAAACATTGCCTAACTCAAAGTCACAAAGATATTCATCTAGGTTTTCTTCTAAGAGTTTCTTTATAGTTTTAACTCCTACATTTAAGTCGATGATCCTTTTTTTTTTTAACATCTTTATTGGGGTATAATTGCTTTACAATGGTGTGTTAGTTTCTGCTTTATAACAAAGTGAATCAGCTATACATATACATATATCCCCATATCTCCTCCCTCTCGTGTCTCCCTCCCACCCTCCCTATCCCACCCCTCTAGGTGGTCACAAAGCACCAAGCTGATCTCCCTGTACTATGCAGCTGCTTCCCACAGCTATCTATTTTACATTTTGTAGTGTATATATGTGATGATCCTTTTTTGATTAATTTTTGTAAATGGTGTGATATTCAACTTTATTTTTGTGGATGGTAGAAGTTCAACTTCTTTCTTTTATATGTGGATATTCCATTATCCCAGCACCATTCATTGAAAAGACTATTTTCCTACTGAATTTTCTTGGCATCCTTGTCAAAAATCAATTGAACATAAATGTGAGAATTTATTTCTGGATTCTCAATGCTATTCCATTGGTCTATATGTCTATCCTTATGCCAGCACCACACTATTTTGATTACTATAGCTGTTAGTAAGTTTTGAGATTGGGGAGTATGAGTCCTCCAACTCTGTTATTCTTTGTCAAGATTATTTTGGCTATTCTGGGCTTCTTGCACTTCCATTTGAATTTTAGAATCAGCTTGTCCAATTCTGCAAAAAAATGGCAGCTGAAGTTTTGACTGAGATTGCATTGAATCTATAGATCAATTTGAGGAGTATTGCTATCTTAACAATATGAAGAACTCCGTGAATCCAAGATGTCTTTCCATTTATTTAGGTCTTTAACTTCTCTCAATGACTTTTTGTAGTTTCCATTGTATGTCTTGTCCTTTTTTTGTTATATTTATTCCCAAGTATTTTATTCTTTTTGATGCCATTGAGAATGATATTTTCAACTTGTAATGTCTGATTTTTATTGGTAGTATATAGAAATGAATTTGATTTTTGTATATTAATTTTGTATGCTGCAACCTTGCTAAACACATTTATTAGTTCTAGTACTTTTTGTGAGTATAATGGAATTTTCTACATAAAAAATCATGTCATCTACATTCAAAATAGTTTAATTTCTTCCTTTCCAATCTTGAAGCTTTTTTTTTTTTTTTAACCTTACTGCACTGGATAGAAACTCCAAGGCAACGTTGGATAGAAGATGTAATGAGAGTAGGTATCCATGTCTTGTTCCTGATCTTAGAGGGAAATCATTTAGTTTTTCACCATTAAGTATGTTGTTAGCAGTAGTTTTCTTCATCAGTGTCCTTTATCAGGTTGCGAAAGTTTCCTCTTTTTCCTAATTTGCTGAGAGCTTTTATCAGGAATGGATGTTGGATTTTGTCAAATTATCTTGTGTCTATTGAGATGATTATGTGGTTTTTATCCTTTATTCTGTTTTATTACATTGATGATTTTTGTATGTTAGACCTTGCCTTCCTGGGATAAATTCCATGTGGTTGTGGTGCATAACCCTTTTTATACGTAGCTGAATTTGATATGTTAGTGTCTTCTTGAGAATTTTTGCATCTGTTTTCCTAAAGATGCAAAAATACTTATAAAATATTTTTAAATATTCATGAAATATTGGTTTGTAGTTTTCTTTCCTTGTGGTGTCTTTGGTCTTGATGTCAGAGTCATACTGGCTTCAAAGAATGAGTTAGAAAGTGTTCCCTCCTCTGTTATCTTTTTGGAAGAGTTTGTGAAGGATAGGTGTTAATTTTTCTTTAGAAGTTTGGTAGAATTCAGCAGTGAAGACGTCAGGGCATGTACCTTCATTTCTGGGAAGATTTTTGGTTACTAATTCAATCTCTCCAATTGTTGTAAGTCTATTCAAATTTTCTATTTATTCTAGAGTCCATTTTGTCCTTCTAGGAATTTGCCTATTTCATGTAAGTTATCTAATTTGTTAGCATACTACTCTTCATAGAATCCCCATAACCCTTTTATTTGTAAGGTCAGTAGTGATGTCCCCTTTTCATTTCTGATTTTAGTAATTTGAGTCTTCTCTCTTTTTATTGCTTGGTCAAGCTACTTAAAAGTTTGTCAATTTTGTTCATCTTTTCAAGAAACCAGCTCTTGGTTTTGTTGGGTTTTTTATATATATTTTTATTCTCGATTTCATTTATTTCCACTCTGATCTTTTTGTTTCCTTCCTTTTGTTTGCTTTAGTTTTAGTTTGCTCTTCTTTTGTGGTTTCCTATAGTGGAAGGTTAACTTATTGATTTAAACTCTTCCTTCTACTTTAATATAGATGTTTAAAGTTATAAATTTCAGTCTAAACATTGCTCTATGCATATGTTGGGGTATCTTTTCCATGCTGTAAGGAGGTGGTTTACAACTGTGCCTTTGCCTTCATTTTCTACTTGTGCAGAGCCTCAAGGTCAGTAAGAGGTGAGAAATTATGGCCTTCTCAGGTCTTTCTTGAGCATGAGCAGAGCACTGCACCTGCACATGGCTTTCTAGGTTCCCAGGAATATGTTGGAGCTTTGCAACATGGACATCTCATTCTATATTTTTTTCCTTTTAATTTTTTTGGTCAGGCTCTTAGTATCTCCAACTCGTATAATTGCCTCATGCACCTGCAATGTTAAACAATTGACACTACTTGTTTTTGGCAAATGTCCTATAAGGATAAGGCTATTCACACAGAGTGAGCTCTGATTCAGGTAAAATAAGGACTAACCTTGATAAAGGAGTTTTTCAAGGAGTTAAAAGTTCAAATAGTGACAATGCTCTATTTGATGGAATAGAAAGGTTGGGATGGGATGGAAAGGTTGGGAGTTTCTAGTCCATTCTGCCCCTCCCCACCAGTGGCTGCCCAAGCTTCTGGTTTTCACAACTATCATAGTTGTGAGGCCATTGGTTTTTAAGTCTACCTTGAACTGAGGGGAGTGGCATGGGAATAGGGCACATTAAAAGCCACCAAGCTCACTGTTCTTATTGATATTCAGCTGTTTTTCTGAGTAAATGATCCTAGAATATTGCAAGCCTTTGGTTAATTTCCAGAGTTCTGAATAAGTTGATTTTGACAATTTTTGTCATTGTTCTCTTGCTTTTATGGATGAGCAGATTGTCATAGGTCCTTACTACACCATTCTGGAAATGTTTCTACACAAGTGCATTTTTAGATTTCCACATTTATACAGAGTGTTTGGGGGTGCTATATTTTATTGTTTATTTTCAATTAATTGCATTTTGATCATGTGCCAAACATTAAATTATAGAAGCCAGATTAAAAAGTTAAAGGGAAACAGATAAAATTCATTTTAATAATATGTCTTATTTAGCACACTAGATCCAGAATGTTATAATTTCAACCTGTAATCAATATAAAAATTATTAATGAGATTTTTTTACCATACTAAGTCTTTGAAATGCTGTATGTGTTCATGTTTTTATGTTTTATTTAGTATAGTTGGCAAACAATAAACTGTATATGTGTAAAGAATAGAGTGTAGTGGGTTTTGTATTGTATATACCCATGAAAGCATCAATACAGTCAAACTAATAAAAATATCCTTCATTTCAAAAGTTTTCTCATGATTCCTTGCAATTACTTCCCTGGCTCACCTATCTCAAAGCAAGCACTGATACGCTCTCTGACACTAGAGATTAGTTTGCTTTTTCTAGAATTTTATATAAATGAAATCATATAGTATGTACTGTTTTATCTGGTTTTTTTCTCTCAGCACAATTATTTTAGCATTCATCCATGTTGTTGAGTATATCTATAGTTCACCCATTTTTGTTACTATTCTATTGTATGGATATGCCCCAAATGGTTTATCCATTGGCTTATTGGTGAATGCTATGGTCTGAATATGTGTCTCCCACTCAAATTCATGTGGTGAAATTCTAATCCCTAATGTGACAGTATTAGGAGGAAGAGCCTTTAGGGAGTGATTAGGTCAGGAGAGCGGAGCCCTCATGAATGAGAGTAATGATCTTATAAAAGAGATCTAGAGAGCTCCCTTACTTCTACTGCCATGTGGAGATACAAAGAAAAGTCTGTAGCCCAGAGAGGGTCCTCACCCAACCATGCTGGCACTCTGATCTTGGGCTTCCGGGTTCCAGAACCAAGAGAACCCAATATCTGTTGTTTATAAGCCACCCGGTTTATGGCATTTTGTTATAACAGCCCAAACAGACTAAAACAGTAGATATTTTGGTTGTTTTTAGTTTGGGCTATTACAAGTGAAACTATTAGAAACATTCATGTAGATAATTTTGTGTGGATATACGTTTTCATTCCTCTTGGGTAAATACATAGTAGTGAAATGGCTGAATCATATAGTATATGTTTGTTTAAGAAATAGCCAAACTGTGGTTGTATTATTTTACAATCCCACCAGAAGTATATGAGAGTTCCAGTTGCTACATATTCTCACCAATATATGGTCACTCTTTAATTAGAGACATTCTAATAGGTGTGCAGTGCTATATCATTTGGGTTTGATTTGTATTTCCTGAATGACAAATGATTTTGAGCATTTTTTTTCATGTGTTTATTTGCCATTCAAATATATGCTTTGGTAAAATGTTTGTCCAAATCTTCACCCATTTTTTATCGGGTTGTTTATTTTCTTATTATTGAGTTTTGAGAATTCTTTGTATAGTCTAGATGAAAGTCCTTTATCAGATAGGTGATTGACAAATATGTTCTCCCAGTCTGTGACTAGTCTTTTCATTTCTTAACAGTGTTTGTTTTGTTTTATTTTGTTTTGTTTAATTTATTTTTGGCTGTGTTGGGTCTTCGTTGATGTGTGGGGGCTCTCTCTAGTTGTGGAGAGCAGAGGCTACTCTTAGTTGCGGTGCGCAGGCTTCTCACTGCAGTGGCCTCTCTTGTGGTGGAGCACAAGCTCCAGGCACGTGGGCCTCAGCAGTTGCAGCAGGTGGGCTCAGTAGATGTGGCTCGGGGGCTCTAGAGCACAGACTCAGTAGCTGTGGCGCACAGGCCCAGCCCCTCTGCAGCATGTGGGATCCTCCCGGACCAGGGCTCGAACCCATGTCCCCTACACTGGCAGGCGAATTCTTAACCACTGTGCCACCAGGGAAGTCCCTCTTAACAGTGTTTTTTGAAGATAAGAAGTTTTTTAAAATTTGATGAAATCTAATTTACCTTTTTAAAAAGTGTATTGTGTACTTGTTATGTCATAGAGGGACCCTTTGCCTAACAACATAAGGTTAGAAGATTTTCTCCTATGTTTTCTTCTAGATGTTTTTTAGGTTTAAATTTAGGTCTATGATCCATTTTAAGTTAATTTTTATATATGGCACAAAGTACAGATTGAAGCTATCTTTTTTTTTTTGCATATGTATAGTCAATTCTTTTAGTGCTGTTTTGTTGAAAAACTATCCGTTCTCTGCTGAATTTTATTTTTCCCTTTGTTGACAATCAAATGACGGTATATATGTGGGTTTATTTCTTCATTTCATTGATCTATTTGCCTTATTGACACTAATATCACACTATCTTGGTTTCTATAGCTTTATAATAAGTCTTCAAGTCAGGTAGTGTAAGTTATCTAACTTTGCTCTTTTTAAAAGTCGTTTTGGCTGATCTAAGTCATTTGCATTTCCATATGAGTTTTAGAATCACTTTGTCAATGACAACAAAAAGGCCTACTTGGATTTTGATTGTGATTACACTGTAACTATAGGTCAATTAGAGGAAAATTGACATTCTAACAATATTGTGTCTTCTGACCCATGGATATGGTATATCTCTCTATTTAGACATTCTCTAATTTCTCTTAGCTGTGTTTCACAGCTTTTCCAGTAGACAAGTTTTGCATATCTTTTTTCAACTATCCTTAAGTATTTTATATTTATGATGCTATTATATTTGGGTTTTTAATTTCACTTTTTTTTCTTTTATAAAGAAATGCCATTGATTTTTGTATAGTAGGTGTATCCTGGTAACTTGCTAAACTTACTTTTTAATTTTGGTAGTTTTTTTTTTTTTTAATACCAAAGGATTTTCTATTTGGACAATCATGTTTGCATATAAATTAGTTTTACCACTTCTTTTACAATTTGAATGTTTTTAGTTTCTTTTTCTTGCCTTATTGCACTAGCTAAATTCCCCAGTATAATGTTGAAAAAATTGATGAGAGTGAATGTCCTTGCCTCATTCCTACTTGGGGGAAAAACGTTCAATATTTTACCAGTAAGTATGATACTAGCTGTATGTTTTATGTAGATTCTCTCTAGCAGAGAAAGTTCTCTTTCAATCCTAATTTGCTAAGAGTTTATTTTTACTCTGAAGAGGATGTTGGATTTTATTAAGTAGGTTTGTTTCCATGTATTGTGAGATTATCAGAGATTATAATGCAGTTTTTAAAATAATTCTATTAATATGGTTAGTTACATTGGTTTATTTCCTCAATTGCCATTTAAAGGATATCTCAATTTGTACTTCAGTTGTATCAATTATAGCTTCATTTTAAGTGTTCAATATCCCCATGTGAGTATTGGCTACTGTATTAGGCAGTGCTGCTCTCTATGTTCTTAGCCACTCTGCTTACTACTTTCTACAATTACCCAGAAAGCAACTCAGCCAGACTCCTTCCACCCAAAGAACAGAAAACACACAATTTGAAACTTAACAGCTGTGTGAATTAGCTATTATTCTTTCTAAGTGACAGATTATAAAACTGAGATCCAAAAAGCTTGATGTCACACACATGCTTGTGAAAGAAAAAGAGAGAAAGAGAACCTAAGGGACAAGAGTTCTTTTCATTACAGAATCTGCTTTCAATAGCTTTAGGAGGAAAACAAAAACAAAAAAAAATAAGTTCATTATAGACCAACACCTGAGAAAACAATAAATAACCTAGCAAGATGAAGAAAATCTTAAAAAGGCAGAGCCAAGCAGAATCAAAATGCTCAAAATCCCTTCTTGGTCAAAAAATAGGCCTGGCACCTGGGTTAGAGTCTTGTGAGGTGAGGTTGAAAAGAGAAGTGGGGTTGGGAGTGATGGCCTCTCTCTTATGGGCAGGGAAACAATCAGGAACCAAAGTCTAAGTTTTGGCCAAAGAAACAAGAGTAGTCTGGAAATGTCAAATTCGGGGCAGAAAGAAAGAACAGGATATGAAATAAATGATTATCAAAAGTAGTTAAACCGGGCTTCCCTGGTGGCACAGTGGTTGAGAGTCTGCCTGCCGATGCAGGGGACGCAGGTTCGTGCCCCGGTCCGGGAAGATCCCACATGCCGCGGAGCGGCTGGGCCCATGACCCATGGCCGCTGAGCCTGCGCCTCTGGAGCCTGTGCTCCGCAACAGGAGAGGCCACAACAGTGAGAGGCCCGCGTACTGCAAAAAAAAAAAAAAAAGTAGTTAAACCACTTAAGCACAATGGCTTATGATGTGGAAACAAGATTGCTGCCCCAAAGCAAGAGTAAACAAGAGGTAAAAGAGACTTTCACAAGGATCCTGCTGATGTGAGGGAGACATACAAGGGTACATTCACTGAGATGCATAAAGCTTCTAGACTTCATTGCATGTCTGCTGGAATTATTAATGCAGCTATAACAATTCCATAATAATTACATATAACAACTCCAAGTATAATATATAATAATATATACCATGGCATATAATTCCTAATAATTAATATTAATTATTAATAATTATTACAAACAGAAAAAGTTCTTTGTAGATCTGGAAACTCCCCAAACACACAATAAAGATAAATGTGGATTCTTCCCACTTGATTTTTTAAAAAAATATTTATTTATTTGGCTGCACCAGGTCTGAGTTGCAGCATGTGGGATCTTCATTGATGCATGCAGAATCTTTAGTTGCGGCATGCAGGATCTAGTTCCCTGACCAGGGATCAAACCCAGGCCCCTTGCATTGGGAGAGCAGAGCCTTAACCACTGGACCACCGGGGAAGTCCCAGACTTCATCTTAACTTCATCAGGTGGCTAGAGGTATTTCACTCCCACTAGAAAACCTAGTCCCACACCAGGACCAGGAACCAATCTTGTCCTTTATTATGAGGAATTTAAGGAACTCTAATGCAATAGCTCAGGTGACACCTTAGCTGCTAGCCCAGCTTTGCTCTTCTTCCAGGACTTGGGTTATTCTGCTTTATTCTTACTATTAATGATAACCCCAGAGTTCAAAAGATCTAAATCTCATGCCCTGTGGTCAGACCTCTCTTTGACAGCCTCCCTGTCTAAAAAGCTGTCTCAGCAGTGCCTTCACTCATAGTTCTTGTCTCTACATATGACGGGAAGGCATTAAAATTTGAATTTTGGCTTTTGCTGTATAGTTAAGATTATTCATCTTTCAAATTTCTTATTGTGTACATTTTAGTAATTTGTCCTCTTGATCCAAATGGTCACATTTTATTGACATGCAGTTATTTATAATATTTTATTAGCCTTTTAATGTCTATGGTAGCTATAGCAATGTCTACTTTTTATTTCAGTTATTGATAATTTTTCCTTTTCTCATTTTTGTTATTGGTCTTACTAGGTGTTTATCAATTTTATTAATCTTTCCAAAGAACCAACTTTTGGTTTTGTTAATTTTCTCAGTTGCATGTTCATTTTCCAATTCACTGATTTCTGCTCTTAACTTTCTTTTCTTCTACCTTTTTGGATTTAATTTGTTATCTTTAAAATAGGTTATTGGCATGGAGACTTAAATAATTGACTTTCAATCTTTTTTATTTTAATATTGAGCTTAAAGCTAAATTTTTGAAGCACTGTTTTAGTTGTATCCCACAAATTTTGTTATATTTTTGTTCTACTCAATTCAAAATATTTTACAATTTCCACTATGTTTTCTTCTTTCATCTGATTTTTGGAACTATTTTACTCAATTTCCCAAACTTTTGGGATTTAAAAATCATCTTTCTGTTATTGATTTTTAGTTTAATTTCATTGTGGTCAGAAAAAAATTTTGGATTACAAATTTGGTCCTTCATAATTTGTGAAGAATTGCTTTATAGCCCTGCATATAGTCTAATTTGGTAAATGTTCTATACTTTTGAAGAAGTGTACTTGAGAAGAATATGTATTCTGCAGTAGTTGGGGGATGGAGTTCTGTATATGTTGAATAGGTCATACTGATCAACTATGTTGTACAGATCTTCTACATGCTAATTTTTTGTCAGTTTTATCTGTTACTCAGAGATGTGAATTGAAATCTCCAACTATCTTTATCTGTATCTCTTTATAGTTCTCTCAGTTTTTGCTTTGTATATTTTTGTTTGTTTGTTTGTTTTTGTTTTGCGGTACGCGGGCCTCTCACTGTTGTGGCCTCTCCTGTTGCGGAGCACAGGCTCCAGACGCGCAGGCTCAGCGGCCATGGCTCACGGGCCCAGCCGCTCCGCGGCATGTGGGATCTTCCCGTACCAGGGCACGAACCCCTGTCCCCTGCATCGGCAGGCGGACTCTCAACCGCTGCGCCACCAGGGAAGCCCCTTTGCATATTTTTTGAAGCTACGTTTTAAAATGTGCCTAAGGGACTTCCCTGGTGGTCCAGTGGTTAGGGTTCTGGGATTCCACTGCTGGGGGCTCGGTTCGATCCCTGGTCCAGGAACTAAGACCCCACAAGCCGCACAACCAAAATAAATAAATAAATAAATGAAAATAAATTAAAATGTCCTAAGATAACACAGCTAGTACGTGAAAAAGCTGAGACAAACTCAGGTCTGACTGGAAAGTATTCAATACAGTACTTTATAGTACTCATCTCAGAATACTGACTGTAAATCATATCATTTAATTAAAATGATGTAAAAATTATAGAACTTTTTGAAACAAAAAATGATTTCAAAAAATCAAAAAATGTTAATCTAACTCATTAATTTGAATCATTCTTGGGGTAGGAAGAAATTGGCAAAGGAAAGACCAGTCACAGAGAATGTCTTTCTAAAATTCTACCTCTTCAATCTTCTGCTACTGGAAAATAATTTTGATTGAAGTTCTCAAGTTGCTTTCCCACTTCTCTTCATTTACACTGAAATCTCACAATAGGAAGTAGAGGAGTTCTTAAACTAAAAGACTGTGAAACTGACATTCATATAGAAGAATGGCTCCTTTCCAGGAGCTTAACTTTCTTCTCAAAACATTTTAATGAGCCACGTGGTATAAGACAGCACATATCAAGAATCGTCACTATTCTCTCTTTCTTTCCTTAGTTCTTCCTTTCTTTCTTTTCGAAAGCATTAATAGCCTTTGACTCTCTTCTCCCCGTGTAGTATACGTCATATCCTACTGTGCATCCATCTGTTCTATTTCAATATAACTTCAGGGATAAAGAAACATTCAAGGGCCCAAAAACCATATGCTGGTGGGATTTTTGTTTCTATTTTGTTAATAAATACAATGGGGAAAGAAAAATGAAGAAAAATTCTAACTCATCTTTGTAAATACTTAACTAGAGAAATGTTTAGTGTTATAATTTTAAAATTGAAATATGACTGTACATTAGGTTTTGAGGACTTAGATCACAAAAAGGGCTGGGATGTGAAAGAAGGAAATAATATTGGAGAGATGTTCTGACTACCTTCCATCCTCAGAAGAAAGCTAGTCCTGGGTTGGAAACAGGACACAGGTGATGAAAAATTAAAGGATTAGGCAAAAGAACCTCTTGCCCCCAAATGAACAGGCTAACAGGAAAATTAAAAGCTCTTTACTAGACGGGGCTTTGAAAATTGTCATTCAAAAGCAGGCTTTGGGGGGCTTCCCTGGTGGCGCGGTGGTTGAGAGTCCGCCTGCCGATGCAGGGGACACGGGTTCGTGCCCCGGTCCGGGAAGATCCCACATGCCGCGGAGCGGCTGGGCCCGTGAGCCACGGCCGCTGAGCCTGCGCGTCCGGAGCCTGTGCTCCGCAACGGGAGAGGCCACAACAGTGAGAAGCCCGCGTACCGCAAAAAAAAAAAAAAAAAAAAAAAAAAAAGCAGGCTTTGGATGCTCCAGATCTTCTGGCCAAATCCTAAATTCTGTACAAGAAATTCCTTCCTGATTTCCCTTTGAAAGAAACTATCCTGAGATAAGATTAGTCTGGGTCATCTGGAGGTATCTTCTTCTGTTTAGAAAAAAGAAAGAAATATGCCATTCCAAGACCAAAAAATTTAACTTTTGTATTATAAAAAAGACCATGTTTATTTTTCAAGTGAAACAGTGACCCCTAGTGGACAAAACACTTCGGTAAATAGAGCTAAATATTCTATTTCTGTCATTAAGAAAAAAATGATTTAAAAAATTTGTATCTTAAAAAAAAAAATTTGTATCTTAATAAATGTTTTTTCCCCCTAGATGCAGCTCAGTGGCAACTGATGGAAAAAACTTCTCACATTTATACTAAAAAGGCTCTCAGTGATTTGTGTGACCAGGGCCTTGGGCCCCATAGAGAGCTGTTCAGCAGGATATTAGGTAATGTCCAGCACCCGCAGAACTCACCTGGGCAAGGGAACAAGACCTGTTCCCAGCCACCTTTCTTCCCTCCATTAGAACTCTGATGGTGTGTTCTGATAATAGCCATACTTTGGAGGAGGCTCTGATCATACCCCTTCAGGGTATTTGGAGATCACAATGAAGTAATATTTCTTAGAGGCCAGGAATGGAGTCTAGTTAGAGTCCAGAATGGGAGAAGAGGATTAAAGTTAGAGTTCTAAGTAAGATGTGTGCACGAGGAAGAGGTGTTTCTTAATTCTATAGTTTAATAGACTAACGTAGAGCAAGTATAAGGCAAGCAAGCCATTGATAAGTTCTAAATTGCTCTTTGTTCTCTTTCAAGTTTAATCTTGTTAAGAAGTCCTAGAGAATTGCCCTGACCTTCTCTAGAACAGGACTGGTTCTAATATATAAATAGACACCTGGTCCTGATGACTAAAGAAAGCTCCCACTTGTTCAGTATCTACTCCAAGCAAGGCATTGTGCTAAGATTTTATGCACATTAAATCAGACCGTATTTAATACACACAATCCTGATGTGTTGGCATTTATATCTCTTTTTACATATAAGAAAAACGAGGCTCAAAACAAGTTCCATAACTTAAGTAGCAGAATCAGAGATCAAATCTCAGTTATTTCCATTCTAAGTCCCGTTACCTTTTCAGTGTATATTGCCTCCTGCCACACGGATAGAAGAAAAAGAAAATGGACACTGTTCTTCATTTCTTCTCTAGAAAACTGATGGAGCACTTTTACTGTTATCCTGAATTGAAAAATAACATATTTCCTCCCCTGCTTTGCACTACCAAATTTGGTATATTGTATATTTTTCAGCTTCAGGGGAGATTGACAATGATGCTGCTTCATTAGAACTTTAAAAACATCATCAGACTTTGATTTACCTTAGCAGAGAGATGAGAGTATGGCTACTGGAATCAGTTGCTTAGATTTGAATCCTGGCTCACCTATTTATTTGCTGCATGACCTTGGCAAGTTACTTAACTTATCTGGGCCTCAGTTTCCTCATTTATAAATGGGATAATAATATCTAATTCATAGGTTGTTGTGAGGATTGAGTAAAGTGCTTAGAACAGTGCCTGGCACATAGCAAGAGCTCAATATCATCATTATTGTCAACATTATTTCTAATAATATATTAAAAAGTAACAAGTTATTGCATTTAATTATTTAATAACTTTATTGAGGTATAATTTACATAATATAAATTCACCCATTTTTAACAGTACAATTCAATGATTTTTAGTAAGTGCACTAAATATTGCAACAATCACCACAATTCCATTTTAGAACATTTCCATCACCCCAAAAATGTCACTTGTCCCTTTTTATAGTTAATACCCACTCCCATCCTCAGCGCCAAACCACCATGGATCTGCTCTGTCTCTATAAATTTGCCTTTCCTAAACATTTCGTTTAAATGGAATCATACAATCTGTAGTCTTTGTGTTTGGCTTCTTTCACACAGCATGATGTTTCTGAGGCTCAGCCATGCTGTAGCATGTATTAGTAGTCTATTAATTGCTGAGTAATATTCCATCGTATGAATATATACATCATAGTTACCCATTCACCAGCTGATGAACGTTCAGGTTGTTTCCACTCTTGGGCTCTTCTGAATACTGCTGCTGTGAACATTCACATGCTAGTCTTTGTGTGGACAGATGCTTTCAGTTCTCTTGGGTAATATCTACGAGTGGAATTATTGGATTATATGGGAAATTTTTTAACATTTTCTTTTTTGACTGTACCCTGGGGCTTGCAGGATCTTAGTTCTCTGACCAAGGATTGAACCTGGGCCCTTGGCAGTGAGAGTGCGGAGTCCTAACCAGTGGACCACCAGGGAATTCCCTTAACTTTTTAAAAAAATAAATTTATTTATTTTTATTTTTGACTGCGTTGGGTCTTCGTTGCTGTACACAGGCTTTCTCCAGTTGTGATGAGAGGGGGCTACTGTTCGTTGTGGTGCGTGGACTTCTCATTGTGGTGGCTCCTCTTGTTGCCGAGCATGGGCTCTAGGCACGTGGGCTTCAGTAGTTGTCGAACGCAGGCTCTAGAGCACAGGTTCAGTAGTTGTGGCTCATGGGCTTAGTTTCTCCATGGCATGTGGGATCTTCCTGGATGAGGGATCGAACCCGTGTCCCCTGCATTGGCAGGCAGATTCTTGACCACTGCGCCACAAGGGAAGTCCCCTCTTAACTCTTTAAGTAACTGCCAAATACACCTGTTATTCCACTCAGTTTTAAATTGGGCTGCTTGGCCTCTTTTTAACGAGTTGCACAAAATGTCTTAATAAATTTTTAAGGATTATTTTACTCCAGTTTGATGGAAATCCATAGACTTCCCTTAGGTCAAGTTGGTTGATAATGTTTAAGATGATTATAACCTTGCCGATTTTCTGTCTAATTATTATTTTAGTTTTTGATAGTAGGATATTAAAGTCCCTAGTTATTATTGTTGAATTGTATTCCTTCCTTCAATTCTCTCAGTTTTTGCTTCATATATTTGGAGATCTATTATTAAATACATAAACGTTTATAATTATCTTCCTGATGGATTGATCATTTTTTCATTACAGTATATCCCTTTTCTCCTATAGAAACTTTTTTTTTTTGGTTTTAAAATCTGTTTTGTCTGATATTATAGCCACTCCAGCTTTCTTATGGATATTTTTTGCATCATTTTACTTTCAACCTATTAAATCTATGAATCCAAACTGTATCTCTTACAGACAGCATGTAGTTGGATCCCATTTATTTATCTTATATCTCTGCCTTCTAACTGAAGTGCTTAATCCATTCACATTTAATGTAATTACTTGCTTGGTTAGATTTATGCCCACTATTTTTCTATTTGTTTCTTTATGTCTCATGTCATTATTGTTCCTCTGTTCGAACTTTATTGCCTTCTTTTGCATTAAACCAATATTCCTCAGCGTGCAATTTTAATTCCTTTGTTCACTTTTAAGCTTTTTGAGTTCTTTTCTTAATGGTTGCTCTAGGGAATATGGTATGTATCTTTATCACAATCTGCTTCAGGGTTATACTGACCAATTCCAGTAAAATATGCAAACTTGCTCTGATATACCTTCATTTGTCCCCTCCTCCTACACTGAGGGATGGATTGAGATAGACGGTCTCAAAGGTCCCAAATATTTTAAAGAGATAGAAAGTAAAAAGGAAAAATAAATGCTGTCTTTCAGGAAAAGAATACACAGAGAAAAGGCATGAATCAAGAAACAGCCTGTTTATTGGCATATAATGCAATAGAGACATGAGAAAAGAGATGACACAGGCCAGATCAATGAAGGACCTTGCTAAATCAACGGAGGAAGAGTTGGTAGGGCACAAATTATTTTATTTTATTTTATTATAAATTAATTAATTAATTTATTTATTTATGTCTGCGTTGGGTCTTCATTGCTGCATGCAGGTTTTCTCTAGTTGCGGCAAGCAGGGGCTACTCTCATTGCGGTGCATGGGCTTCTCATTGAGGTGGCTTGTCTGTGTTGCAGGGCATAGGCTCTAGGCGTGCGGGCTTCAGTAGTTGTGGCACGTGGGCTCAGTATTTGTGGCTCGCAGGCTCCAGAACGCAGGCTCGGTAGTTGTGGGACACGGGCTTAGTGTTTCCGCGGCATGTGGAATATTCCCGGACCAGGGATCAAACCCGTGTCCCCTGCATTGGCAGGCAGATGCCTAACCAATGTGCCACCAGGGAAGTCCCACAAATTATTTTAAAATACAGTAAGTCCACTACATACAAACCTTCAAGTTGAGAACTTTCAAAGACGTGAGCGTGCTTTCCCATGTCCCATCATGTAAGTTAGTTCACATTTCTGGCGTACATTGTCACATGCGTGCATCCTCTCCAAGTGGTTGTGCTTCTGTGTACTTTACAGTACAGCACTGTATAGAGTACAGTAGCACAGTATCTTTATTTCAAGTCCAGGATGTCCGGAAGCAAGTGTAAGAGCAGGGGTGATGTAGCAATCCAGTGCTACCGTGTCATCTATAATGAAAAAAAAGAGCTACTACCCAGACACCACTGGATTGTATTTTCAAGAGGGTAGATAGAACTGAATCCAGCAAGGAACCAGAACCTGTGCCATCAATGTCAGGCGTGAGTGAAATTGCAGCTTGCCCTCGTCTGTTGCTGACGATCCTTCAGCTCTACCATCTCCCACCTCCTCTCCCTCCTCCAGTCAGTAACTCTTCTTGCCTGTTCACTTGATGCCAGCCCCTGTATGCCAGCTGTTGTACCGTACTACTGTACTTTTCAAGGTACTGTACCGTAAGACTAAAAATGTTTTCTTATTTTTTGTGTTTGTTTGTTTTCTATGCATTATCTGTGTGAAAAGTATTATAAACCTATTATAGTATGGTACTATATAGCCGATTGTGTTAGCTGGGCACCTAGGCTAACTTTGTTGGACTTATGAACAAATTGGACTTACGGACGCACTCTCGGAAGGGAACTCGTTCGTTTGTAGGGGACTTACTGTATTGAGAGACATGGTCACATTTGCATCCAGTCAGAGCACGCTAACAGCAATGTAGAGGATCAGTTTCAGGAAGGCACGATTGGACCAGAGTTCTGTCAGTAATCCTCCTGAGTTTTTCTTGATTTCCCAACAGAGTTTCTGTGAATCCTCAGGTGGGGTTGAGCCCTTACACATTTTGTCTTTAGCTTGTAACCCTCTGAGGTGATTAACCCCAACTATTAGGGACTCATTGTGTGCAAAGTCATGCAAGTCAATGCTCGCTTATTCAGAGGTCACCTACTGAGTTTGCATAGAATCACACCTATGGTATCTCTGTTTCATCCCTTCTCCCTGCTGTACTCTCATTTACTGGCTGATTAGTTCCTTCATATTATGGATGAAAAAAAAAAGAGCGAGAAAAAACTAGGGTGAGTACGCTTTTCCCCCCCATAGTTTGAGTAAATAATGGAGGAGTGAGAGTTTTTAAAGTCAGAGTTCAAATGACGTTCGCGGCTATCAGTGTATTTTTACTAACCCTCACCCTAGTTTCTAGATTAGATTATAAATATCTCCTCTTTTCAGTGTTCATTAACTTTCTTGTCACGAGAACAGTCAGTTCAAAAAATGTTAATAATTTTAATTAATAAGACACTTTTGTTTTAATAGGTTTATTTCAGATGAGACTATTTGGGCTCCTCAATTTCCCTCCAGAGGGGTAATTTTGAATAAAAATCACAGAGGCAGGAAATAGTAAATAATTGATAGCATCACTGTAAGCAGATAAGGTAGGGGCTCCCCAGAGAAAGAGAACCAGGCATGGCTCTCTTGACATAAGGGAAGCCATGTGTGGCCTAAGCCTGGGATCTAAGCCTGGCCACGATCCTTGTACTTGAACAGGTCTCAGTAATAATGCAAAGAGAAGTAATAATAAGAAAGATAATAAATCAGTTGTAAAGACTCCCAGTTCTGTTTCAATGGTAAAGTTTAGCCTGAAGCACTTTCTTGAGCTGTCTTGCAGAATTTAAACTCTCCTGGAGCCCTCACCCACCAGATTGACTGGAACCTAAGGGATGATGATGTTGACCTTTTCTGACCCTCATGACTTCAGTCAACTAAAGCTTGGACTCTGTCAACCTTTGCCCTGATTCTATAATGAATTCTCCTCTGCTCAAGCCCCTCATAAATATGCATATACCACCCAAGCCCCATCATGAATATGCATGCACCCTTAGCTTAAAACTTCCCCAATTTTGCTGTTAGGGGAGACATTACTTTGGGAAAGACCCCTGGTGTTCTCCTTACTTGCTGCAAGGAATAAATCCTTCCTTCTCCCCATCTTTGGCTCCGTTGTGTCTTTTGGCTCAACACCACCAAGAGGCAAACCCGGTTTCCGGGTAACATCACTACCCAAAAGTGCCAACTGAACTGATATATCTTAAAGGTAGATATCCAAGATAGTCTCTTGGTGATGAGTGACCTTTGTTGCAGGATGGGGGACCCCTCCCAAGGTCTGAGACTGGGCTCTTGTCTGACACTCAGAATTAATAGTCTGAGGAGACACGTGCTGACAAAGCAAAAGACTTTACTGGGAAGCGGCAACTGAGAGCAGTTGCCTGAGCCGAGAGCAGCAGGGTAAGGGAACGCAGGAAGACTGCTCTGTAACGTGGCTCCCAGCCTCAGGTTTTACAGGAATGGGGTTAGTTTCTGAGTTGTCTCTGGCCAGTCATCTTGCTTGCGCCCATATTTGGTGTGACTCAGGGTCCTTCCTGATAGCGTGCATCTCTCAGTCAATTTGGATTCCAAAGCAAAGGTTTCTGGGAGGTTGGCAGGACATATTATGGGCTGGTGTCTCCTCCCTCCTTTTGGCCCCTCCTGAATTCTTCCACCTGGTGGTAGCTTGTTAGTTCCGTGTTCCTTATCGGGACCTCCTGTTGTGAGACAACTCATGCAAGTGGCCAGGGCGCTATCCTGCCTGGCCAGGGTGGGCAGTTTCAGTCAATGGTTCCCTAACATTTTGAAGCCTGTCGATCAAACTTGAAAATGTCATGAACCTAGAAGGGAAGCTAATATACTGGATGGCAGTCTAGGGATCCAAACAGACTAAGAAGGCCAAACGAGTGAGGAAAATAAGCAGTATGAACATTGTGCCAGTTAGGAATGAGTTTGGCTACATATAATAGAAAGCCTAAATTTATAATAGTTTAACCAAATATGCAGTGTTCATAAGAAGGAAGTGTGACAGTACTTCAAGCTCATCAGACAACGCCTGGAGGATGGTGTTGCTACTGTAGGACTCACAAACTGAGTCATGCTGTTCAAATGCCGCGAGGATGGTGAGGGGACTCCAAACCATGTCTATGAAAAATACTTGAAGAAAGTGGGGTGCTTATTCTGGAAAAAAGAAAAGATGCTTAAAGTACCATCTTGGGAAAGGAGAATCAGATTTTCTCTGTGCTACTCCAGAGGGCAAAAAAAAGACCAACTGGTAGATTGGCAAATTTCAGCTCAAATCTAGAAATTTTTAATGTTAGAACACTCCAGAAATAAAATAAGTTCGAGGTGATAACAAATTTCCCATAATAATAAAAATAATGGTGATGACTTACTGAAGATTAACAATGTACTAGGCACTATTCTAAGGGCTTTTCATGAATTAACTCACTTTATCCTCAAAATTACCCTAGAAGAAACTGCTATTATCCTCGTTTCACAGATAAAGAACTGAATATATTTGCCCAAGGCCAGACAGAGAATTTTGACTGCTCTGTGTTCAAGCAGAGTCTTGTTGACTAATGGTAGGGGTGGAGTGGGGTGGAGGGTGTCACAGGCAGATCAAAGCCTGTCTAGGATGAGGTAACTTACGTGAGACTAATAGCTACATTTATTGAACATTTGCCATGTGTCAGGCAGTGGACTAAAAAGTTCACATACATTAAAAGAGATAATCCAGCAAAGCACCTGGCAGAGCACTGATTACATCATAAAGACTCAATTACTATTAATTGTTAGGATCACTTTTAATCCTCTCAGCAGTTATAGTAGATGAGTATTACTGTATTCACTTTGCTAATGGAGAAACTGAAGGCTTGAGAGACAAGTAAGTTGTCCAAGGTCAGGTAGCAGTAAGTGCTAAAGCCAGCAAGTGAACTCAGATCTGCCTGAATGCTACAGCCCTATCCTTTCTACCACATCATGCTTTCACTAGGGCATCTACCCTTCCACCGGAAACTTTATGGTTCTGTGAAACCAGAAAGCAGGTAAGTTCAACTTAAAAAAAAATAGTCTAGGGAATTCCCTGGCAGTCCAGTGGTTAGGGCTTCACACTTCCACTGCAGGGGGCACAGGTTCGATCCCTAGTCAGGGAACTAAGATCTCGCATGCCACACAGCCAAAAAAAAAAAAAAAAAAGTCTATGCAAACTTAAATATCAATAAATCTTACAAATCAGTAGACTATTAGCTATTTGAAGTTAAATCTGATATAATAAGTACATATCAGAAGTGCGACGTAATGAGATTGGTTTTATTTTTAAAGTTTCACACCCACTTATCTCCCAGCTAAAGACAATTTTCCTGGCTCTTCTCTTTACAAGTTCCACCCAGAAATTTCTAGGTGCCAATAAATGAAGAGAAACTCCAAGCTGGAATAGTGATGATCATGAATTAAAGCCAAACGGCCCTCAAGGATCAGAACTGGATATTGGCTTAAGGGGCCAGGGTCTAAAAGCCCATGAGGAAAGAGGGCTTGAGACCACCACCACGGATATAGACTCCTGTTCAGGGCAGAACAGGAGATGAGCTCTCTGCAGAAAGCTAGCACCAGGAAAAGCCGTTCTGTCTGTGAAACAAGGAGAAGAAAAACTCCACCCACTGGTGTGTGTGTAGAGACATGCATAGAAACAGGCTAACAGGCTGGGCCATGGGTGGAAAAGGAGTCACCAAGAGAAATCTGAACCCAAAGCCTCTGCAGGCAGTGGCTGTGGGTACATATTTCTACTGTCTTCAAGGGGACAACATCCAAAGCCCCCCAAACAAAAACATCATAAAGAACCAGTGATATCTGTAGGGTCCTAGCAGAACCAAATAAAAAATAATTCAGTAAGGACCTCAATAATCCAGAGCACATAGAATTCACACAATAAATAACTCTGAGGATGAACTCACTGTCAAAAATTAGAAAGAAAACATCTATGCGAGAAAATCAGCAGCTCCAACAAATAACACATATAACAAACAGCCAGACACTGAGGTGACCGAGCTATATGAAAGTCTACTTATGTTCTTCTCAGAAAACAAGTGAAACTCTAAGGAGGGAAAAAAAAAGAAAAAAAGACATGTCAATGAAAATTCAATTAACTATCAAGAAGAGATAAAGGGAATTTTATTCAAGCCAAATGAAGGATTATAACCCGGGAAGCAGATTCTCAGAAAGCTCTGAGAACTGTTCCACCTGTTTGAAGTCAAAAGTATAGTCATGTACATTTTTGAAACAAAAGATTGTACATCAGAATGACATAGTGATATTTTACATAAAGTTCACTAAGGGTACATAGTCCAGGGAAGCACATAAAGCGAGCAGCAAGTCACCATGACACCCCACGGAGCTGGGAAAGGACACTATTCTTCTAGGAAGTTACATCATTAGCACTCCCATCTTTGAGGAGCTCTGGTTAATATGTAATGCAGATACACACTGCACATTAGGGAGGGAGGAGGCCCAAACAAACACACACAGAGAATTTTATGTTTAAGTTTTTCTTGTCCTGCCATAAAATATCAATTTTATTTCACCAGACATCATGAAAAAAGACAGGAAACAAGAGATGTGAAAAAAAATCATCCAGAAGGTGGCGCAGAGAAAAAAAAAACAGTATACAAAAGAATCTAAGAAATATGAAAAACAGAATGAGAAGCTCCAACATGAACCTAGTAAAAACTTCAGGAGGAGGGGCTTCCCTGGTGGCGCAGTGGTTGAGAGTCCGCCTGCCAATGCGGGGGACACGGGTTCGAGCCCTGGTCCAGAAAGATCCCACAAGCCGCGGAGCAACTAGGCCCGTGCGCCACAACTACTGAGCCTGCGCTCTAGAGCCCATGAACCACAACTGCTGAGCCCGTGTGCCACAACTACTGAAGCCCGAGTGCCTAGAGCCCGTGCTCCACAACAAGAGAAGCCACCGCAATGAGAAGCCGGCACACCACAATGAAGAGTGGTCCCTGCTCGCCACAGCTAAAGAGCCCACGTGCATCAACGAAGACACAACACAGCAAAAAAAAAAAAAAGAAAAAAAAAAGATGATGGCAGAGAATTCTCCTAAACATGAATCCTAAGATTGAAAAACACCAAAGAATCTTAATCAGAATAAATAGGAGCAAATCAACAGGAAGGCACACTGAAGTTAAACTGTAGGAATCAAAGGTAATGAGGGAACTCCCCGATGGCCCAGTGGTTAGGACTCCTCGCTCTCACTGCCAAGGGCCCGGGTTTAATTCCTGGTCGGGGGACAGATTACTAAAAAAAGAAGAAGAATCAGATTGACATGGACTTCTCATCAGTAGGCTTTTTATTAACAATTATAAGATCCAGAAACAAATGGAATGTTAAGAGAAACAAAGCTCACTGAAGTTAGATATCAACAGCTACAACCCTCAGACACCAGAATGGGGGATAGCTATTAAATAGCTCCTGCTCTTTATCATGTCTCTCTGGACAGTAGAGTTTGAAGAGGGTCAGTGAGAATAAAGTTTCCGTTAAGAAGAAAACAAGTAGCAAAATAAAGTTATTATATCCTTGTGTTGCTCTTTGAAAAATTGTGGCAAATCTTTCTGCACAGGGCCAGACACCTCTGCAAACTATCAAACCATGTTCTATAGAACTGTATGATACCCTTAGGGACCTTTCATTTATCAGACAGCTTCTCCCTTATTTAACACCCTTCTTTCTCTCTCATCACCTGTCGATTAGGAACTTTCTTATACACCTTAGAAATGCTCCTCTACAATATTGCCTTTTGTTTTCCAAAAAAACTTTGCCTCAAACTGGAAACACCTGTATTTGTTTTTCTGATTATAAAAGCAAAAGACACTCATTGTGGGGGGGGGGGGAGGGAAGGAAAAGAAATGAGAAATGTACATGAAGTGGTCAACTTTGAACACATCACAAAATCAGATATACAAAAATACAGCATTCCTTATTTTCTGCGACTGACTCACTGTTCCTCTACAGTTCTCATTCCACAGATGGAGGGTGAACGTGGAGTATGAATGTAAACCTGCTAATTAAAGGTATCTCAGTTTCTTCCTCGAAGGCCTTACATTTCAGGTAAGTGTTTTGGGGCAATCCTCTGAATCTACCCCTAAACTCTCAGAATTTAACTCTCCTACAGGATTTTAACTTTTGTATCTATTTATTCCATTCCCAGTCTTAGTGTCAGTGGTGAGGGTCCTAATCCTAGGTCAAGGACATTGGGGGAATAAGGATATTTTCAGAAATGCAAAGACTCAGAAAACAAACAAAGCTATAGAACAAAACTCCTTTGCATCTTTCTTATGAAGGAACTGGAGAATGTGCTCCCCTAAAACAAAGTATAACCAAAAACGAAAATGAAACAGGAGATCTATGGTAATTGAGAGGTGAAGGATGACAGTGAAGGGAAATTCCAGGATGACAGTTGTCACCAGGCACATGGGCAAACCAAATCAGACAGGCGTAGATCACAGGCACCATTTCTTGGAAGAGGAAACCAATAGAATATTTGATGCATCAGAACCTCTTGAAAGGAGGTTCACACAGCTGTCAAAGAACTTGGGGCTGAATTAGTGATAAGTACATGGAAAACTAAGCCAATTAAAAAGCAGGGCAATTATTAACTCCAGGGAAAAGAAATGCGTGTTCAAGATAAGAAGATAATCATAGTATACTACTTGTCTCAGTTGTAAATTCTATTTACATGATCATAATTATGCAAACCCTTAATATTGATCTAAGCAAAATTTTGATAGAACAAAATTTGGAGGTGGTGGGACAGACGAGGATGGAAGGAAGGGAAGGGTGAGTACCAGTGGTGGGTAAAGGTAGAGCAAGGAGAGTTGGGTCCCCATCTTCCACAGTAAGTTTACAAATAAATAGTAGTTTATAAAACTGAAAAATCAAAGAAATAACAATTAAGCATGTTACTTAGAGACACGGCAGTAAACATAAAAATAATCAGGTATGAAAGATGAAAGTGGTTGCCTCTGAAGAGTGGGTAACAGGGAGAAGCAGGGCAGGGTATTGATGTTCCCCTTAACAAAACTTGCTGAATTACTTGACTCTTTAAACAAAGTGCACACATAATGCTGACAATGATTTTTTTAAAAAGCTTCATTAAAGCTTCATATTTATCTGGTTTTATAAAATGTCTCCATCTACTGAATCTTGTAGATTTTTGTGGACACATTTTTCACACTAGACACACATTGTCCTGTTTTGGATTACACTAATGCTTTCAAGTAATCCATACCTAGAAGTAAAGTAAACAGAGACGTAATTTCTTCATGAACAGATTTGAAGTCATGATTGTAAATATTCACATTGCCAGGCAGAGTAAATCCTGAGTAGATCTTGGATAAGAGGTGTTCTAGTTTTGATTAGGGGTGGAAATAAAGTAGGGTATCTTTTCTTGATTTCTCAGTACAGTGTATTTCCAAAACAACGAAACAAAAAAGCATTTGAGGTATAGAGAATGGTGGGACTTATCAGTATAGAGGTTTGTTCTCCTTAAGAATAAGAATCGCCATTTCAAACTGAACACTAAGAGTTCATATTTTTCCTATACCTACAAATATAATAGCAAGCCACTGTATTTACCTGATACACACACACACACACACACACACACGTAGGTTCACTTAAACATACCTATGCTGGTAGTGTGAATAACTTTTTAAACTTTTAATTTTGATATAATTACACATTTACTAAAAAGTTGCAAGAACAGTATAAGGAGCTCCATATACCCACCAGACTCACAAATTGTTTATATTTTGCACCATTTATCATTCTTTCTCTCTCTCTCTCTCACTCTGATACATATTTATTTATTTGTTTGTGTGTATGCTTGCCCGCATATATATATGTATATATATTCTTTCTGAACCATTTAAAATTAAGGAATTCCATGGCAGTCCAGTGGTTAGGACTCCAGGCTCTCACTGCTGAGGGCCCAGGTTCAATCCCTGTTCAGGGAAGTAAACTCCCATAAGCTGTGTGGTGTGGAAATGAAATGAAATAAAATAAAATAACTTCTTAAAAAATTAAGTTGTTACCAGGTAGAGAGGGCAACTGTGCCTTTACCCCTAAACACTTTTGTATTTTCTAAGAACAAGAACATTCTCTTATATAACCAGTACCATGACCTAAATCAGAAAGTTTAATATTGGTACTATACTATTTTTTAATCTGAAGTTCATCTTTAAATTTCATCAATTGTCCAAATAATATGCTTCATAACGATTTCTTTTTCCTTGTCCAGGATTCAACCCAGGATTCCATATTGTTTCTAGATGTGATGACTTGTTGGTCTCTTTTAATCTGGAACACTTCCTCAATGTTGAGAGTATAAGCCAGATATTTTGTAGAAAGTCATTCAAGTTGAATTTGTCTGATGTTTCATCATAATTAGATTCAGGTTATGCATTTTTGGCAAGAATAACACAGAAGCGATGCTATATTTTTCTTAGAGCATCGTATCAGGAGACACGTGATGTCAGATTGTCCCAACATTGCTAATTAGCTATAATCACTAGGTGAAGGTAGTGGCCATGAGATGTTTCCACTGTAAAGTTAATATTTTCCCCTATGTAAATAGTAATTTCTGTGGAAGTACTGATACTATGTAAATATTCTGTGTCATATTTTTACTGATTAGTTTTAACATCCACTAATGATATCTAACTCTATAATTTCTTCTATATTTTTTAGTTAGCATTCTATTGTAAGTAAAATCTTTCCCTTCTTTCTTACTCATTTATTCATATCAATAAGGATTCATGGAATCTTATTTTATTCAATGGATTATACTCCATTTCTATCATGTATCATAATGCTCAAATTGTCCTAAATTTAGGTAGTGAGAGAACCTTCAAGCTAGATCCTTTATGCCTTTAGACACATTCTAATCATTCTTTAAGCACTTGTCTAATTTCTGGCACAAAGATATGCTATGCTCATCTTGTACATTCCCTACTTCAAGAGGAAAATACAGGAATAAAATCTGGGTGCTAGGTGTGCTCACTGCTATTGGCGTGTCATTGTTTCTCAGGCCCTCTCAGCAGACAAAGCTAAAAAAAAATGTATATACCCATACATTAATAGACATATTTGACAACTGCATATACCCATTTAACACACTCCTAAAAACATTTCCATTATCCGAGAAATTTCTCTCATGTTCCTTCCCAGTCAATCCCAATCAATTCCCATCCCAATACCATCCAGGGGCAACCTCTGTCCTGATTTTTTCTATTATATATTAGTTTTGCCTGTTCTAGAACCACATGTAAATGAATCATATTTTATGTACTATTTTTGGTCTAGCTTCTTTCATTCAGTGTAATATTTTTGAGATTCGGGCAAGTTGATTCATGTATCAGTAGTTTGTTTCATTTTATTACTGAATAATATTCCATTGTCTAAATATACCAGTATTTGTTTTGTAGTGTTTGGGTTAGAGGTCATGCACAGCTTTTTAAAAATTTATTCTTATTTTATGCTATTGTAAATAGAATTGTTTTCACTTCATTTTCACGTATTTCCAATATCATTGATTTGTAAATTTTGACTCTGTATTCTACGATCTTGGGAGTATCAGATCTGGGAGTTGTATTGCAGATTCTCAGATTTCCAACTTTTTCATTAACTGTGAAGAGTAACAATTTTACTTCTTCCTTTCCTGTCTGTATTCCTTTTCTTTTTCTTGCATTGGTAAAGATCTCCAACACAATGGTGAAATAAAATATTGAGAAAGGACATCCTTGCCTTGTTGCTGAACTTAGAAAAAAATAATTTAATACTTTACTGTTCATATAAGGTTAGCTCTAAGTTTTTTGTAGCTGATCCTATTTTTCCAGCTTGTTAAAGTAGAAATTTAGATCACTGATTTTATTTAAGATTTTATTTTAAAACTTTCCAGAAGTACAGAAAAGTTGAAAGAATAATACAATGATTATCCAAATGCCCACCATCTGGAATCTACATGAACATTTTACTCTACTTACTTTATCACACATCTATCCAAATATTCATCCTTTTAGCCATTAATCCATTTTATTTTGATGATACATTTCAAAGTAAGTCACAGACATCATTTCATTTGCCCAAAATACTTCTGCATGCATATCATTAACTAGATTCAATATTTGTTTATGGTTCCTTTTTAAAATTTTAAGATAAAGTTTACACACAAGGAAATATACATATCTTAATTGTGCCATTTGTTGAGTATGAACAAGCACAAACCTCTTCTAAGATAGGAAACACTAGTACCTCCCCAGGAGGTTCCCTTGTGTTACTTCTTAGTAAATCCCTGCTCCTACCTGTAAAGAAATATTAAAAAAATTTTATTCCACATTTGATTAGTTTTTTCTATGCTATAACTTTATATAAATAGAATCACGCTACATTCTGTTTTGTGTATGGCTTCTTACAGTCAGCACAATGGTTTTGATTTTCATGAATTTAAAACTTTTTTTCTTGCCTTATGGCAATAGCTAGTTTTCCTTAACAGAAGTAGTGAGAGTGGGCATCAGTACCTTGTTCCCACTCTTAGGGAGAAATTATTCAATAATTCACCAATAAGTATGATGATAGCTGTAAAATTTTCACAGATGCTTAGATTGCTGAAAAATTTTAATCATGAATGGATGCTGAATCTGTGTAATGCTTTCTGTTTCTCTTGGAATGATGAGGTCGTTTTTATCTTTTATTCTGTTCATGTGGTGAATTACATTGAGTAACTTTTGAATGTCAACCCAACCTTACATTCTGGAGATACAGACTATTTGATCATGTTGTATTGACCTTTTATATACTGCTGAATTTGATTTGCTAACATTTTGTTAAGGATTTTTTTTGCCTATGTTTATGAACAGTATTGGTCTATATTTTTTCCTCCCTTCCTCTCTTCCTTGCTACTTGTTCTATAAATTACCAAAAAAGACATGCTGAACTTCCAACTGTAATTGTAGGTTTGCCTGTTTCTTCTTTCTGTTGTTAGTTTTTCCTTCAGGTATTTTGAAGTTTTGCTATTACCTGTGTACACATTTAGTACTTTTTATGCCTTCTTGATGAATTGACTCATCTATCATTAAGAGATATCCTCTTTATCTCTGCTAATATTCCTCATCTTGAAGTCTTCTTTAGCTTATATTAATTGATAATCCAGCTTTTTGACAATTCACAATTTCATGGTATAATTTTTTCCATTAAAAATTTTAACCTATGTCTTTTATTTTATTTTTATTTTTAAATTAATTTTTATAGGAGTATAGCTGCTTTACAATATTGTGTTAGTTTCTGCTGTACAGCAAAGTGAGTCAGTTATACATATATAACTGATATACGTATATCCACTCTTTTTTAGATTCCCTTCCCAATTAGGTCACCACAGAGCATTGAGTAGAGTTCCCTGTGCTATACAGTAGGTTCTCATTAGTTACCCATTTTATATAAGGTAATGTATATATGTCAATCTCAATCTCCCAATTCATCCCACCCCCCATCCCCCCTTGGTAAACTTAAGTTTGTTTTCTACATCTATGACTCTATTTCTGCTTTGCAAATAAGTTCTGTACCATTTTTCTAGATTCCACATATAAGCAATATTATACAATATTTCTCTTTCTCTTTCTGACTTACTTCACTCTGTATGACAATCTCTAGGTCCATCCATGTCACTGCAAATGGCGTTATTTCATTCCTTTTCATGGTTGGGTAATATTCCATTGTATATATGTACCACATATTCTTTATCCATTCATCTGTTGATGGACATTTAGGTTGCTTCTATGTCCTGGCTATTGAAAATAGTGCTGCAATGAACATCAGGGTGCATGCATCCTCTCAAATTATGGTTTTCTCTGGATATATGCCCAGTAGTCGGATTGCTGGGTCATATAGTAGCTCTATTTGTAGTTTTTTAAGGAACCTCCATACTGTTCTCCACAGTGGCTGTATCAATTTACATTCCCACAAACAGTGTAGGAGGGTTCCCTATTCTCCACACCCTCTCCAGCATTTATTGTTTGTAGACTTTTTGATCATGGCCATTCTGACCAGTGTGAGATGAAACGTCATTGTAGTTTTGATTTGCATTTCTCTAATAATTCGTGATGCTGAACATCTTTTCAGGTGTTTTTTGGCTATCTGTATGTCTTCTTTGGAGAAATGTCTATTTAGATCTTCTGCCCATTTTTAGATTGGGTTGTTTTTTTGTTTTGTTTGGCAGCACCACGCAGCATGCGGGATCTTAGTCCCCTGAGCAGGGATCAAACCTGTGCCCTCTGCAGTGGAAGTGCAGATTCTTAACCACTGGACTGCCAGGGAAGTCCCAGGGTTGTTTGTTTTTTTTGACATAGAGCTGCATGAGCTGTTCCATAATATTTTGGAAATTAATCCCTTGTCAGTTGCTTCGTTTGCAAATATTTTCTCCCATTTTGAGGGTTGTCTTTTCATTTTGTTTATGGTTTTCTTTGCTGTGCAAAAGCTTTTAAGTTAATTAGGTCTCATTTGTTTATTTTTCGCTTTTATTTTCATTACTCTAGGCAGTGGATCAGAAAAGATCTTGCTGTGATTTATGTCAAAGAGTGTTCTGCCTATGTTTTCCTTTAAGAGTTTTATAGTATCCAGCCTTACATCTAGGTCTTTTATCCATTTTGGGTTTATTTTTGTGTATGATGTTAGAGAATGTTCTAATTTCATTCTTTTACCTGTAGCTGTCCAGTTTTCCCAGCGCCTCTTATTGAAGAGACTGTCATTTCTCCATTGTATATTCTTGCCTCCTTTGTCATAGATTAATTGACCATAGGTGCGTCAGTTTACCTCTGGACTTTCTATCCTGTTCCATTGCTCTATATTTCTGTTTTTGTGCCAGTACCATACTGTCTTGATTACTGTAGCTTTGTAATATAATCTGAAGTTAGGGAGCCTGATTCCTCCAGCTCTGTTCTTCTTTCTCAAGATTGCTTTGGCTATTTGGGGTCTTTTTTGTTTCCATACAAATTGTAAAATTTTTTGTTCTAGTTCCGTGAAAAATGCCATTGATAATTTGATAGGGATTGCATTGAATCTGTAGATTGCTTTGGGTAGTATAGTCATTTTCACAATATTGATTCTTCCAATCCAAAAGCAGGGTATATCTCTCCATCTGTTTGTGTCATCTTTGATTTCTTTCATCAGTGTCTTATAGTTTTTTGAGTACAGGTCTTTTGCCTCCTTAGGTAGGTTTATTCCTAGGTATTTTTTTCTTTTTGATGTGATGGTAAATGCGATTGTTTCCTTAATTTCTCTTTCTGATCTTTCATAGGAATGCAAGAGATTTCTCTGTCTTAATTTTGTATCTTGTAACTTTACCAAATTCATTGATGAGCTCTAGTAGTTTTCTGGTAGCATCTTTAGGATTTTCTATGTATAGTATCATGTCATCTGCAAATGGTGACAAGTTTACTTCTTCTTTTCTAATTTGGATTCATTTTATTTCTTTTTCTTCTCTGATAGCCATGGCTAGGACTTCCAAAACTATGTTGAATAAAAGTGGCGAGAGTGGACATCCTTGTTTTGTTCCTGATCGTTGAGGAAATGCTTTCAGCTTTTCACCATTGAGTATGATGTTAGCTGTAGGTTTTTCGTATATGGCCTTTATTATGTTGAGGTAGGTTCCTTCTAAGTCCACTTCCTGGACAGTTTGTATCATAAATGGGTGTTGACTTTTGTCAAAAGCTTTTCCTGCATCTTTTGAGATGATCATATGGTTTTTATTCTTCAGTTTGATAATGTGGTGTATCACATTGATTGATTTGTGTATATTGAAGAATCCTTGCATCCCTGGGATAGATCCCACTTGATCAGGGTATATGCTCCTTTTAATGTGTTGTTGGATTCTGTTTGCTAGTATTTCGTTGAGGATTTTTGCATCTATGTTCATCAGTGATATTATGTCTTTTATTTTATTTTTTTTAAGATTTTTTTTTGATGTGGACCATTTTTAAAGTCTTTATTGAATTTGTTACAATATTACTTCTGTTTTATGTTTTGGTTTATTGGCCCCAAGGTATGTGGAATCTTAGCTCCCCGACCAGCGATTGAATCTGCACCCTCTGCATTGGAAGGTTAAGTCTTGACCACTGGACTGCCAGGGAAGTCCCTATGTCTATTTTTTTTTTTTTTTTTTTTTGCAGTACGTGGGTCTCTCACTGTTGTGGCCTCTCCCATCGCAGAGCACAGGCTCTGGACGCGCAGGCTCAGCAGCCATGGCTCATAGGCCTAGCCGCTCTGTGGCATGTGGGATCTTTCCAGACCGGGGCACGAACCCATGTCCCCTGCATCGGCAGGCAGGCTCTCAACCACTGCGCCACTAGGGAAGCCCTGTTTTTTTTTTTAACATCTTTATTGGAGTATAATTGCTTTACAATGGTGTATTAGTTTCTGCTTTATAACAAAGTGAATCAGTTATACATATACATATATCCCCATATCTATTCCCTCTTGTGTCTCCCTCCCTCCTCTATGTCTTTTATTTTAAATGAGTTTCTAATAGATGCATACATTTTGGTCTAAGCAATCTTTGCCCTTTAATTGGAGTGTTTATTCCATTTACATTTAATAGAATAATTGATATGATTGGGTTTAGGTCTATTATTTTGATATTTCTTTCCTATTTGTCTCATCTGTTCTTTGGCCTTTTGTTTCCTCTTTTCCTATCTTCTTTTGTTTTGAATATTTTTAATATTCTATTTTATCCTTTATATTGGATTATTAACTATACTTCTGTTCTGAGTTTGGTATTTTTAACTTATCCCAGTCTACCTTCAAATAATATTATACCACTTCACATATCATGTAATAACCTTACAAAGGCATGCCTCCACTCTCCCTTTCCTGTCTTTGTGCATCATCATACTTTTTACTTCCACATATATTATAGGCCTACAATACTTTATTATTTTTGTCTTATATTTAAATAATCAATACTTTTAAAAAATTAAAGAAAACAAGAAAAAATCTCTCATATATAGCTACATATTTACCTTTTATGGCACTCTTCATGCTTTTGTGAAATCCAAATTTCTACACTATATTATATTTCTTTAAGTCTGCTCATGATGTATTTTCTTGGCCTTTGTTTGTCTTAAAATGTCTTTATTATGCCTTTGAAGTTTGAATAATATTTTTGCCAAATATGGATGCTACATGGTAGAGACTCTGGAGGGTGTTGAATGTTGTTCCATCAGGCAGTTACCACAGATAGACTCAAATTCCAAACTCTGTCCCCGCTGTGGTTGACAGCAACAGTAATCATTGCTTAGATCTTTTAGCCTGTTCTTTTTTTTTTTTTAAGCTTGCTTTTACCTGTGCCACTTGGAGTCTCCCTCATGAATGTACAGAATGGAAGTGAAAGATTTCGGCAGAATTTATATGCAGAATTCACTACTCTCCCTTCGTGGTTTTCTGCTTTCCAGGATTTTCCCTTTTACTTTTTTTTGGCTGCATTGGGACTTCATTGCTGTGCATGGGCTTTCTCCAGTTGCAGCGAGCGGGGCTACTCTTCATTGTGGTGCACAGGCTTCTCATTGTGGTGGCTTCTCTTGTTGCAGAGCACGGGCTCTAGGCGTGCGGGCTTCAGTAGTTGCACCATGTGGGCTCAGTAGGTGTGGCACACGGGCCCTAGAGAGTGCAGGCTTCAGTAATTGCAGCGCATGGGTTCAGTAGTTGTGGTGCATGGGCTTAGTTGCTCCACAGCATGTGGGATCTTCCCAGACCAGGGATTAAACCTGTGTCCCCTGCATTGCCAGGCAGATTCTTAACCACCATGCCACCAGGGAAGTCCCTCCCCTTTACTTTTCAGCCATTCTGACAGTGCCAAACACGAGCTTTTTTGCTTGAGTTCTAGTTACTCCATTCAGCCTGGACTAGAGAGGCCCACAGAAGAAAAGCCATTAAAATTGCAGATATATTTCAGTGACTTTCCCTTTTTTTCAGGATTGACTTCTCTCTAGTTTCTAGAAGCTTTTGGTCACTCTCCAGGGCTTCCAAATAAGTATTAATTATATTTTATCTAGGGTTGAAAATTGTTATCCATAGGAGGGTTGGCCTAACTTGAACTACTCTACCATTACCAGAACAGTAATATGGATAACCAAAAATTATAATTAGTTCCTTTGAATCTTTCAAATTTGAGGTCCTGAGACTAAATATACCAATTTGTATGACTATTATAAGTAGAAGATATTAACCATACTTTGACATGTTTCCATTACTAATGATTTACCTTCTGGGAATTCATAGGAAGTACAGTTTCTCATGATTTTTGTTCTGAATTTTAAGACTGTCCTCTGTTCTGACAAAGTGCTCTGTTAAAGCAGTCAAGCACAAATTCCTTCAGCTGTGAATCATCCTTCTCATCATAAGTGTCATGATGTAGCTTACCTATTTTCTCCCTTTGTTAGATAAAGGAGAATTTCTTACTCCCTTCCAGAACAGCTCTATTTTTGTTAGTTTTATATGATGGGCCACTGTACACAATTTTGTTTAAAGGAAGTGTGCCCGGAACTAGAACAAAAAATTTCACAATTTGTATGGAAACACAAAAGACCCCGAAGAGCCAAAGCAATCTTGAGAACGAAAAACGGAGCTCGAGGAATCAGGCTCCCTGACTTCAGACTATACTACAAAGCTACAGTAATCAAGACAGTATGGTACTGGCACAAAAACAGAAAGATAGATCAATGGAACAGGATAGAAAGCCCAGAGATAAACCCACACACATATGGTCACCTTATCTTTGATAAAGGAGGCAGGAATGTACAGTGGAGAAAGGACAGCCTCTTCAATAAGTGGTGCTGGGAAAACTAGACAGGTACATTTAAAAGTATGAGATTAGATCACTCCCTAACACCATACACAAAAATAAGCTCAAAATGGATTAAAGATCTAAATGTAAGGCCAAAAACTATCAAACTCTTAGAGGAAAACATAGGCAGTAGACTCTATGACATAAATTACAGCAAGATCCTTTTTGACCCACCTCCTAGAGAAATGGAAATAAAAACAAAAATAAACAAATGAGACCTAATGAAACTTCAAAGCTTTTGCACAGCAAAGGAAACCACAAACAAGACCAAAAGACAACCCTCAGAATGGGAGAAAATATTTGCAAATGAAGCAATTGACAAAGGATTAATCTCCAAAATTTATAAGCAGCTCATGCAGCTCAATAACAAAAAAACAAACAACCCAATCCAAAAATGGGCAGAAGACTTAAATAGACATTTCTCTAAAGAAGATATACAGACTGCCAACAAACACATGAAAGAATGCTCAACATCATTAACCATTAGAGAAATGCAAATCAAAACTACAAGATATCATCTTGTAGTAAGATATCATCTCACACCAGTCAGAATGGCCATGATCAAAAAATCTAGAAACAATAAATGCTGGAGAGGGTGTGGAGAAAAGGGAACCCTCTTGCACTGTTGGTGGGAATGTAAATTGATACAGCCACTATGGAGAACAGTATGGAGGTTCCTTAAAAAACTACAAATAGAACTACCATATGACCCAGCAATCCCACTACTGGGTATATACCCTGAGAAAACCATAATTCAAAAAGAGTCATGTACCAAAATGTTCATTGCAGCTCTATTTACAATAGCCCGGAGATGGAAACAACCTAAGTTTCCATCATCAGATGAATGGATAAAGAAGATGTGGCACATATATACAATGGAATATTACTCAGCCATAAGAAGAAACGAAATTGAGTTATTTGTAGTGAGGTGGATGGACCTAGAGTCTGTCATACAGAGTGAAGTAAGTCAGAAAGGGAAAAACAAATACCATATGCTGACACATATATATGGAATCTTAAAAAAAAAATGGGAATAAAGACGCAGACCTACTAGAGAATGGACTTGAGGACATGGGGAGGGGGAAGGGTAAGCTGGGACAAAGCGAGAGAGAGGCACGGACATATATACACTACCAAACGTAAGGTAGATAGCTAATGGGAAGCAGCCACATAGCACAGGGAGATCAGCTCGGTGCTTTGTGACCGCCTGGAGGGGTGGGATAGGGAGGGTGGGAGGGAGGGAGACGCAAGAGGGAAGAGATATGGGAACATATGTATATGGATAACTGATTCACTTTGTTATAAAGCAGAAACTAACACATCATTGTTAAATTAATTAATTAATTAATTAATTAATAAAGGAAGTGTGCCGGGCTTCCCTGGTGGTGCAGTGGTTGAGAGTCTGCCTGCCGATGCAGGGGACACGGGTTCGTGCCCCGGTCCGGGAAGATCCCACATGCCGTGGACCGGCTGGGCCCGTGAGCCATGGCCGCTGAGCCTGCACGTCCGGAGCCTGTGCTCCGCAACGGGAGAGGCCACAACAGCGAGAGGCCCACGTACCAAAAAAAAAAAAAAAAGAAAAAAGGAAGTGTGCCAGTGATAGTCTCTAAAATTCAATAACAATATATTTTAGTTTGCTTGACTATGGACAAGGGGTATATGTATATGAAAATAATCGTTGACATAAGAAATTCCTACTCTTACGTGATCTCCTTCAAAGTGCTGCCTACTTGATAGCAAGTAGAATCACTTATCAACAAAATAGTCCTTTGATTTCTCTCTATTTGAACTCATCCAAAGATCCATAATGCAAAATTCTCTTTATTACTAATTATTTTGCCATCAATATTACTAGTGTGTATTATTTGGCATTTTCATAATAGTAATCAAACTAAAAGACAAAGAGAAGACTTGTGCTGAGAAATGTATATTGTTCATAGCAAAAGTTACTTAAGTTCAAAGGAATGTCTACAGCTGTACTAATTGAACTATGACCTTCATAATAGTTCAGAGCTATAACTGTGCTAACCTTCTAGCATCAGACACATTTACAAAAGATTGTCATCACCTTAGGGTTATGTAGTAATTTCTCTGATTTAAGTTTCAGAGTTGTTATCATCTGGATATTCCTGTTTATCAGGAAGGTGGAAATTTTCATTTTAATTGTGATACGGAACCCATTAATCGTCTGCTATCATCTTAATCAAGAGGAATAAATATTGTAATAAACATTCACGTAAAGCCTCCAGTGAACTAAGATGCTGTTTAAATGAAAAACAATACACTGATAGAGGTCAGAGGGCTCCCTCCTCCTTGGTGTGCTTACTAATTCACTGAATGTACTCTGAAGGCTTTTAACGTTAAAGGAAAAGTACTAGGTTCTCTTTTTAGTGTGTTACCTGAGAACACAATGTCTAGTCTGTGGCACACATACAAAAGCTATTATATTACCTGATCTAAAATACTGGTAGGTTCCTCCTCCTACCTGAAGCTTCTTGGAGATACTATGTCATATCATTAATCTTTGTAATTCTATCAGTGCGTAACACGTTGCCTTGCATTTTGGCAGGTGGTCAGCAAATGTTTGTTGAATAAATTCATCTTTATTTAGTAAATTTTGCTGTAAGTAGAGTTGTTCAGGTAACAGGAAAAACTCAGGATCTGATGGACTTTCATATTCAGGATATTATTATTGTTGCCATTTTTATTTCTACTACTAATGCAATCATTTAAACCTACCAGATTTCATTGATTAAAATGTTCTCTCTTGTCTTCAGTTTCCTAAACTGTAAGATGAGGGAGAAATCTGATGTTACTTGATAATCAACTGAATGACTGTGTTACTCACAGCCTGTCATACAAATACAAAGCATTAAAAATTTTATTATAGTTGTAAGAGTCTATGAGTGGTCAGAATTGCTAATTCTATAATCATGTTGCAAAAACAAGATGTGCTCAGCTCAAACAAAAATTTCTTCTGTCAGAAAGATAGTCACAAACAAGCACAGGCAAACGCATTGGTATCTGCACTTTCCATTTAAAACTGAAGTCTGTTGCTTTAAACCCCACAATCCTGCTCTTTACAACATATTGAAACTAGATAGCTTATTTTAAAAATGCAAAATAGTAACTGCTGGTAGGTAGCTTGATGGTGATAAAGAGGACAGTTTTTAGAATTAAAACTAGTAAGTAGTAAAAATGGCAGAAACAAAGACCAAGAAGTGAAAAAACTCACAGTGTGTTTCAGTATTAGTGAGTGGATCCATGTGTTGCTACAGCACATGCTATGGTGGAAAACAAGACAAGAAAGGTCAACTGGGGTCAAACTAGGGAGGGCCTTGAATCCTCTATTACCCAGAGTGATTGTACTTCACACTATGGTGAATAGGAAGCCTTGATGCGGTCTGACTAGGGATCTGGTTGATGTAAAACATTTTTGGAAGGCTAGTCTCATAATGATGTCAAGTAGAGATCAGGAGCAAGTGGGTAATACTTACTCTCACAGAATACGGAATTAAATGAATACTTTCTATTTTACTTTATTACTGTGAAGTATATCATGAATGTAGGAGTAAAATACAATAAGTATGTACAGTTTAAAGAATAATAAACACCAACTTTTAAACTACTTTTTGCTTTCTAATTATGTATTTTTGAATTGTATGTTTTTAGTTTTGCCTGTCCTTGGCCTTTATATAATAGAATCATACTCTAAGTAGTTTTCTGTGCTAACTTTATTTCCTCACTCAGCATTTTTGAGATTCTCATCCGTATTCATCCCTATAGCTGTAGTCCATCCTTTTTTCTGCTGTATAGTATTCCATTGTTTAACTACACCACAGTTTTATCCTTTGATGGTGTTTCCAGCTTTTTGCTCTTATGAATAGTACAGCTAAGAAACTCCTGCACATTCCTACTGCTGATAAAAATTGTTCTTTAGGGTAAATATCTAGGATTGTTAGAAATGGTATTTTCAACTTATAAGGCAATACGAAATTGTTACCCAAAGTCATGATCAAATGTACAGTCCCATAAAGAGTCTATGAGGCTTTCTGTGGCTCCATTTCCTCACCAACATCAAAAATTGAGCAATTTTCAAGTTTTTTTGCGAGTCTGGTAGGTATGAAATGGCATCTCACTGGTTTTAGCTTGTATTTCTCTGATCACTAATGAGGTTAAGAATCTTTCCACATGTTTTTTGGCCATAAATGCTCCCCCTTCTAAGATATGATATGATTATTTCATATAGCTAAGATTAGATGTGAGATATCTAGTTATATCATTTGCCCATTTTCCAGTTGGTTTATACTTCTTTGTTGATCTGTCAGGCCACCTCTGTCTTATATCAAATTTCCAGTTATCTATGGTCTGTTTCTTGCATCTGTTTTCTGGTGAATTCATTTTTCACTTATCTGAATATTTAAGACTGGTCAACTAAAAACTGACTTTTAATGAAAGCCTCGATGAAGGAATTTACAAGAGATTTTTCTTTGAAATTCACAAGACATTCTTGAAAATACTGAGTAATCACTGAGGATTACTTTGCCACCAGAGAGAATCCAAAGGGGTCCGTGAATGTATAGCACAGCATCCAAGCATGCACAGGGTAGTGGAGTCTAGCTTTACTGAGCACTGAGCGTTTTTCACTGTTACTTACATCAAGACCTTGGGGTTTTAAAGCATTTTTGCAGTATATCTCATTTTTCCTTCTGGTATTTTACTATTTTTATTTCATTTTCCCATGTCACTATGGCACAACAAGACACGTTATGAGATGAAACAACTAGATGGGTATTAACCCTAGGATTTTGAATGGCCTGCCTGATTCTCTGTTCTTGGTATTCCCAGCCATTGATGTTGTAACCACTCCCTAGACTCTGGGACCAATCCTGAAAGTGGGAAGTTTAGTGCATTAGCTCCAGTCACTTCCTACTAATTAAGATTGTCCTGCTCTAATCCTGTTGGACAGGACTAATAATGGGATTCTTCAACCTCCTAAACCCTCATTGCAAGTAACCAGGTTTGCATTGTGTTCTTTATCAACTAGGTTCCCATCTGAAAGCCAGTTCCTCTATGACTGACTGTGTCCTTTCAAGAGACCAAAATCCTGCCCTGAAACCTAGGCCAGTGATATGGACCCTGTACTCTGCTCCTCAAGGCACTAACAAGTAGGAATCCACAGTGACTTTCTTAGCTAGAGTATTTGTTTTTTCCACACTGCTTTCTGAGACAGAGGCTAATCCCTGGCTTGTTAGGCCACAAGCTAAGGCCCTTGGCGGCTTCTCTCTTTGTTCTGGTTGCTAGGAATCTGAAAAATAATGCTGTTTGGTTGCTATAGCTTTGCTTGAGCAACAGATGAGCAAAAAGTTTCTTGATATATTTTCATCTATTTATTGAACCAGTGAACTTCTTTGATATGTACTTTAGAATATGGCAGTACAAAAGATTAACAGAATTCTTGCCATTAGGAGCTTATGGCCTAGCAGGAGTGCAAAGCAACAAACAAGCTGTAATGGGGTAAGTGTTACAAAAGGGAAAGCCTCAAAGGAAGCTTACATGAAGCCTTAACCTCAGGTAGTTGACATTTATCACTGGACATTTGCCTTTGATTCCAGTTTTGCTTTTTTTTGTTCGTTTGTTTGTTTTTTTGAAGTTTTTGGCCACGCCACAGCTTGCGGGATCTTAGTTCCCCGACCAGGGATTGAACCCAGAGCCCTGGCAGTGAAAGCGCCAAGTCCTAACCACTGGACTGCCAGGGGCTTCCCTATTCTAGATTTTTTTTAAACTGTTTTGGTTTTGTAATCTATTTATTTCAAGTCAAAGCAAATTCTTTTAGTTATAGGCAAAGATGTGTTTGTGCACGTAATCACACAATCACTTTCAGATATTTGTCCTTTCACAAGGAATTTGAAACGGGAGTATTTACTAGAATTTCTGGGCTGGGGTTTCACTGATTCAACAACTACTGACTTACCAAGTACTAGACCCTAAGCATTATAGAAACTGATTCAATATGAGAGGACAGAATATGAGGGTGATAGCTAGTACAAATCCTTAGCCAGTCTAGAATGAAGAGAAGAAAAGAGGATTATTTGCTGACAGAGGCCAGGCACCCATGCCTGAACCAGGTAAAGCTGGGATGTGCAGTACTGGAAAGGGCCTGCTCCAGCCAATGTTTACCATGCCGGATGAGGGCCCAGTGCGGCCAGAGCATCCCAATCATAAGAGAAGCTAGAATTTACATTTTTAATGAAATTATCAATTTGTAATGTTAAATAAATTAAAATTCTAAAAACAATTGTGCAAGCTGAATAAAACATTTCTGCCTTTTTGTCATCTTTAATTTAGACTCTGCATCTTGCGTTCACTTTCTAAGCATGACCTCATCAACAAGGGCCAACAGATCTTGTCCTCTCCCCCATTTTACTCATCGCTCCCTCCATTCTACCACCAAATCTTCAATCCCACCCCCATGTGCTTGCTTTTAGTATGATAAAGTGATCTAGCTGAGACAGAAGTAGGTCACAGGACATTTTTGTCCTCTCTCCCACAGAAGTTTTCTTTACAGAGGGAAGTGGAAGCAGGTAGGATAGGTGAAATGCAAGGTTTTTATTTCCCCTTTCTTCCCCTGATGTGGTCTACAGACTGAAAAGATGTTGAATGTTGTCCCAGAATTTCTTCCCTATCTAGAGTATGGTCTACCTAGAAGAGAATAATTAATGGAGCTTTTCATCACTGATAAATCTGTGCTTCTGTGCCATTGTACAACTCCCTGCCAGTGGGTAACTGAATATATTATATACTTAACCACATAGAAACTGCTCCCTTATTTGCGCCAGCTGTCCCAACAGTTGTTCAATATCCCAGGGATGATGCTTTAACTTCAGGCAACCAGGTATTCAAAATTTAAGATTGTAAATTCTCCTGGAAAACGAATTTCACTCTCCAGAGATTTTTGTTCACGTATTAGTTAGGTAATACCAATGGCAGATATAATTATACAAATATTTGACTATTAACTGAAGGTGCAAAATGAATTCAATATCTTGTAACAATCCTGTAGAAGTCCAGATATACTTTGAACACACTGTTGTTCAAATCCTATTTTCTCATTAGTCTTTTTTTTTTTTTTTTTTTGTGGTACGCGGGCCTCTCACTGTTGTGGCCTCTGCCGTTGCAGAGCACAGGCTCCGGACGCACAGGCTCAGCGGCCACGGCTCACGGACCCAACCGCTCCGCGGCATGTGGGATCTTCCCCGTCCGGGGCACGAACCTGTGTGCCCTGCATCGGCAGGCGGACTCTCAACCACTGCACCACCAGGGAAGCCCTCTCATTAGTCTTAAATCATCTCATCAACCATTATTATCAGAATTTCGTATCTCCTATTGTTCCTGAAAACTCTATCACGGTTGTGAATTTGAGAAATTTTAGCAAAACAGCAAAGAAGTATAATAGTATGTGTGCCTCTTCTCTAGCTACTGGCTCTCAGATCCATCCCTTGCCCTCTCCCTACTCTGTTCTTGTTTTTTTTTTAATTAATTTATTTTTTATTTTATTTATTTTTGGCTGCGTTGGGTCTTTGTTGCTGCGCTCAGGTTTTCTCTAGTTGCGGCGAGCGGGTGCTACTCTTCATTGCAGCGTGCGGGCTTCTCATTGTGGTGGCTTCTCTTGTTGCAGAGCATGGGCTCTAGAAGCACAGGCTTCAGCAGTTGTGGCATGTGGGCTCAGTAGTTGTGGCTCGCGGGCTCTAGCGCGCAGGCTCAGTAGTTGTGGTGCACGGGCTTAGTTGCTCCGCGGCATGTGGGATCTTCCTGGACCGGGACTTGAACCTGTGTCCCCTGCATTGGCAGGCGGATTCTTAACCACTGCGCCACCAGGGAAGTCCTCCCTACTCTGTTCTTTATTACAAGAAATTACTTTTCACAAACTCCCTTGCCCAGTGGCTTCCCCAAAGGTTCAGCTATGGAGAGGCACTAGTGAAAGGTTAGAGTGGGGAGGAAGGGGCAAGACAGGGATTTCTCCCCGTCTCTCTGGCAGTGACTGTCTCCTTGGTAGCTCCAGATCCCATGGAAAAGCCCCTCCCTTCGGGGGTCCTGCTCCTACCTGGCAGCCACCCCACCACCCCACAGTGCCCTGGCTCTAGCTCCCAAGACAGCCCCAGCTTCCAGGCTCTGATGACACCATCTCCTCCCACCGTCCCCTCAGCTCTAGGGGTGGTAGAGTCTCCTTGCTCTGCTAACTCTTGCTTCACTGTCCCCTTTGGCTTCTCAGCCTCAGCGCTTCAGTCAATTGTGTAACCAACTCCCTGCATTAAATTCTGTCTTTCAAAAAGTGGTTTCTATTTTTCTGACTAGAGCCTCACTGATACAAACACTGTGGAGCTCCTTGCAGTATATTATGCTAAGCTTTCAGGTATGTATCATTAGTCCAATCTGTAGACTAACATGTCAGTTTTATCTATGACCAGACATAGTCATATTTTCTACCTACAGCAGCTATCTCCCCCAATGTTTATTATCCTGATCTGATGCCAAAGAATCCCATCTTGCAAACTTGTTGTGAGTTACCTATACTGCCTTCCTTTTAAAATTTCTTGCGAAGACAAAAGTTTAGTATTTGGTCATAAACCAGTATTTCGGCTAAATTAGAATACGATTCAGGAATTAAAATAGGTTTTTTGGCCTCACCCTGTGGTTTTCAGGATCTTAGTTCCCCGATCCCTTGGCAGTGAAAGAAAGCACAGAGTCCTAACCACTGGACTGCCAGGGAATTCCCTAAAATAGGTTTTATTTAGCCTGTAAAAGCCATGGGGGAATTTCCCTGGTGGTCCAGTGGGTAAGAATCCACAGTCCCAATGCAGGGGGCCCAGGTTCAATTCCTGTTCAGGGAACTAGATCCCATATGCATGCCGCAACTACGAGACCACATGCTGCAATTAAGAGCCTGCATGCTGCAACTAAACATTTTGCAACGAAGATCCCGTGTGCTGCAACTAAGACTTGGCGCAGCCTAAATAAATTTAAAAAATAAATAAATATTAAAAAAAAAGCCATGGGTATTGCTTCTTTACAAAAGGCTTCAAAGGGAAAAACCCTTTTATAGGCCTCAAAAACTTTTTTGTTTACAACATTTTCCTCCAATTTTTTATTTCAAATCTGCAGAAAAAAAGGAAACAATAGTATAATAAATCTACATATATTCTTTGCCTGGATTCACCACTTGTTAGCATTTTACCAATTTGGTTTTTTCTCTCTCTCACTTTCTGAACCATTTGAAAATAAGTTGCAGGCACCGTGACATTTCACTACTAAATAGTTCAGCATGTATTCTCCTACATGACCACAATGCCATATTTATGCCCAAGAAATTTAACAATATAGTCCATTCTAGTTTCCTGAATTGTCCAAAACATGTTGTTGATAGCATTTTTCCCCCAATAAATCTTTTAAAAAGGAAGTATTATGCTAATATAGCCAATCAACTGGATGACATAAAAAATGATGAACAAATGTGGGTGTTAGTCAGTTCTTGCTTATTTCATTACTTATTTGTATATCCAATGAGCAGACAGATAAAAATTAAATCTGCTCATTTTGCTTCTCTTAAGTAATTTTGACAAGTCTAAAAGTGAAGATGTAGTTGATTATTAATTTAACATAGATTTGGAGATAATCTACTCATATGTACATACTACAAATCTGATCTAAACACTTTCAAAATAAAAACAAAAAAATGATTATGTTTTTCTTTCAGTTTATTACCTCCCTGATCCCTTCTATTTAGAATATTGAGCTAACATTGATTGGTTTATTAAATATAAATTTATTAATAATTTTTTTTTGCATCAGTGAACAAGGTTTCTTTTCTTCAGGGACATTAGATTTTTTTCTCCCTTGTACATGACTCAGTATTAATTTCCCATCCCCTTATCTGTATGCCTGCTAAAAAATGGAGACTACAGAGACTGGAAATATTTTTTGAGCTCCTGCTTGAATTCCTTGAACTATTTGCTTATTCCTGAGGAACAGTGTCCTAGAAGGCTAAAAGAAGCAGCCAAACATTCGTCTAATGCAAACCAGTGGTGCTCGTCTTTGCCCAAGGACAGCTCTCTAGATTATGTGTTAGAGTGTATCTTAGACACAGCCTAACCTTGCTCTGCCCACATTTTCTAGTTCATGGGCTGTGCCTGACAGTTTCATTTATACTTCCAGCCTTTCCTATAAAATTCTATGAAACATAATTTTAAGCAGTGAATGCCAAATTTTGAACTTAAATAGTAAACACAATCTTCAAAAAAATGAATGCAAATCTAGCAACAAAGACGTGCAAATTTTAGTTCTCATTTTCTTTCTACTATTTACTCTCACATCTTTTTTTTTTAATAATGGAAAGGAACACAGCATGTAAATAAATGTAAAACCCTAAGTTATGTGACTTTTTAGTTTTCTAAGGCAATGGTCTCCAAAGTCTCGCGTGTGTCCTTCAGGGCTACACAAGACAATCCACTAGGTATGGGAAGAAACAATTAAATAAATGTCGATTTATATTTTAATTTCACCCTTAAAAATGTCTATATATTGCATAATGTACATTATATATTAGTACAGTAATACACATATTTAATGTAGAAATAAATAATATGCAAAAAAGTTTGGAGACCACTTTTTTAAAGTTATTACACTTCGATCTAATACATTCTGTTCATATTTTGAGAAAGCGCTGGAATAAACTTTCAAAAGAAATAAACTGAAATGCACAGCTACGTATAGAACGTTAAATTATTGCATTTGGACTGCTAACCTTTACAACAGTCATTACATACTAGAAATCACCATACAGTTATATGAATAAGTTAAAACAATGTCTTATTTAATTTCTGCAAATTGTACAGATAATTATTCAGAATTTGAAAATGACATGAAAATAAAATGAAGGAAAAATACAAGGGACAATCATTATCATTTTATGTATTTTCTTCTAATCTTTTTTGTATACTTTATATAGATGAAATCATATGTATAGATAAATCTCCTGCATTTTTCATTTGTTGTAAAATACATAAATTCATAAGTATGTAAAAATATCTGAATATACAAGATTCATAAATTTGTAAGTATAAATTTAATGATTGTGTAAGAGCCCAGGTTGACATATATGGCCTCATAAACATTGAAATGAAACTGATGTGCAGAAAGAATTGTGGTGCTGATGACATTTCTAATAAATCCACCCCAGATGGTTTTATGAGACAAGACTTTCTTTAACATGCTACTTAGATAGACATGATATTCTGTTGTGGGCTGGCACTAATTTGATTTGTGTGCTTTGTTGTGTGAAGATCTTATTTCACATCTATATTTCTGTTTTTATGATATACATATATATATTTGTAAGTGGTATATACATGTAGACATATGTAGAGAGGTACATACATACACACACACACACACACACACACACACACACACACACACACACGTCAAAGAGAGATTCTTTAGTTCTTTAGGTTCTATTAGACCAGAGGCATTTACCAAAGGAACCTCTTTCCAGGAGGTCTGAAGGCACAATTATTGTAACCATGGAGTCATTGCAACTATATTTCTTCCACCAGTGCCCTCAAGCTGTTAGCTAGACTTTCTATTAAAAAAAAAAAGTTAGCTTTCCTGTGTGAGCAACAGAAAAAAGGATACATCAAAAGCCAGGTGGAGGTTAAAGGTAAGGAAAAGTTGGAATTATAAAAGAAATTAAGCCAACAAAGTCTGAAAGAAAATAAAAGCAGATATCCAAAACAAAGAGGTGCTATCAACAGCAGTCGCTGAAAACACATGTCAAACAAAATAAGCAGCTTAAGTTGTAAAGAATAAAAGAGATTGAAAACACTCTTTGAAACATGAAACAACCATTTCTACTACCCTAATCCTTCTTTAAGCCATGTATTCCTTTCTTTGGTCATCTGCCCTACATTACTGAAAACAAATACTTGACAAGAGGTAGCTGAAGTGAATTAATCTTTTAGCTTTTGTCTAAACTGAGAGGAGGCTAGCAAGTTTATCAGCATTTAATTGATAAATCTTTGAATGGGTATGAGATTCAGCCCAACTATTTTTAATATGCATAGTGACAGTCTTCCTCCAATAAACATTAGGTTCATTGAACAAGCATAACTTTAATAAATGATTCTTTTCAATCCACTAGAAGCAATATTCACTGGTCAGAGACACAACTAATATTTTCATTCTTTATAATTTCCAACATTTTCAATATCTGGATATTCCAATAATAACCAAAATTTTCCAATTTATAATGTTCAACAAATGTGAAATACTAATGGAAAACCTTTAAAGTTATGACTAAGTTTCAACTAGAATGTGACTGTATGTAACTAAAGGGGTAAAAGTAAAAGGAACACTTCACTTGTCAAGGTTCTTTTGTTAATGGCATCAGGAATGTTTCTAAAACTTATTTTATAGTAGATTCAGAATCATAAGAATATTGCAGTAAAATCTGGCACCTTTAGCAGCATATCTGTTTAAATTTACAGACAAAAAAGCATAAACATGGTATAATATAGACTTGGGGCAGTATTTCTCAAAAGCACTTATCAATTCAATACAGAAAGTTTATCACACAGGTACCATATTCATGCACAACTCCGATTAAAAATATTCTTTAGTGTGGCAATAAAATATTTACAATTTTTATGTTTCCTTTCTTTTCATAATATCCCTTTCTTCACCTTTTTTCTTTTTCATAAAAATGTCATGAAACACACTGCAACAATGATAAGGAAATCCAACCTAGGGTTCCTGTAAGTTTCTAAAATTTCACAGTTATGGTGGTCTATGTATTTTATAGTCAGATTGTCTCTTCCTGTATCGTATACTTAATAACTGCCAATTTTAAATACCAGCTCTAAACAAAACTGACTCGACAAATTCATTTTACTCTCTAAATCAGTTTTTCTTCAAGTGAGGTACTGCGTTATTTCAGGATCTTTCATTGTAGAAAGAAATTTTGTTTCAGTGACCAAAAGGTAGGAAACTAGAATAAAGGATGGGAGGAAATAGAAAACTTCAAATACAATGAATACTTCAAAGGAAAAAAAAATAGCAATTTTAGCTCCTTATAAAGAGAAGAGGATCAACAATAAGAACTACAATTTATTAAATGTTTCCTATATGCCGGGGAATGTGTTAAACTTTTTTCATTAATAACCTCATTTATTCTTTGCAAAATTCCTACGAGGTATAAGCATTGTGATCTATTCCAAGACTACACAGCCAGCAAGTAACAGAGTTAGGAATTGAGCTTACTTTTACTTGTCTCTTAAGTTGATCTCCTAAGCACCACACATACTGCCTTCAACACAACACACGTTGGACATTAAATTCTACAAACATCATGAAATGGCTCTGATGACGTGGGAGGTAGAGAATAAGAGTTTAATAGCTAACGAAGCAAAGTGGAAAGCGGGAAGAAAACTGGGGAGGCAATGGACAAAACTGTCTCTAAATGAGTTCCAAAATCTAGTCAGAAATTCTTAGCACTTGTCTGGTATCTTGGGCAACAATACTTGCTTTAGACAAAGTAAAATAATTAGTCCACGAGCAAACAATTAAGCCAAGAGAAAAGCTATTGGCATTGACGGTGTGGGGCCATTGGTTAAGATAATTTGTGAATCATTTTGCATAAATCATAAAATGTCACATTACGTATTGCTGTAATACATGACTTTCTTGAGAAATTCTAGAACTATAGAATTTTAATTTTAGAATAGAGCTAATCCTTGAACTATAATGTTGTTGGATACTTGCCAGATCCATGTACTGAAATGGTTCATATACCATAAGAAGGATGATAATATCTTGGAGTTGATTCCAAAGTTTAAGAATTTGAAACAGGAGTGCCTATCGAGGATCTGAAATTATTCTTGTGAACAACAAACACATGATGCTGGACATGACAGGCCACTTTACTATTGCCAGAGAATTATGATAGTTAGTCTTTTCTACCCAGTAGACATTTCCTCCCTGCTTTCTTGTGGGGACTCCATTTCTTGTGGGGCTGATTTCCTACTGCTCTCCATCAGGGGTACACTTCTGCATATACCACCACCACCATCACCTTAGGAATAAACAGATGGTGCAAGCCTAGCTAGATACTGGACATCTGTAGCAGCAGAGATTGATCTTGGGGAGGGACCAAGCAGGGGTAATCACAGCCCTCTTTGGGATATTTGTGCTGAAGAAAAGGCACTCTTCTGCTGCTGTGAGGAAAATAAGTCTATAGTGGCAGATGGCCATCATTGCCACCATTTGGAGAAAGCTTGTAAGAGCATAAAGCCAAAAGCAGAGAGAAGAAAATGCTGAGAATTGTGGGTTTGTGACATTATTCCAATGACATCATCTGAGACTCTGAATCTAGCTGTAGTTGAAGCTGGAAGCAATCTTGCATTTCCCGGTTACACAGCTGACAGATACCCTTTTGTGTTTAAATTAATTTGAGTTTAGTTTCTGCCACTTGCAAATAAAAGTGAACCTTGACCAAAGGTACACTATAAATGTATGCTATAAGTACAGTAATACCCAGATATTGCTATAATCTCAGGTGCCTGTGGATCAGGAGTCCATAAACTCTGGCAAATGTGCCACAGGCTTTGCTGTGGTATGATGAAACACAAACTCTACCACGATGGCCGTAATTTAAAAATTTTTGTTTTCATTCCTTTTTTTGAAAGGTACCTGCGCAGTTTAGAGAATCCTAATAAAAGCATCATCCACCCCAATTCAGAAATAGAAAGTCACTGGTACCTTAGAAGCTACTTCATGCCCTTTCCCCATTGCCAAAGAGGTAACCACTATATATTATCTGGGTCTGTGTTTCTTTGGTCTCTGTATAAATGAAATCATACTGTGTTTTTCCTCTGTGACTTGAATTTTTCTTTCAACCATTTGTTCTTGAGAATCATCTATATTGATATATAGTGATGAAATAAAATTTATATTTTAAGGCAAGACAAGAAAAAATTAAACACAAAATTCTCTGTGTGTGTTTGTTTGGGCCTCCTCCCTCCCTAATGTGCACTGTACATCTGCATTACACATTAACCAGAGCTCCTCAAAGATGCGAGTGCCTGCCTAACCGTAAAAATCAATTTTTTTTCTCTTTCTTCTACCTCTAGCATGTAACTTCTTAAAAGAATATGTTCCTTTCAACATTCATTTATGATAAAAATTCTCCAGAAAGTGGACATAGAGGGAACTTACCTCAACATAATAAATAAAGGCCATATATGACAAACCCACAGGTAACATCTTTCTCAATGGTGAAAAGCTGAAAATATTCCCTCTAAGACCAGGAACAAGACAAGGATGTGCACTGTCACCACTTTTATTCAAAATTGTTTTGGAAGTCCTAGCCACGGCAATGAGAGAAGAAAAAGAAATAAAAGGAATCCAAATTGAAAAAGAAGACGTAAAACTCTCACTGTTTGCAGATGACATGATACTATACATAGAGAATCCTAAAGATGCCACCAGAAAACTACTAGAGCTCATCAATGAATTCGGTAAAGTTGCAGGATACAAAATTAATACACAGAAATCTCTTGCATTCCTATACACTACCAATGAAAGATCCGAAAGAGAAATTAAGGAAATGATCCCATTTACCATTGCATCAAAAAGAGTAAAATACCTAGGAATAAACCTACCTCAGGAGGCAAAAGACCTGTATTCTGAAAACTATAAGACATTGATGAAAGAAATTGAGGATGACACAAACAGATGGAAAGATATACCATGTACTTGGACTGGGAGAATCAATATTGTCAAAATGACTATACTACCTAAGGCAATCTACAGATTCAATGTAATCCTTCTCAAATTAACCATGGCATTTTTACAGAACTAGAACAAAATTTTTTTTAATTTGTATGAAAACACTAAAGACCCCAAATCCAAAGCAATCCTGAGAAAGAAAAACAGAGCTGGAGGAATCAGGTTCCCTGAGTTTAGACTACACTACAAAGCTACAGTAGTCAGAAGATTATGGTACTGGCACAAAAACAGAAATATAGATCAATGGAACAGGATAGAAAGCCCAGAAATAAACCCATGCACCTATGGTCAATTAATCTATGATAAAGGAGGCAAGAATATACAATGGAGAAAAGACAGTCTCTTCAATAACTGGTGTTGGGAAAACTGGACAGCTACATGTAAAACAATGAAATTAGAACATTCTCTGATATCATACACAAAAATAAACTCAAAATGGATTAAAGACCTAAATGTAGGGACTTCACTGGTGGCGCAGTGGTTAAGAATCTGCCTGCCAATGCAGGGACACGGGTTCGATCCCTGGACCAGGAAGATCCCACATGCCACAGAGCAACTAAGCCTGTGCGCCACAACTACTGAGCCTGCACTCTAGACCCCATGAGCCACAATTACTGAGCCTAACTTCCACAACTACTGAAGCCTGCGTACCTAAAGCTTGAGCTCCGCAACAAGAGAAGCCACCACAGTGAGAAGCCGACGCACCGCAATGAAGAGTAGCCCCCTCTCGATGCAACTAGAGAAAGCCCACATGCAGCAATGAAGACCTAATGCAACCAAAAATAAATAAATAAAAATAAAATAAAATTTAAAAAGACCAAAATGTAAGGCTGGACACTATAAACTCTTAGAGAAGAACATAGGCAGAACACTCTCTGACATAAATTGTAGCAATATCTTTTTGGATCCACCTCCTAGAGTAATGAAAATAAAAACAAAAATAAACAAATGGGACTTAATGAACCTTAAACACTTTTGCACAGCAAAGGAAACCATAAATAATATGAAAAGACAACCCTCAGAATGGGAGAAAGTATTTTCAAATGAAGCAACCGACAATGGATTAATCTCCAAGATATACAAACAGCTCATGCAACTCTATGTCAGAAAAACAAAAAACCCAATCAAAAAATGGGCAGAAGAGCTAAATAGACATTTCTCCAAAGAAGACATACAGATGGGCATAAAGCACATGAAAAGATGCTCAATATCACTAATTATTAGAGAAATGCTAATCAAAACTATAATGAGGTATCACCTCACACCAGTCAGAATGGCCATCATCAAAAAATCTACAAACAATAAATGCTGGAGAGGGTGTGGAGAAAAGGGAACCCTCCTACACTATTGGTGGGAATATAAATTGGTATAGCCACTATAGAGAACAGTATGGAGGTTCCTTAAAAACCTAAAAGTAGAGCTACCATATGATCTAGCAATCCCACTCCTGGGCATATATCTGAAGAAAACCATAATTTGAAAAGATACATGCACCCCAATGTTCATTGCAGCATTATTTACAATAGCCAGGACATGGAAGCAACCTAAATGTCCATCAACAGATGAATGGATAAAGAATATGTGGTACATACATACAGTGGAATATTACTCAGCCATAAACAAGAACTAAATATGCCATTTGCAGCAACATGGATGGACCGAGAGTTTGTCATACTGACTGAAGTAAGTCAGACAGAGAAAGACAAATGTCATATGATATTGCTTATATGTGGAACCTAAAAAAAGGTACAAATAAACTTATCTGCAAAACAGAAATAGGGTTACAGATGTAGAAAACAAACTTATGGTTACCAGGGTGTAAGGGTGGAGGAAGAGATATTGGGAGATTGGGATTGACATATCCACACTACTATATATAAAATAGGTAACTAATTAGGACCTACTGTATAGCACAGGGAACTCTACTCAATACTCTGTAATGACCTATATGGGGAAAGAATATAAAAAAAGAGTTGATACATGTATATGTATAACTGATTCACTTTGCTGTACATCAGACACTAACACAACATTGTAAATCAACTATACTCCAAAAAATAGGAATAAAAAATTTTTTTTGGAGGAGACCTTCAAGATGGCAGAGGAGTAAGACATGGAGATCACCTTCCTCCCCACAAATACATCAAAAATACATCTACATGTGTAATAACTCCTACAGAACACCTTCTGAACACTGGCAGAAGACCTCAGACTTTACAAAAGGCAAGAAAATCCCCATGTTACCTGGGTAGGGCAAAAGAAAAAAGAAAAAACAGAGACAAAAGAGTAGGGATGGGACCTGCACTTCTGGGAGGGAGCTGTGAAGGAGGAAAACTTTCCACACACTAGGAAGCCCCTTCACTGGTGGGGACAGGTGGTGGGCAGTGGGGAAGCTTCAGAGCCATGGAGGAGAGCACAGCAACAGGGGTGCAGAAGGCAAAGTGGAGAGATCCCCGAACAGAGGATCGGTGCCGACCAGCACTCATCAGCCTGAGACGCTTGTCTGCTCACCCGCTAGGGCGGGTGGGGGCTGGGAGCTGAGGCTCAGGCTTCAGAGGTCAGACCCCAGGGAGAGGACTGGGGTTGGCTACGTGAAGACATCCTGCAGGGGGCTAGTGCACAACAGCTAGCCAGTACGGAGTCTGGGAAAAAGTCTGGACCTGTCGGAGAGGCAGGAGACCACTGTTTCGGGGTGTGTGAGGAGAGGGGATTCCTGCTCCATGTGCCCACAGAAGGCAGAGCACTGCCTAAGCGAGCTCCAGAGATGGGCGCAAGTTGTGGCTATCAGCTCAGACCCCGGAGATGGGCATGACCCGCTAACACTGCTGCCACTGCCACCAAGAATCCTGTGTGCAAGAGCAGGTCACTACCCCCACCCCCACCCCGGGGCCTGTGCAGCCCACCACTGCCAGGGTCCCATGATCCGGGGACAACTTCCCCAGGAGAACACACAGCACGCCTCAGGCTGTAGTAATGTCATGCTAGACTCTGACCCTGTAGGGTTGCCCTGCATTCCAATTATGACTGCCATACCCCTTCTCTAGCCTGAGTGAGCAAGAGAGCCCTAATCAGCTGCTGCTTTAACCCCCTCCTGTCTGGGTGGGGAACAGAAGCCTGAGGGTGGTCTACACGCAAAGGTGGGGCTAAAACAAAAGCTGAACCCCAGGAGCTGTGTGAGCAAAGAAGAGAAAGGGAAATCCCTCCCAGCAGCCTCAGGAGCAGTGGATTAAATCCCCACAATCAACTTGATAAACCCTGCATCTGTAGAATACCAGAATAGACAACAAATGTTCCCAAATTTGAGGAGGTGGACTTTGGGAGAAACTGTAGATTTGGGGTTTGCTTTCAGTGTCTGATTTGTTTTTGGGTTTATGTTTATCTTACTTTAGTTTTTAGTGCTTGTTATCATTGGTGGATTTGTTTATTGATTTGGTTGCTCTCTTCCTTCTTATTTTTTTAAATTTTATATTTAACATTTTTTTTCTCTTTTTGTGAGTGTGTATGTGTATGTTTCTTCGTGTGATTTTACCTGTTTAGTTTTGCTTTTACCATTTGGATTGGGGTTCTATCAGTTTTTTGGGTTTTTTCTTCCTTTTCTTCCGAGCCGTGTGGCTAGCAGGGTCTTGGTGCACAGCGGGTGTCAGGCTGGAGGCTCTGAGGTGGGAGAGCGGAGTACAGGCCATTGGACTACCAGAGACTTCCCGGCGCCATGTAATACCAGCTGGCGAGGGCTCTCCCAGAGATCTCCATCTCAACACTAAGACCCAGATCCACCCAACGGCCAGCAAGCTCCAGTGCTGGACTCCCCATGCCAAACAACTAGCAAGACAGGAACACAACCCCACGCATTAGCAGAGAGGCTGCCTAAAGTCATACTAAGTTCAAAGATACCCCAAAACACACCACCGGATGCGGCCCTGCCCACCAGAAGGACAAGATCCAGCCCCACCCACCAGAGCACAGGCATCAGTCCCCTCCACCAGGAAGCCTACACAAGCCACTGAACCAACCTTAGCCACTAGGGACAGACACCAAAAATAACAGGAATGACAAACCTGCAGCCTGCGAAAAGGAGACCCCAAACACAGTAAGTTAAACAAATGAGAAGACAGAGAAATATGCAGCAGATGAAGAAGCAAGGCAAAAACCCACCAGACAAAACAAATGAAGAGGAAATAGGCAGCCTACCTGAGAAAGAATTCAGAGTAATGGTAGTAAAGATGATCCAAAATCTCGGAAATAGAATGGAGAAAATACAAGAAACATTTAACAAGGACCTAGAAGAAAGAGCAAACAAACAATGATGAACAACACAATAAATGAAATTTAAAATACTCTAGAAGGAATCAATAGCAGAATAACTGAGGCAGAAGAATGGATAAGTTACCTGGAAGATAAAATAGTAGAAATAAATGCTACAGAGCAGAATAAAGAAAAAAGAATGAAAAGAATTGAGGACAGTCTCAGAGACCTCTGGGACAAGGTTAAACATACCAACATTCAAATTATAGGGGTCCCAGAGGGAGAAGAGAAAAAGAAAGGGTCTGAGAAAATATTTGAAGAGATTATAGGCAAAAACTTCCCTAACACGGGAAAGGAAATAGTCAGCCAAGTCCAGGAAGTGCAGAGAGTTCTATACAGGATAAATCCAAGGAGAAACATGACAAGACACATATTAATCAAACTATCAAAAATTAAATGCAAAGAAAAAATATTAAAAGCAGCAAGGGAAAAACCACAAATAACATACAAGGGAATCCCCATAAGTTTAACAGCTGATCTTTCAGCAGAAACTCTGCAAGCCAGAAGGGAGTGGCAGGACATATTTAAAGTGATGAAAGGGATAAACCTACAACCAAGATTACTCTACCCAGTAAGGATCTCATTCAGATTTTATGGAGAAATTAAAACCTTTACAGACAAGCAAAAGTTAACAGAATTCAGCATCACCAAACTGCCATTACAACAAATGCTAAAGGAACTTCTCTAGGCAGGAAACGCAAGAGAAGGAAAAGACCTACAAAAACAAAGCCAAGACAATAAAGAAAATGGGAATAGGAACGTACATATCAATAATTACCTTAAATGTGAATGGATTAAATGCTCCCACCAAAAGACACAGACTGGCTGAATGGATACAAAAACAAGACCCGTATATGTGCTGTCTATAAGAGACCCACTTCAGACCTAAGGACACATACAGACTGAAAGGATGGGATGGAAACAGATATTCCATGCAAATGGAAACCAAAAGAAAGCTGGAGTACCAATACTCGTATCAGACAAAATAGACTTTAAAATAAAAACAAGAGACAAAGAAGGACACTACATAATGATCAAGGGATCAATTCAAGAAGATATAACAATTGTAAATATTTATGCACCCAACAAAGGAGCACCTTAATACATAAGGCAAATGCTAACAGCCATAAAAGGGGAAATCAACAGTAACAATTATAGTAGGGGACTTTAACACCCCACTTTCACCGATGGACAGATCATCCAAAATGAAAATAAATAAGGAAACAAAAGCTTTAAATGACACATTAGACCAGATGGACTTAACTGATATTTATAGGACATTCCATTAAAAAACAACAGAATACACTTTCTTTTCAAGTGCTCTTGGAACATTCTCCAGGATAGATCATATCTTGGGTCACAAATCAAGACTTGGTAGATTTAAGGAGATTGAAATTGTGTCAAGTATCTTTTCTGACCACAACACTATGAGACTAGATACCAATTACAGGAAAAAAACTGTAAAAAATACAAACAAATGAGGTTAAACAATATGCTACTAAATAACAAAGAGATCACTGAAGAAATCAAAGAGGAAATTAAAAAATTCCTAGAAACAAGTGACAATGAAAACACAATGCCCCAAAAACTATGGGATGCAGAAAAAGCAGTTCTAAGAGGGAAGTTTATAGCAATACAATCCTACCTCAAGAAACAAGAAACATCTCAAATAAACAACCTAAACTTATACCTAAAGTAATTAGAGAAAGAAGAAGAAAAAAACCCCCAAAGTTAGCAGAAGGAAAGAAATCATAAAGATCAGATCAGAAATAAATGAAATGAAGAAAACAATAGCAAAGATCAAGAAAACTAAAAGATGGTTCTTTGAGAAGATAAACAAAATTGATAAACCACTAGCCAGACTCAACAAGAAAAAAAGGGAGAAGATTCAAATCAACAGAATTAGAAAAGAAAAAGGAGAAGTAACAACTGACACTGTAGAAATACAAAGGATCATGAGAGACTACTACAAGCAACTCTATGCCAATAAAATGGACAACCTGGAAGAAATGGACAAATTCTTAGAAAAGTACAATCTTCCAAAACTGAACCAGGAAGAAATAGAAAATATGAACAGACCAGTAACAAGCATTGAAATTGAAACTGTGATTAAAAAACCTTCCAGCAGAGACTTCCCTGGTGGTACAGTGGTTAAGATTCTGCCTGCCAATGCAGGGGACAAGGATTTGAGCCCTGGTCTGGGAAGATCCCACATGCCACAGAGCAACTACGCCTGTGTGTCACAGCTACTGAGCCTGCACTCTAGAGCCCATGAGCCACAACTACTGAGCCCAAGTCACAACTACTGAGCCCGCGTGCCACTACTGAAGCCTGCGCACCTAGAGCCTGCGCTGTACAACAGGAGAAGCCACTGCAATGAAGAGTAGCCCCCACTCGCCACAACTAGAAAGCCTATGCACAGCAATGAAGACCCAATGCAGTCAAACATTTTTTAAAAAAAGATAAATAAATGTATTTATTTTTTAAAAAAGAGGGGCTTCCCTCATGGCACAGTGGTTAAGAATCTGCCTGCCAATGCAGGGGACATGGATTTGAGCCCTGGTCCAGGAAGATCCCACATGCTGTGGAACAACTAAGCCCGTGTGCCACAACTACTGATCCTGCACTCTAGAGTCCGTGAGCCACAACTACTGAGCCCATTTGCTACACTAGTGAAGCCCACACACCACAGTCCATGCTCCGCAACAAGAGAAGTCACTGCAATGTGAAGCCCGCACACTGCATCGAAGAGTAGCTCCTGCTTGCCGCAACTAGAGAAAGCCAACACGCAGCAATGAAGACCCAATGCAGCCAAAAATAAATAAATAAAATAAATTTTTTTAAAAAACCCTCTCAGTTAAAAAAAAAAAATCTTCTAACAAACAAAAGCCCAGGACCAGATGGCTTCACAGGTGAATTCTATCAAACATTTAGAGATGAGCTAACACCTATCCTTCTCAAACTAGTCCAAAATATAGCAGAGGGAGGAACACTTCCAAACTCATTCTACGAGGTCACCATCACATTGATACCAAAACCACACAAAGATGTCACAAAGAAAGAAAACTACAGGCCAATATCACTGATGAACATAGATGCAAAAATCCTCAACAAGATACTAGCAAACAGAATCCAACAACACATTAAAAGGATCGTACACCATGATCAAGTGGGGTTTATCCCAGGAATGCAAGGATTCTTCAATATACACAAATAAATCAATGTGATACACCATAGTAACAAACTGAAGGATAAAAACTATATGATAAGTTCAATAGATGCAGAAAAATCTTTTGACAAAATTCAACACCCATTTATGATAAAAACTGTCCAGAAAGTGGGCATAGAGGGAACCTACCTCAACATAATAAAGGCCATATATGACAAACCCAGAGCCAACATCATCCTCAATGGTGAAAAACTGAAACCATTTCTTCTAAGATCAGGAACATGACAAGGTTGCCCACTCTCACCACTATTATTCAATCAAGGTTTGGAAGTTTTAGCCATGGCAATCAGAGAAGAAAAAGAAATAAAAGGAATCCAAATTGGAAAAGAAGTAAAACGGACACTGTTTGTAGATGACATGATACTATACATACAGAATCCTAAAGATGCCACCAGAAAACTATTAGAGTTCATCAGTGAATTTGGTAAGTAGCAGGATACAAAATTAATGCACAGAAATCTCTGGTATTCCTATACACTAATGATGAAAAATCTGAAAGTGAAATTAAGGAAACATTACCATTTACCAATGCAACAAAAAGAATAAAATACCTAGGAATAGAACTACCTAAGGAGAGAAAAGACCTGTATGCAGAAAATTACAAGACACTGATGAAAGAAATTAAAGATGATACCAACAGATGGAGAGATATACCATGTTCTTGGATTGGAAGAATCAACATGGTGAAAATGACTATACTATCCAAAGCAATCTACAGATTCAATGAAATTCCTATCAAACTACCAATGGCATTTTTCACAGAACTAGTACATAAAATTTCACAATTTGTACGGAAACACAAAAGACCCCAAATAGCCAAAGCAATGTTGAGAAATAAAAATGGAGCTGGAGGAATCAGGCTCCCTGGCTTCCTACTATACTACAAAGCTACAGTAATCAAGACAGTATGGTACTGGCACAAAACCAGAAATACAGACCGATGGAACAAGATAGAAAGCCCAGAGATAAACCCACACACATATGGTCACCTTATCTTTGATAAGGGAGCCAAGAATACACATTGGAGAAAAGACAGCCTCTTCAATAAGTGGTGCTGGGAAAACTGGACAGCTACATGTAAAAGAATGAAATTAGAACACTTCCTAAAACCATACACAAAAATAAATTCCAAATGGATTAAAGCCCTAAATGTAAGGCCAGACACTATAAAACTCTTAGAGGAAAACATAGGCAGAACGCTCAATGACATAAATCACAGCAAGATCCTTTTGACTCACCTCCTAGAGAAATGGAAATAAAAACAAAAATAAACAATTGGACCTAATGAAACTTAAAAGCTTTTGCACAAAAAAAAAAAAAAAGCTTTTGCACAGCAAAGGAAACCATAATCAAGATTAAAAGACAACCCTCAGAATGGGAGAAAATATTTGCAAACGAAGCAACTGACAAAGGATTAATCTCCAAAATATACAAGCAGCTCATGCAGCTCAATATCAAAAAAAACAAACAACCCAATCCAAAAATGGGCTGAAGACCTAAATAGACATTTCTCCAAAGAAGATATACAGATTTTCAAGAAACACTTGAAAGGATGCTCAACATCACTAATCATTAGAGAAATGCAAATGAAAACCACCATGCGGTATCACCTCACACCAGTCAGAATGGCTATCATCAAAAAATCTACAAACAATTAATGCTGGAGAGGGTCTGGAGTAAAGGGAACCTTCTTGCACTATTGGTGGGAATGTAAATTGATACAGCCACTATGGAGAACAGTATGTAGGTTCCTTAAAAAGCTAAACCTAGAACTACCATATGACCCAACAATCCCTCTCCTGGGCACATATCCAGAGAAAACCGTGGTTCGAAAGGATACATGCACCTCAATGTTCATTGCTGTGCTGTTTATAGTAACCAAGGTATGGAAGCAACCTAAGTGTCCATCAATAGATGAATGGATAAAGAAGATGTGGCACATTTATACAATGGAATATTACTCAGCCATAAAAAGAAACGAATTTGAGTTATTTGCAGTGAGGTGGATGGACATCAAGTCTGTCATACAGAGTGAAGTAAGTTAGAAAGAGAAAAACAAATATTGTATGCTAACACATATATATATGGAATAAAAAAATGGTTCTGATGAACCTAGGGGCAGGACAGGAATAATGACACAGACGTAGAGAATGGACTTGAGGACAAGGGGTGGGGAAGGGTAAGCTGGGACGAAGTGAGAGAGTAGCATTGACATATATACTCTACCAAATGTAAAATAGCTAGTGGGAAGCAGCTGCATAGCACAGGGAGATCAGCTCAGTGCTTTGTGACCACCTAGAGGAGTGGGATAGGGAGGGTGGGAGGGAGACGCAAGAGGGAGGGGATATGGGGATATATGTATACATATAGCTGATTCACTTTGTCTTACAGCAAAAAGTAACACAACATTGTAAAGCAATTATAGTCCAATAGAGATGTTTAAAAAATATTTTTTAAATGCCTGAAAAGATTTGCAAAAAAAAGAAATGTGGTATATATATACAATGGAATATTATTCAGCGATAAAAATGAATGAAATAATGCCATTTGCAGCAAGATGGATGGACCTAGAGATTATCATACGAAGTGAAGTAAGTCAGAGAAAGACAAATATCATATGCTATCACTCATATTTGGAATCTAATTTTGAAAAAATGATACAAATGAATTTATTTACAAAACAGAAACAGACTCACAGATTTTAAAAACAAACTTACGGTTACCAAAGGGGAAACTTGTGGTGGGAGGGATAGATTAGGAGTTTGGGATTAACATACACACAGTACTATATATAAAATAGATAACCAACAAGACTTACTATACAGCACAGGGAACTCTATTCAGTATTCTGTAATAACCTATATGGGAAAAGAATCTGAAAGAGAATGAATATGTATATGTAAAACTGAATAACTTTGCTGTACACCTGAAACCAATACAGCATTGCAAATCAACTATATTCCAATAAAATTAAAAAATAAAATAAAATAAAACTCTTCAACTATTAAAAAAAATATAGTGTTCTTAGGACTTCCCTGCTGGTTCAGTGGTTTAGAATCCTCCTTTCAGTGCAGGGGACGCAGGTTTCATCCCCAGTCTGGGAACTAAGACCCCCTGTGCTGCAACTACTGAGCACGCATGCTCTGGAGCCCATGAGCCACAACTAGAGAGAAGCCCACATGCTGCAATGAAAGATCCCGCATGCCTCAACGAAGATCCCATGTGCTGTAACTAAGACCCCATGCAGCCAAATAATTAATTAATCAATTAAAAAATAAATAAGTAAAAAAATAAAATTAGTGCAATCCAAATAAGATCTGTACCTGAGTTTATTAAAAAAAAAAAATAGTGTTCTTTCCCATCTCTGTAGGGGGCCATGGTCACTGTATGTATCGCTGGACTATGTATCCTTGGCGAACTTTGTATATCATTTTGATGTGTAATCCTTTGTTTCAAAAATGTATATGACTATTCCTTCAACTTATAACAGGTGGAACAGATCTCAGAGCTTTCTGAGAATCTACTTCCAGGGTTATAATCCTCAGTTTGGCTCAAATAAAATTCCCTTTTTTCTTCTTAACTTGATAGGTAATTGAATTTTCATTGACAGTAGAAAAAAAGTTAATTTATTTTTACTGCTGTGTAGAGTATTCCATTGTGGGAACCTACAACAACTTATTTGTCTATTCTTCTGTTGGAGGACATTTGGGTTTCCCATTTTTTGCTACCACAAATATTGCTTCTATGAACATTCTTATATGCTCCTAAGGCACATGTGCCAGAGATGCCTTAAAGTGTACCTAGGAGTGGAAACAGTAGGATGTTGGGTATGCTTGTGTTCTTTTTTTCCAGGAAATGCCAAATTATTTTCCAAAGCAGTTGTAGCAATTTCAGCTTCTACCAGCAATGTATCAGAGTTCTGATTATTCCACATATTCTTACCAATATCTGGTATTAATGCTCTGTTTGGTTTAAATTTTCATTTTCCTGATTACTAAAGAGGTTGAGCATATTTTTTTTTAATTATTTATTTATTTTTGGCTGTGTTGGGTCTTCGTTTCTGTGCGAGGGCTTTCTCTAGTTGCGGTGAGCGGGGGCCACTCTTCATCGCGGTGCGTGGGCCTCTCACTGTCGCGGCCTCTCTTGTTGGGGAGCACAGGCTCCAGACGCGCAGGCTCAGTAGTTGTGGCTCACGGGCCCAGTCGCTCCGTGGCATGTGGGATCTTCCCAGACCAGGGCTCGAACCCGTGTCTCCTGCATTGGCAGGCAGATTCTCAACCACTGCGCCACCAGGGAAGCCCGAGCATATTTTTATATGGTTATGAACCATTTGATTTCTTCTTTGGTGAAATGACTGCGTCTTGCATCTATTTTTTTTTGTATTAGTTTGTCTTATTCTTATTAACCAACAGTCTTACAATTATTCTGGATGCTAATCTTTTGTTAGTTTTATGTGTCACAGTATCTTCTCAGTTTATTACTCTTTTTGGTGTCTTGATAAATAGAAATTCTTAATTTAAATGTATTGAATTCATCCATATTTTCTTTCATGGTTTATGGTTTTTGTGCTCAATTTAAGAAACCCTTCTCTACTCCTAATATAATAAAGATACCTTCCTACATATCATTTAAGAGGTTTGAAGTTTTGCCTTCCACATTTACATCTCAATCCACCTGGAATTTTCTTTTGTATATCGTATGAGGAATGATCTGTTGCTTTCCCATAGGGATTCATAATGGCCTCGGCATTGTTTATTGAATGCCCAGTCTTTCCTCCATGATCTGCAATGGCCATTATGCTGGTAGGTTGTTCTGCTTGTTTGTTTAGTCTTTGTTATGCTCTGTTGGTCTTTGCATACAAGTCCATGCCAATTACACTTTGCTTTCCTTACTATAGTTCTTTAATGTCTTGTTATCTGGTAGATCAAGTCCCCTCACCCTGTTCTCCTTCTTTAGGAGTTCTTCTTGGTTAACCTTCGTCCTTTTTCTCGGATATGAATTTTAGAATTAGCTATCAGGTTCCACTAAAAATTTAAAACTCTGTCTAGTTTTAAATTTTAACTTAATTGAATCTGTAGTTAAATTTAGGGAGAACTAAAACTATCAAATAGAGTCTTATCTAATAACCTGACATATTTATTTACTTAGGATTTTAACGTATTGTATTGTATTTTCATAACATTTTATCATTTCCATCAAAAAGGGATTATATCTATTTTATTAAATTTATTCCTGAGTACTTTTGGTTTTTCTGTTGCCATTGAAAATAGCATCTTTGGGGGCTTCCCTGGTGGTGCAGTGGTTGAGAGTCTGCCTGCCGATGCAGGGGACATGGGTTCGTGCCCTGGTCTGGGAAGATCCCACATGCCGTGGAGCGGCTAGGCCCGTGAGCCGTGGCCACTGGGCCTGCGGGTCCAGAGCCTGTGCTCCACAATGGGAGAGACCACAACAGTGAAAGACCCGCGTACCACACACACACACAAAATAAGAAAATAGCATTTTTGGGGCTTCCCTGGTGGCACAGTGGTTAAGAATCTACCTACCAATGCAGGGGACATGGGTTTGAGCCCTGGGCCGGGAAGATCCCACATGCCGCGGAGCAACTAAGCCTATGCACCACAACTACTGAGCCTGCGCTCTAGAGCATGCGAGCCACAACTACTGAAGCCTGTGTGCCACAACTACTGAAGCCCGTGTGCCTAGAGCCCGTGCTCCACAACAAGAGGAGCCACAACAATGAGAAGCCAGTGCACCACAATGAAGAGTAGCACCCACTCGCCACAACTAGAGAAAGCCCATGTGCAGCAACGAAGACCCAATGCAGCCAATAAATAAATAAATAAATAAATTTATAAAAAAAGAAAAGAAAAGAAAATAGCAACTTTTTAAAAAATTACGTCTTCTGTACTCCCCTGGTGGCACAGTGGTTAAGAATCCGCCTGCCAATGCAGGGAACATGGGTTCAAGCCCTGGTCTGGGAAGATCCCACATGCCTTGGAACAACTAAGCCCATGCACCACAACTACTGAGCTTGTGCTCTAGAGCCTGCGAGCCACAACTACTGAGCCCACGCGCTGCAACTACTGTAGCCGACATGCCTAGAGCCCATGCTCCACAACAAGAGAAGCCACCGCAATGAGAAGCCTGGGCACTGCAACGAAGAGTAGCTTCCAATCGTTGCAACAGAGAAAGCCTGCATGCAGCAACAAAGACTGAACACAGCCAAAAATAAATAAATTAATTAGGGCTTCCCTGGTGGTGCAGTGGTTGAGAGTCCGCCTGCCGATGCAGGGGACACGGGTTCATGCCCCGGTCTGGGAAGATCCCACATGCCACGGAGCGGCTGGGCCCGTGAGCCATGGCTGCTGAGCCTGTGCATCCAGAGCCTGTGCTCCGCAACGGGAGAGGCCACAACAGTGAGAGGCCCATGTACTGAAAAAATAAATAAATAAATTAAATTAAATTAATTAATGAATTTTTAAAAATCATAAAAAAATAAAAATTACATCTTCGAATTGGCATTTGTTGTTGATGTTTTACTGTTGAATTGCAGTTGACTTTTGCATATTGATTTTTTAAAAATATTTATTTATTTATTTATTTGGCTGGGCCGGGTCTTAGTTGCGGCACACGGGATCTTTGTTGCAGTATGCAGGATCTTTAGTTGTGGCATGTGGGATCTAGTTCCCTGACCAGGGATTGAACCCGGGCCCCCTGCATTGGGAGCACCAAGTCTTAGCCACTGGACCACCAGGGAAGTCCCTGTATATTGGTTTTTATACATTCTTGCCAATTTCTCTTATTGATTTTAATAATTAATTTCTAGATTTTTAAATTTTATCATCTACAAATAACGATAGTTTTGTTTCTTCCATCCCTATCTTTGTCTTATTGAAGCATCTAAGATTTCCAATACAAGAAGTGGTAATAATGGATATCTTTTACTTGCTCCTGATCTTAAAGACATGTTTAGTATTTTACTATTAAATAAAATATTTGGTATAGGTTTTTTGCAGATAACTTTTATCAAGTTAAGTAAGTTCCATTATAGTCCTAATTTAAAAAAACGGTTTTGTTGTGAATGGATGTGGAATTTTATTTAATATTTTTCCTTCATCTACTGAGAAGATCATATGTTTTTCTTCTTAGATCTGTTAATGTGGTAAATTACATTAATCAGTTGTCTACTATTAAACCAACCTTGTGTTCCCAGGATAAATCCGATATGCTAGCATTTTTAATGCATTGTTTGATTTGATTTGCTAATGTTTTGTTTAGAATATCCGTATCTTATTTCATGAGTGCAAGTAGCCAGCAATTTTCCTTTCTTGTTTTGTCCTTTTCTGATTTTGGTTATCAAGGCCATGTTAGTCTGATTAAATATTACCCTATGCAATGGTACATCTAGAAACTATATCAGCTCTGGAATCCCCCAAATAATATATATATTTAATAAATTAAGTTATAGCATATAACCCTAAACATTCATTCAATCATTTCCATTAATATACTTAAAAACTGTTCAGGAGTACCATTTATCCATAGAAGAGAAATATATACGTCTACAGATACAAATATTATTCCTCTGTAAATGGCGATTTCTGAATTATGTTGAAGATGAACCAGTTAAAGAATGCAGGTAAGATAGATATATTCAAACTAAATGCTTTCATCTACACTATCATTCCTTTTAATTTAACCTTCTTTCACTCCTACATAGAATATTTCTCTGACTATGTATTGTATAGGGCAGTGTAGTAAAAAGAAGACAGTACTCTACCAATACCCAGCAGACTTAATTCTCATTCCAGCTCTGCCACATTCTAAGATGTCTCAACTATAGACTGGTGATAATAATTTATTATAGTATCACTGTTAGGATCAAATGAAATAGTGAATCATCATTATTCTTTTGATATTCTGGTATTCTTGATAACTCAATGTGTAAGGGTATTCCATTTAAATTCTTTTTCAGTTGAGTATATTTTTGGATGAAAATACCTATTTTTCAAAATACCTATTTTGAAAATACCTATTTTTGAAAATACCTATTTTTGAAAATACCTATTTTGAAAATCTAAAGCAGCTAAATTTAGTTGCAGAATTAATATAAAAAGATTTTAAAAACGGAAATTATGAAGTTGAAAGATTGCTTTGTTCTTCTCAGACAGTAAGTGGGAGTGATATGGATTTATATACTCATAATTTATACATGAAACTAAATAATTTTGTGCACCAGACAATCAAAACAATATGAAAAAGAAGAATAAAGTAATAGGGACCTGCTTCTGAAGTGATAGCCTACTTCTGGATGTATATGCGAACTGGGCGTTGTTAAAAAAAAAATGTTCATGACATTTTTAAAGAGAGTAAGGAAGATTTCATTCAAGACAAACTCCTGCAACGAGGATTTTGCAGTAGGGCAGGTTGTGTGGGCTCAACTCTGAATACCGTAAGGACAAGTGGGGATTTACAGCCAAGAAGCAGGGTAGAGGTCAGTGAATAGAACATCACTAAGAGGAAACATCAGGGGTAAGGGAGATTCTTGCTGAAGGCTGGCCCACGGTAGTAAGATATCAAGAGTGCAGTATGAGGAATTTGATCTGATATGAAAGGTGATCAGATACCAAAGGTGGGGGATTTTCACTAAACCCACTCAGCAGGATTCTTGCTAAAACTAGACTAAGGGGCCAAGGACTGAGCCCAAGGCTGATTTAGGCTTGGTCAAGGAGAGTCTTTGTCAGTGGCTGTGATGTCTGCCTCTTGACTGGATGGTTGAAATGTCAGCTTTTCCTAGCCTCACACTGAGATAATCTAAGGTTGCTTCATGTCAACTCGCCTTGTTATCCTGAACTAGCAACAATTAAAACTACAGTGTTCAAATTACAGGTTTGAAGCCTAGGATCCAACGTTTGGACTTTACCTTTCAGCAATAATTTTAGTATCTGGCAACCATTTCTGTTCTTAGTGACTAGCACTAAACTGTAATAAGAACAACTTTGAAAACAGTGGAATGATTAAGCTCCAGATAAATTTTATAATACTGGAGTCTTTGTCCTTTTACTAGATGTGGGTGTGTTAGAATGAATGAGTATGCCTAGGTGTTGAAATGAAACTCAAACAGGTTTGCACTTGACATCCAAATACTAACACTTTTGCTCCTCAACAGGAATCTGAGTATAAAGTAATGTCTTCTTATTTTATTTGACAATGTTGACCTTTATCTGAAGGTTAGGCAGTCCCCTCACCCTTCTTCCCCATAGGACTTAGATAAGATGCTTGCCTTGTTTGTCTATGACAGTGCCACACACAGACCCTCTAAAACTTTGGTTAAGCTTCTTTCCTTCCCCCAGGACCCTGAACTCGGACCCACCCTGAGCCTGAGGCAGCATACAGCCCCTCCTTAAGGGCCGCTCTCTGAGAAGAGGCTAGCCTCGGGGTAAAACATGCCTGATTTACTCTCCCATCACACCACCCTTGCGTCCTACATCCCCTCACCTGGTCCTTTCTAGCCTTGTTCACTCCTCTCTATAAACGAGAACCCCTTTTTGCACAACTGCTGAGATACTTGCAGGTCTTCTGGTCACAGGTTCCCCCTTATTGCAACAGTCCCCCCACTTCCCCTGAACAATGCTTTCAGATTTGACATAGTCTGTCCTTGAATATGACATTCATTGAACTGATTTCACACTATTTCATCCTAAGTAGACATATTTTCAGAATATCTTACATCTGCCATCATCTTGCCACAGCTACTGCTCTCATTCAGGCCCCTATTAACTTCATCCTTGCCCATTATTAACTGGTATCCTTAGCCTCCAATTTAATTTGATTTCTCACATGGCTAGCAAATTAATCTCCCTCAAGATCACTACTGCAGCCTCAGCATTCTTTGCACTCTTTTTGTTCTTTTTTGGTTCTCTGTTGCCTAAGAATAAAGTCCAAATTCCTTAGTGAAGCTTTTACGTCTTTCCAAGAGGTTTAACCTCATCTCTTCTTCCTCCCGTTGAAAGCTTTCAGCTGTTTCTAAAACCTTCCTTGATATTTCCAGTCTTGTTGTGTTTGCCCATTTTATCTTCTGCGCCTTGAATGTTTTCCCTCCAAAATTCCCCCCTCTGAATTTCTATCCAACACATGCTATTCTTTCCCTGTTTGGGAATTAATCTCTTCCACTATTATTCCTCTGACACTGTGTCTGTACCTCCATTAAAATATTTAACACAGTCATCTTTTATTACAGTAACTTTACATTTTTTCTCTCTCCTTCCAGATGATAAACTTCTTGAGGGCATGACTGTGCCCATTCCTCTGTGTATCTTCTCTGGCCCTTAGTCTAATGCCTTGCATTTGGTAAACACTCAATATTTGCTCTTGTAATTAAAATGAATGGAGATAAAATATGAGAGTCCAGGACTCAGAAGTCAATTGAATGTTGTTTACAGTAAGGCAGGAGATGGAATTTCCTGACTAATAATGGTAATAAGAGAATAGCAAAGATTGAACTGGTTGTTTTACGACCTCCTGGGAGGCAATATAGATAATGTGTCAAGACTGTGGGCTCTGGTTTCAGGTGTCCAAAGCGGGCTCTACTACTTACCAACTCCGTGACCTCAGGCATATTCTTTAATGTTTCTATGCCTCAATTTTTCATGTGTAGAATGAAGATAGAAAGATTTACCTTACAGGGTTGTTGTGAAGATTAAATTAGTTACTATTTGTAAAGCATATCAAATAGTACACATCGCATAACAAGATCCAATAAATATTAACTTTAATATCAAAATTGGGTATCCAAAAAGGAAAAGCTTTCACTTTCTTGTTCCCTCTAGTGATCATTTAAGTCAAATCATTCCAAGGAATTTGTTACCAAATAGTTACTGGACACACTGGTTTGAATTGATCTGTGTCATCTCTAAGGATCATCAGGTCTCTCAAAGATTTGTATAGGAACAGACAAGGGAATGACCTCTTACAACCTACAGCTGTGCTGGGAGTGAGCCAAAGCCAAATCATCAAGTTCATATACGTTTTAACAATCTCTTTAGGCTTCAGGGTCTTTCTAGGAGAGTTCTGTAGGAATGGATTTCTAAAGCTCATTCACGCATATGTATTCATTCAGTTATTCAGTAAACACTGTGGGAGGAAAATCAAAATAGAGTTGGTATTGCTAGGAGAGCTCTCTAAAATGGAGCCAGGAGACCACTGAGGAAATGTGACTTATGCATGTCTCTGCCTGGATGGAATCTGACCTTTTGACCACTTATTGTCCTGACAAAGGCATCTAGAAAATCTGCCCAGGAGCTCAAAGTAATTGTTGGACCCTAAAAAAAGTCGGGAGAGCCTACCCCTTGAGGACAAATATTTCCTTTCTTGTGTCAGAGTACAGCCTTGGGGCTTGTGCCTTTATAAGCTCCTGACTCCTTCTCTTCCCCGAAACACTCTTTTGGTTTTACCTGAATCTGTATCTTCTGAATTGCAATTCTTAAGACCCCCAATACACCTTTTTCTTATTTGCAGCCTTCTATATTTTATGACACACACACACACACACACACACACACACACACACACACACATATATTTTGGTTGACAACATTTAGGTGCTAGGTATATAGAAATCAAGGATATTATTCCTGTCTTCAACTAATTCATGTTCTCGTATAGGAAACAGTTTTTTTTTTTTTTTTTTTTTTTTCCGGTACGTGGGCCTCTCACCGCTGCGGCCTCTCCTGCTGCAGAGCACAGGCTCCGGACGTGCGGGCTTAGGGGCCATGGCTCACGGGCCCAGCCGCTCCACGGCATGTGGGATCCTCCCGGACCGGGGCACAAACCCGCGTCCCCTGCATCACCAGGCAGATACTCAACCACTGAGCCACCAGGGAAGCCCAGGAAACAGTCTTGAAGGACTCAGCCAGATGAGAGATGGAAGCAAGTGAGTTCAAGACAGAAATAACATAAACTGACACAGAGAACGGACACAGAGCACTGACACAGAGGCACAAGGGAGAATGAAATATTCAGAGCAATTCATTTCAGAATAACTAAATATAGAGTGAGGGTATCAGGGCAGTGGTAGGAGCGAGAGGCAGGAGCAGGATGATGACGACCTTGTATATGAGGCCTGAATAGCACCTGGCTTCCCTCACTCTGCCTGTCAACAGTCTCCTTAGCTTGCATACCTCATGGGGGGAGGGGAGAAGACAACAAAAAGTCTGGTAGTAGCCAAACAGCCTCTGTAAAACCAAAGCTCTGGATAGACTAGACCTCAATCACCTGTTTTTCCTCTTGCATCCTGAGAGATCTAACATTAGCCCTTCGGGAATGCCAAAGTAAAATTTGAATTTTATCCTGAAGGCCACAGGGAAAAAAGGAAGGATTTTAAGCAGGATAGAACTGTGATCCAGTTTGCCTTTCAAAAGCAGTTTTTAAAGCAGGGAAGAGATTTGAGGGGGTGGTGAATGGAGCCAGAGGTATGAAGAAGACAATGATTCTAACTGAATATGCTGAGTTTGAGATAATGATGGATATTTGTACGGTGATGTTAAAATGATAATATACCAGATTCAGTTCTTTAAATAAAATTTCCAAGGTATATTCTGTGATTAACTCACTTAAGAGTTAAAAAATTTCTTACCTATATAATGTCATTTTAGCCTTTCCATAATCCTGTAAGGCTCTTGTTCTCTCCACTTTGCAGTGAGGATTTGTACCTCTGAAGTTGTAAGTGATTTATTTGCCTAGGATCTTAGAATCTTAGAGGAAGTCAGTGGCAGATCCAAGCCCCAAATCTAGCTCTTCTGAATCGAGATAGTGTTCTTTCCATAACTGCATACGTTTATAGTAACTCATTAACTCTTTATTCAGTGTCAATTTTGCTCCCAGCATTTTGTTACTGGAAATAAAAAGGAATTAGAAGCTCAGCACAGGGCCTTGCCTCTGGGGGACAGAAAGAAGTTTTGCAGCAACAAAAAATTGTCAGCAAAGCTGTAGATTAGCAATCAGATCTGACTTCTAGTTCTAACTCTGCCTCTAACTACCTGCCTGATTATATTTGATTTGCAAATTGGAAAACCTACCTCAAACAAATTTAAATAGAAAGGGGAATTTATTGGCTCATGAAATCCAAGGAAGAACTGAACAGTCAAGCATGAAGAAAGACAGGGCAGCAAAGGTGGCCTGAGGAACAACTGGGAGGAGGGGCTCAAACCTTGGCAGGAGTCTTTGAGACCTTTTGTTTCTGCTGCTATCTGTGGCAGTTTCACTTTCTCTCACATGAACCTTGAATATGGGGCATGATATTGGTAGGTAGAAGGAAAGAAAGCCAGTGTTCCAGGTAGGCAAAGGAGGCTCTGAGTTAGTGATGTAAGTGGTCTATGAATGAAAGACAAGCCTGACTGGAATGGAGGCTTCATCCTTGTTCCTTGGAAATAACATTGGATTGCTAAGGTAGAAACTGATTATGTTGAACCTAAAAGATAAACACAGAATTTGTTATGGTTGAAGCAACCATTATAGATTTCCTGTATAGAGTCAACTGTGACTCTGAAACCCCACTTTACAATGTAAATCTTCAACCACTTCCTAGAATGCTCCTTCCTTCCTTGTCAACTGAACTTGATTTAAGAATAAAGAATGGGGGGCTTCCCTGGTGGCACAGTGGTTGAGAGTCTGCCTGCTGATGCAGGGCACACGGGTTCGTGCCCCGGTCTGGGAAGATCCCACATGCCGCAGAGCGGCTGGGCCCGTGAGCCATGGCTGAGCCTGCGTGTCCGGAGCCTGTGCTCCGCAACAGTGAGAGGCCCGCGTACTGCAAAAAACAACAACAACAAAAAAGTACAGCTGCAAAGAGAGATGTTAACAAACAAAGAAGTAAAATATTAGGGAGAAAAAAATGATTTAAAAAAAGTACTACAGAATTGGGGTAAAATAAACCTGAGTGCAAATGGTCTGCACGGTAAGGAAAAAAATTCCATGGTGAGCTCAGCCTGTGTGCACCAGAAACAAAGTGGGTGAGAGGCCATTTAATTTGTTGACTGATATACACTCAGACCATTTTTCTATAAGGTATTTTTCCCATAGAATCTTTCTTTCGGAGAAAGTGATTGAAAGGCCAGGGCATAGAAAATGTAGAGGATAAAAAATTTAACTGTTACTTATAAAATTTTATCTACATTTGTCATACATTTTCTTTACCTTTGTGGTATGATAGGTATCTTTTTGAGAATTCAAAAGAAATCCTATTTTTGAGAAATATAAAACTAATCAAAGATGCAGGATAAAACCATTAGGTTATATGAAGTTAATAAACATGGGTTTAATCTTTCAAAAATATTCATAATGACCACTTATTGATGCCATAAGTGCTATGTAATGACATCTACATGTCAAAAATATTCCAGTAATAGCAATAATTTATGGTAAATAGTTTGCAACATATAAATTCTGTAGTTTAACAAATACAAAATTAAGTTGAAACAGAAATAGGCTCACAGACATAGAAAACAAACTTATGGTTACCAAAGGGGTAAGGGCAGGGGGAGGGATAAATTAGGAGTTTGGGATTAACATATACACACTACTATATATGAAATAAACAACAAGGACCTACTATATAGCACAGGGAACTAGACTATCTTGTAATAACCTATAATGGAAAAGAATCTGAAAAAGAACATATATATAGACACACACACACATATATGTGTAAATTATATATATATATGAATTCAGTTTTTTATATATATATATATATATAAACTGAATCACTTAGCTGTACACCTGAAACTAACACAACATTGTAAATCAACTATACTTCAATAAAAATTTTTTTTTAAATTCTAAACAAAAAAAAAAAGAATGAAATTAACTTGGGTTCCTGGTAGACAAAAGAAAATAAATTAATTATAATGAATATTCAGTTTAAAATGAATATCATCATTTTCTTATTAAGTAACACAGTTTCCCCCACCCTAGGGGGTTTTATGGAGATATAATTCACATTGCACATTGTATTAGTTTAAGGTGTACAACATAATGATTTGATATACGTATATATTGCAAAATCATTACCACAATTTTAGTTAACATCCATCACTTCACATAGTTACAATTTTTTTTCTTGTGATGAGAACTTTTAAGATCTACTCTTTTAGCAACTTTCAAGTATACAATACAGTATAACATAGTTTTGAACATAAATTACTTAGAAGGTGCATTTCTAATGATAAAGTTCTTTGAGCTCATTGTAAAAGTAGCTGAATCAATGATTTATCACAACTCAATATGATAAATTACCTGTTGAAGGTAAAATGACCAAGGCTAAGACTGTATATTGTGTTTTCCCACTACTTTTAGGAAAGTTCCATTAGAAATGACAGCAACATTTACCTTTATAGAACACGAGTCTTAAGAATGTTTCAGAGGAGGAACCAAGATGGCAGAGTAGAAGGACATGCTCTCACTCCCTTATGCGAGAACATCAGAATCACAACTAGCTGCTGGACAATCATCGACAGGAAGACAATGGAACTCACCAAAAAAGATACCCCACATCCAAAGACAAAGGAGAAGCCACAATGAGATGGTAGGAGGGGTGCAACCACAGTAAAATCAAATCCCATAACTGCTGGGTGGGTGACTCACAGACTGGAGAACACTTATACCACAGGAGTCCACCCACTGGAGTGAAGGTTCTGAGCTCCACGTCAGGTTCCCAGCCTGGGGGTCTGGCAATGGGAGGAGGAATTCCCAGCGAATCAGAATTTGAAGTCTAGCAGGATTTCATTGCAGGACTTCGACAGGACTGGGGGATACAGAGACTCCACTCTTGGAGGGCACACACAAACTAGAGTGTGCATCGGGACCCAGGGGAAGGAGCAGTGACCCCAGGGGAGACTGAACCAGACCTACCTGCTAGTATTGGAGGGTCTCCTGCAGAGGCGGGGGGTGGCTGTGGCTCACCGTGTGGACAAGGACACTGGCAGCAGAAGTTCTGGGAAGTACTCCTAGGCATGAGCCCTCCTTGAGTCCACATTAACCTCACCAAAGAGCCCAGGTAAGCTCCAGTGTTGGGCCCCCTCAGGCCAAACAACCAACAGGGAGGGAACCCAGCCCCACCCATCAGCAGTCAAGCAGATTAAAGTTTTACTGAGCTCTGCCCACCAGAGCAACAGTCAGCTCTACCCACCACCAGTCCCTCCCATCAGGGAACTTGCACAAGCCTCTTAGATAGCCTCATCCACCAGAGGGCAGACAGCAGAAGCAAGAAGAACTACAGTCCTGCAGCCTGTGGAACAAAAACCACATTCACAGAAAGATAGACAAGATGAAATGGCAGAGGTCTATATACCAGATGAAGGAACAAGATAAAACCCCAGATAAACAACTAAATGAAGTAGAGATAGGCAACCTTCCAGAAAAAGATTTCAGAATAATGATAGTGAAGATGATCCAGGACCTCAGAAAAAGAATGGAGGCAAAGATCCAGAAGATGCAAAAAAGGTTTAACAAAGACCTAGAAGAATTAAAGAACAAACAAATAGAGATGGAACAATACAATAACTGAAATGAAAACCACACTAGAAGGAATCAATAGCAGAATAACTGAGGTAGAAGAATGGATAAGTGACCTGGAAGACAGAATGGTGGAATTCACTGCTGCAGAACAGAATAAAGAAAAAAGAATGAAAAGAAATGAAGACAGCCTAAGAGACCTCTGGGACAACATTAAATGCAACAACATTTGCATTATAGGGGTCCCAAAAGGAGAAGAGAGAGAGAAAAAGGACCAGAGAAAATATTTGAAGAGATTATAGTCGAAAACTTCCCTAACATGGGAAAGGAAATAGCCACCCAAGTCCAGGAAGAGCAGAGAGTCCCATACATGGTAAACCCAAGGAGAAACATGCTGAGACACATAGTAATCAAACTGGCAAAAATTAAAGACAAAGAAAAATTATTGAAAGCAGCAAGGGAAAAATGACAAATAACATACAAGGGAACTCCCATAAGGTTAACAGCTGATGTCTCATCAGAAACTCTACAGCCAGAAGGGAGTCCCATGATATACTTAAAGTGATGAAAGGGAAGAACCTACGACCAAGATTACTCTACCCGGCAAGGACCTCATTCAGATTCGATGGAGAAATCAAAAGCTTTACAGACAAGCAAAAGCTAAGAGAATTCAGCACCACCAAACCAGCTCTACAAGAAATGCTAAAGGAACTTCTCTAAGTGGGAAACACAAGAGAAGAAAGGAACCTACAAACACAAACACAAAACAATTAAGAAAATGGTCATAGGAACATACATATTGATAATTACCTTAAACGTGAATGGATTAAATGCTACAATCAAAAGACACAGGCTTGCTGAATGTATACAAAAACAAGACCCATATATATGCTGTCTACAAGAAACCCACTTCAGACCTAGGGACACATACAGACAAAGTGAGGGGATGGAAAAAGATATTCCATGAAAATGGAAATCAAAAGAAAGCTGGAGTACCAATACTCATATCAGATAAAATAGACTTTAAAATAAAGAATGTTACAAGAGACAAGGAAGGACACTATATAATGATCAAGGGATCAATCCAAGAAGAAGATATAGCAATTGTAAATGTATATGCACCTAACATAGGAGCACCTCAATACATAAGGCAACTGCTAACAGCTCTAAAAGAGGAAATTGAAAGTAACACAATAATAGTGGGGGACTTCAACACCTGACTAACACCAATGGACAGATCATCCAAAATGAAAATAAATAAGGAAACAGAAGCTTTAAATGACACAATAGACCAGATAGATTTCATTGATATTTATAGTACATTCCATCCAGAAGCAGCAGATTACACTTTCTTCTCAACTATGCATGGAACATTCTCCAGGACAGATCACATCTTGGGTCACAAATCAAGCCACAGTATACTTAAGAAAACTGGAATCATATCAAGCATCTTTTCTGACCACAACACTATGAGATTAGAAATGAATTACAGGGGAAAAAATGTAAATAACACAAACACACGGAGGCTAAACAATACATTACTAAATAACCAAGAGATCACTGAAGAAATCCAAGAGGAAATCAAAAAATACCTAGAGACAAATGACAATGAAAACACGATGATCCAAAACCTATGGGATACAGCAAAAGCAGTTCTAAGAGGGAAGTTTGTAGCTATACAAGCGTACCACAAGAAACAAGAAAAATCTCAAATAAACAATCTAACCTTACACCTAAAAGAACTAGAGAAAGCAGAACAAACAAAACGCAAAGTTAGCAGAAGGAAAGAAATCATAAAGATCAGAGCAGAAATAAATGAAATAGAAACAAAGAAAACAATAGCAAGGATCAATAAAACTAAAAGCTGGTTCTTTGAAAAGATAAGCAAAATTGATAAACCATTAGCCAGACCTATCAAGAAGAAGAGGGAGAGGGCCCAAATCAATAAAATTAGAAATGAAAAAGGAGAAGTTACAACAGACAACGCAGATATACAAAGCATCCTAAGAGACTACTACAAGCAACTCTATGTCAATAAAATGGACAACCTGGAAGAAATGGACAAATTCTTAGAAACGTATAACCTTCCAAGACTGAACAAGGAAGAAATAAAAAATATCAACAGACCAATCACAAGTAATGAAATTAAAACTGTGATTAAACATCTTCCCACAAACAAAAGTCCAGGACCAGATGGCTTCACAGGTGAATTCCATCAAACATTTAGAGAAGAGCTAACACCCATCCTTCTCAAACTCCTCCAAAAAATTGCGGAGGAAGGAACACTCCCAAACTCATTCTATGAGGCCACCAGCACCCTGATACCAAACAAGACAAAGATACTACAAAAAAAAGAAAATTATAGACCAATATCACTGATGACTATAGATGCAAAAATCCTCAACAAAATACTAGCAAACAGAATCCAGCAACACATTAAAAGGATCATACACCACGATCAAGTGGAATTTATCCCAGGGATGCAAGGATTCTTCAATATACGTTAGTCAATCAATGTGATAAACCATATTAACAAATTGAAGAATAAAAACCATATGATCATCTCAATAGATGCAGAAAAAGCTTTTGACAAAATTCAACACCCATTTATGATAAAAACTCTCCAGAAAGTGGGCATAGAGGGAACCTACCTCGACATAATAAAGGCCATATACAACAAAATCACAGCAAACATCATTCTCAATGGTGAAAAACTGAAAGCATTTCCTCTAAGATCAGGCACAAGAGAAGGATGTTCACTCTCACCACTATTATTCAACATAGTTTTGGAAGTCCTAGCCATGAGAATCAGAGAAGAAAAAGAAATAAAAGGAATACAAATTGGAAAAGAAGTAAAACTGTCAGTGTTTGCAGATGACATGATAGTATACAGAGAAAATCCTAAAGATGCCACCAGAAAACTACTAGAGCTAATCAATGAATGTGGTAAAGTAGCAGGATACAAAATTAATGCACAGAAATCTCTTGCATTCCTATACACTAATGATGACAAATCTGAAAGAGAAATTATGGAAACACTCCCATTTACCATTGCAACAAAAATAAAATACCTAGGAATAAACCTACCTAGGGAGACAAAAGACCTGTATGCAGAAAACTATAAGACACTGATGAAAGAAATTAAAGATGACACCAACAGATGGAGAGATATATCATGTTCTTGGATTGGAAGAATCAATATTGTGAAAATGACTATACTACCCAAAGCAATCTACAGATTCAATGCAATCTCTATCAAATTACCAATGGCATTTTTTACAGAATTAGAACAAAAAATCTTAAAATTTGTATGGAGACACAAAAGACCCCAAATAGCCAAAGCAGTCTTGAGGGGAAAAAACGGAGCTGGAGGAATCACACTCCCTGACTTCAGACTATACTACAAAGCTACAGTAATCAAGACAATATGGTACTGGAACAAAAACAGAAACATAGATCAATGGAACAAGATAGAAAGCCCAGAGATAAACTCACACACCTATGGTCAACTAATCTATGACAAAGGAGGCAAGGATATACAGTGGAGAAATGACAGTCTCTTCAATAAGTGGTGCTGGGACAACTGGACAGCTACATGTAAAAGAATGAAATTAGAACACTCCCTAACACCATACACAAAAACAAACTCAAACTGGATTAGAGACCTAAATGTAAGACCTGACACTATAAAACTCTTAGAGGAAAACATAGGAAGAACACTCTTTGACATAAATCACAGCAAGATCTTTTTTGATCCACTTCTTAGAGTAATGGAAATAAAAACCAAAATAAACAAATGGGACCTAATGAAACTTAAAAACTTTTGCACATCAAAGGAAACCATAAACAAGACAAAAAGACAACCCTTAGAATAGGAGAAAATATATTTGCAAATGAATCAACAAAGGATTAATCTCCAAAATATATAAACAGCTCATGCAGCTCAATATTAAAGAAACAAACAACCCAATCCAAAAATGGGCAGAAGACCTAAATAGACATTTCTCCAAAGAAGATATACAGATGGCCAAGAAGCACATGAAAAGCTGCTCAACATCACTAATTATTACAGAAATGCAAATCAAAACGACAATGTGGTATCACCTCACACCACTTAGAATGGGCATCATTAGAAAATCTACAAATAATAAATGCTGGAGAGGGTGTGGAGAAAAGGGAACCCTCCTGCACTGTTGGTGGGAATGTAAATTGATACAGTCACTATGGAGAACAGTATGGAGGTTCCTTAAAAAACTAAAAATAGAGTTACCATATGATCCAGCAATCCCACAACTGGGCATATGCCCAGAGAAACCAATAATTCAAAGAGACACATGCACCCCAATGTTCATTGCAGCACTATTTACAATAGCCAGGTCATGGAAGCAACCTAAATGCCCATCGACAGACGAATGGATAAAGAGGATGTGCTACATATATACAATGGAATATTACTCAGCCATTAAAAGGAACGAAATTGGGTCATTTGTAGAGATGTGGATGGATCTAGAGACTGTCATACAGAGTGAAGTAAGTCAGAAAGAGAAAAACAAATATCGTATATTAATGTATATATGTGGAACCTAGAAAAATGGTACAGATGAACCGGTTTGCAGGGCAGAAATTGAGACACAGATGTAGAGAACAAACAAATGGACACCAAGGGGGGAAAGCAGGGGGTGTGGGGGTGGTGGTGTGATGAATTGGGTGATTGGGATTGACATGTATACATTGCTGTGTATAAAATTGATGACTAATAAGGACCTGCTGTATAAAAAAATAAATAAAATAATATTCAAAACAAAAAGAATGTTTCAATATTACATAAAGTTAAACTGAAATACAGAAAGAGAGGGATATAACAAAATTTGTTTAACATGTTGATTGTGGGACATGGATTAAGACATTTTTGGCTTTGCAGGCAAGACACTGAATCACACCCATATAGTCATATCCTTACTTGGGAGCAATATTTTTTTCTTTTAAAAAATGTTTATGCTTTATTATAAAAATGCTTGCCACAGAATGTTTAAGTTTGCATCTTTTGATACAGTTAAATTTCTGTTAAGTTTTAAGATATTCTATTATAAAAAGTTCAGACTGAATGTGAATAGCATCCACCAAAACTACTATTCTTTCCAGTGTGGTGTTTTGGTTTCCAGCTAAGACTTTGTCCTTATCATTAACAGATTTATTGCACCATCAGGACAGTGTTAGCCTCTTAACAACTTGCATTCTTTTTCCTCTTTAGTGCAGTCATAGGCCAAATTCCCATTTCCCCATCATTTTTGTCTCCATTGCCTTTAAAGGGAATATTGCATTCTGATAAAATCTGCCAGTGCTGAAGGAGTCATAATTTGGCCATGGAATACACAGACAGTCCCCAGTATGTGATGGTTCGATTTAAGATTTTTTGACTTTATGATGGTGCAAAATATTACACATTCAGTAGACACCATACCTCAAATTTGAATTTGATCTTTTCCAGGGCTAGGGATATGCAGTACAAAAGGCTGGGCAGGGCAGGGAGCTGCAGCTCCCAGTCAGCCACTAGATCATAAGGGTAAACAGCTGAGACACTTATAACCATTCTGTATCCAGCCATTCTGATTTTCACTTTCACTACAGTATACAATAAATTACATGAGATATTCAACCACTTTATTATAAGATAGGCTTTGTGTTAGGTGATTTGGGCCAACTGTAGGCTAAAGTAAGTGTTCTGAGCACGTTTAAAGGTAGGCTAGGCTAAGCTAAGATGATGGGTAGGTTAGGTGTATTAAATGCATTTTTGACTTATGATATTTTCAATTTATGATGGGTTTATCAGGACCCCCACCTCAAATAGAGTAAGATCTGTAAAGACCACCTTCTACTTTGTTTTATATATTTTCCTTTTTCTGCTATCTTTAGACTAATGCCCAGAATAAAAATTTCTTGGATAAATCTGAATAATTCCCCTACAAACAAATTATTTTCACAGAAAAGCACGTGTAAAGTGCCTCACTGAGACTGTTCGACATTTCTTTCTATGAACACAGTTGCTCCTTGACTATGTCTGTTTCACAGAACCAGTCACAGCTAACCCAATGCCGCCTCTCTGCCTCTCACTCCACATAGTGATTGCTTGTATCTCACTTCCTAGAACTGTTTATTATGCCTGGCTTTACATCTTTGAATATACTTGCATGTTTTCTCATGTTTTGTCTTCCTCACTAGATTAGAAATGTCTCAATATTAGACACAATAATTTCCAATCAGGGATGGACTATTATTTGCCTGCAGATCTCTGAATTCAAATGAAATCCTTTCAAATCCCTTCCTTCCAATTCCCAGAACCCGATTCTAGTTCAGGCACTCATTCTCTCTCGCCTGATTACTGTAATCATCTTCTAATGATTTACCTGGCCTTTGGTCTCTAACCTCTGGCAATTCATTGCTGATTTCCTTCCTAGTCATCTTTCTAAAGCACAGTTCTGCTGGTGTCACTGCCTAGCTTAAAGGCCTTTGATGGCTCCCCACTGCTTACAAAATAAAATCCCCAGCCTTTACAATCTGGTCCTATCTTCCGTTTCTAACCCCATTCCAGCCACTTACCCTTCCTACTCTGTATTCTATGAGCTATTAATTGTTTACCAAATACATCTTTGCACATTTCCATCCCCTGTCTTTATTCATTTTCTCTCTTCCTCAGATGGACTTCTCCACTTATTCATATCTTGCTCTTCAATTATGATCCAGCTCAATTGGATCACCTCTTAACACCTTTCTTGCTGTCCCTAGTCAACTTGTTTCTTCTTTCCAGAGCATGTTGTTTATGACTCAGTTGTAGCACTTACCATCTGCTCTGTACTCCAGAGGTGGATCTATCTCTGTCTCCCATTTATACTGTGAGCAACTTGAGTGCACGGTTGATGATTTATTCATCTTTCCATGGCCACGGCCTGGCAAGTGGAGTGGTAGAAGGAGAATAATTCTTCCTGGGAAAGAAGAAAATATTTCTAATGACATAAGGGAGGGGAAGTTTCCAGCCTGTTTCTTGGAAGAAGTTCAAATTTTAAAATTATAGACATTCACCGTACCTGAAATAACTTCCTGGAATTAGAGTTCAGAGCCCTTCTGATAAAAAACCATTCTTTCTAGAAGTCAAGTTTGTAACTTGTGAAACATGAAAGTTAAGTCTCTCAACCAGCCTTATCAAACTCAAAAATCTACACGCTGTGTTCAGCCACCAATTATGTATCTTCTGTGCAACCCTGCTAGCTATTAGAATTTACTAAAAGGAAATTCTATATGTAAATCAATAATAACTGTGATCTCTTAAAACCAAACAAAGGCCAGTCTTGAAAATTCCCTGGGCAGACAAAACCAATTTAGTCATTTCTTGCTTATGCCTTTGGAAATTATAAACAAAACTTGAACTGTTTCTCACGGTTGATATGAGGCAACCACTGAAAATTCTACTATTTTAACCAATCACTATGAAGAAGAAACAGTGACGGCCTTTTCACTATATAAGCTGCTTTATAACAATATATCCCTGAGCCTCACTCCATGTTTTGGTTTGAGTGATTCTAGTTTGCAAACTGTTTTTTGGTGTGTGCACAATACCCTTTCACTAATTACTACTTCAGTGATATATTGGTTTTACTTCAGCTGTTTGCGAACTTTTGACAATCAATGACACGTTATTGTCCTGGGATCTATATCTACTCTTGTCACCACTAGTCAACTGGCACGTGGCTTTCAGGACACCAACCGTCAGGGACAGCTCCGTAATTACTTGTTATTCCTTGAGTCGAACGATTCCGGGCGCATGGTGGTTACTTAGCCTTCATTCACCATTTGATTCTGTGCCAGCAGGTCGTCCGGGTGCTTGGCCACTGGCACCGCCGAACCTGGCACCAGGATCGTGGCCTCTCCCAGTCAACGCTGGACCGAGAGAAGCCAGCAACCCCAGCTGGCGGGGAACGAGGGCTGAAGTTGGAGAAGGAGGACGCGCAAAGTCCCGCCCGCCGAGCGCCGCGACGCCTGGTGGGTATTAATAGGGAGAACCTCAAGGCCGCGGCCCCGCCGAGCCTCAGGCGCCCTGACGTCGCCCGTGTGAGCTCGGGGCGGACCCAAGCGGCCGGGCCCCCTTCCATAGTGGCCATGGGGGCGGGGCGGGGCGCGGCGCGCGCCGGCGCGTGGAGGCCGCGGGCAGCGGCGGAGCGCGCGGCAAAGGAGGGGCGCGCGGGGCGGGGACGCGCGGGGCGGGGGCGCGCGGCCGCTGAGGCCTGTGGCGCCGTCACCCGGCAGACTCGAGCGGGTGGAGGGAGGCGCCGCCGGCGAGGCGCGCGGAGACAGATCGGGGCTGCACCGGCTGCCGGTCCACCCTCCCGCCGCCGTCCTCCGGCCCGCGGACCGCGCGGTCCCGTTATCATGTCGTTGAGGCAGCGGCTGGTCCAGCTGGTCGGCAGTTTGCAGGACCCTCAGAAAGTGGCTCGTTTCCAACGGCTGTGCGGGGTGGAAGCGCCGGTGAGCCGCACCGCCACAGCTGCCGCCGACCCGAGGGAGGATGAGAAGGCGGAGGCGCCCCTCGCCGGAGAATCCAGGTGCCGAGAGCGGCAGCTGGGGGCGTCCGGAGGCCCCCCGCCGCCCGGGAGCGACCGCAATCAGTGCCCAGCCAAGCCAGACGGCGGCGGCGCCCCCAACGGCGTGCGGAACGGTCGGGCGACCGAGCTGGGCCCGGCCTCGCAGCGCCGCGCGGGGGTCCTGCGCCGCAACTCGCTGACGGGCGAGGAGGGCCAGCTGGCCCACGTGAGCAACATGCCTCTCTACTACCTGTTCTGCTTCGGCACGGAGCTGGGCAATGAACTCTTTTACATCCTGTTCTTCCCCTTCTGGATCTGGAACCTGGACGCCCTAGTGGGCCGGAGGCTCGTGGTCATCTGGGTGCTGGCCATGTACCTGGGCCAGTGCACCAAGGACATCATCCGCTGGCCGCGGCCCGCCTCGCCGCCCGTGGTCAAGTTGGAGGTTTTCTACAACTCAGAGTACAGCATGCCCTCCACCCATGCCATGTCCGGCACCGCCATACCCATCTCCATGATCCTCCTCACCTATGGCCGCTGGCAGGTAAGGGTCCCTGTCCTCTCCCGGCTCAGCCTAGGGGAGTTAAAGGACTCCGAGCCGTTGTTGCTGTCTGCAGTTATTTGAATTTGGCCCTTCCCCTCCCAAACCTCTCTTCCCACAGGTTTTCACAGTACCCGCAAACAGGCCCTTTTTAGCTTTTAAAAAAATAATGAAACGATGGGGGAAACCTTCAGACTTAGTCGTCAAACTCTATTTTAATAGTAATACCTTTCTTGGAACCTAAAGTAAACACTATTCGTGGAGTAATACATTATCATCGGGCTTTGGTTGAGTTTCTAAGCGATTTTAATTCTTGTGATGCACAGAATATAATTATGATTACTTAATGTAATGTCCTTATAATTAATAGTTGGGTGACTAAGATTCACCCGTTTTATATGGTGCCTTTCGCCAGACTGATTTCTGTTTCAGGCGTAGGTAAAGTCATTGGCTTTATCCCGAGACAATGTTTATGAAACAAACATGGTCGTTCAAGCAATGAAGTAATGAATTTTAAATGAAAGCCACCCTTTGTGGAAGTTAATGGAGCACCGCCTGACTGCTCTTTTAAAGGGGTGTGGTTGCTAATTTGCTGATAGACACAGTTTAATTAGCTTTTGGATCACTGATCTGAACTATCACTTTGAGCTACAGTATTATTATTGAATTAGCTTTACAAATGGTTTTAAAGTTATTCTTAAAATTAGGGTTCTTGGTCAGACTAGTGGGTTTGTAAAAATGGTAAATACGACAGCAAGATCAGCCTGACAGCTGGGGATGAGTTTTTAACAGTAAACTTTTATATTTTGCCTACTTCTTCTGGCCTCCCATTTTTCAGTTTTTCATGGCCTGTAAATGTTACTTAGATTTAAAAGCTAATTCTTTTTTTATATAGAAGCAAAATTTATTCTTAGACTGATATTTTATCTGTCTTTCTAAAATTCTTATTTTAAAAAGTATAGTTGGTTTACAATGTTGTGTTAGTTATCTGCCTTTTAAATTGTAAGGAGGTTTGTTCATTCTGCAGACCAGTTCCTTAATTTAAGAATAAAGTTAATAACTATGAAGAATCTAAAGAATCAGACTTCCTTGATTTTTTTTCCATTACAGCACAAAATCATCTCACACTGAGAAATACACATTCTGTATAAAACTCCATTATGGTAAGCTTACTTATCTCAGGCTTAATTTCAGTATAGATAAACCCTTGTCCTCATGGACATTTCTGTGCAGTGCATCTCTCTTACAGGAACATGGAAAGTATGTAATGTAAATAGTAAGAATGGCAGAATTATGAGGGAAGAGTACAATGAACAGTTTTTTTTTCCTGTTTAACCTAAGGAGATACACAGTAATATTCAGATTGTAAATTAGTGCTGCCTGTTTTGCACAATAGATAAATATCTCAAGTTTATTTAATCTAAATGCTTCAGAATTTAAGACTGTCATTGACTTATCATATTAACTGGTTAGCTAATGATGTTTCTCTTATTTTTATGAGATTTTCCAGATTCCATAATGATAGAGCCTTTTGTAACTCCTCGTTGAGTAGCTATGTTGCAAGCTATTAATATTAGCAGTCCAAGAAAGAGAAAGTAGTTGTTGCTCATCATTCATTCAGAACACATGCTAACCGGAAGTCTGAAAACAGTACTGCTGGATTGTTTATGGGATGCAGCTATCAATATTTTAACACTTCAGGGTTATTTGAATTATCAGAATATGCTTACATTACAGTTTTTGAACAACCTAGTATATTTAATTCAAAGTTTGAGGAATTTATATGTCATACAGTTTTAGAATTTGAGCTAGACAGGACTTTAAAAATCACCTAGTCTCAAACTGTCATTTTACAGATATGGAAACTGACCAGTTACATTAGAATTAATCTTGGAAAATTGTTTCTTCTTTTACGTGTCCACTCTAAGTTTGAATAAACTTCCAAAATTTGAATGATTGTCTTTGGTTAGTTGTTCTTTTTTTTTTTTTTTTTGCGATGCGCGGGCCTCCCACCGCTGCGGCCTCTACCGTTGCGGAGCACAGGCTCCGGACGTGCAGGCCCAGCGGCCATGGCCCACGGGCCCAGCCGCTCCGCGGCATGTGGGATCCCCCCGGACCGGGGCACGAACCCGTGTCCCCTGCATCGGCAGGCGGACCCCCAACCACTGCGCCACCAGGGAAGCCCTGGTTAGTTGTTTTGAAAGAAAGACTCCCGTACATGAAAGTTCTGTGTTTATAAATGTTTGGTTGTAATAATGCAGTACAAAAAACCAAAATGACTTTTTAAATTTTTTACTTTTTAAAAAAATCCTTGTTTTGATTGAAAACAAAAGTACCTTCCTTTGCTTAAGGTGTTTTGGTCCTCTTCTCTGCCAATTAGTATTATAGTACTTAGAAGGCTTATATTTCCAGAGTGGGTAATGAAAAAAATATATATTGGAAAGTGGGATAAGAATTAAACAATGCAAGCCTAGTGTTTTTCTAATTAATAGCAGTTTTGGTTGACAGTTGTTTCCATCTGCTTGTGCTCCTACTGCTTATTCAGGACAGGTGTGTTTATTTCTAGTGCCTAGGATGCTGAAACGTCTCTGGAAACTGAGTTATCTCATATGCCATCCCTTTGGCTTGAGACAACTACTTCACTCACTCCTCACTTCATGTTCTTAACTTGAAATCTGGACAAGGTTCACTCACATGGAGCCATTTAAATGAACCTTTTCTGTTTCATTATTCATTTGTTCTTAAAATGACAGTAAGCCAGAAAAATCACTTGGGGCTTCTGTAACGTGCAGTTTCTGCACCTTACCCCCAGAGATTCTGATCCATTAGATAAGTGAGGGGTATTGCATTTTACTGAAATTCCCCAAATATTTTTGAGGAAAAAATGTACTTTCTTCAATCCCTTCAAAAATATCAAGGAAGTCTGATTCCTTAGATTCTTTTTTTTTTTTTTAGTTTTATTTATTTATTTATTTTTGGCTGCATTGGGTCTTCAGTGCTGTGCGTGGGCTTTCTCTAGTTGGAGCGAGCAGGGGCTACTCTTCGTGTCGTACGCGGGCTTCTCATTGCGGTGACTTTTCTTGTTGCAGAGCACAGGCTCTAGGCGCCCGAGTTCAGTAGTTGTGGCACATGGATTCAGTAGTTGTGGCTCACGGGCTCTAGAGCACAGGCTCAGTAGTTGTGCCACATGGACCTAGTTGCTCTGCGGCATGTGGGATCTTCCTGGACTAGGGATCGAACCTGTGTCCCCTGAACTGGCAGGTGGATTCCTAACCACTGCGCCACCAGGGAAGTCCCCTTAGATTCTTCATAGTTATTAACTTTTTTCTTAAATTAAGGGACTGGTCCGCAGAACGAACAAACCAACCTCCAGCCAGGAAAATCAACTCTTGATCCTTAGAATATATTTTATATTTCTACAACATTGCTGTCTCAGTTCTTTTGCAGTTCGATTCTTTGAATCTTGTAAAGATATGTTAATAATACAAAAAGGGAGATTGAAACAGTATGGCTCCAAACAATTATTTGATATGCTGGAAGAATTTTTTCCAGTAATGCAAGATAGAAATTGTTATGGCATTTCTCCAGGTATTAAATACCTTGATCCATTGGCCAAGATAATGATTATTGCTCTCATATTATTTGTTGGAATTTTTTGTAGTCTGAATTGGGAAAAAAAATAAGAAGTAAGGGACATCAGATATTAAGAACATAGTCTTTTGAAGAATAATCTAAAATGAAAAATAAAGCACTCCTTTTGTATTTATGTCTGCATGTTCTTTCCAGAAATAAAAAGTCTTAATTTTTAAATAATATGGCATATAATGAGTTCTAATTATATACTTAATTTAATAACATTAAGCAAGTTTTAGATGAATTTCATTTTTAAAAACTTAGTGACATCTCACATTTTATAGGGTTACCTATAGGTAACCTATAGGTGTTACCTATAGGGTTACCGTTCCCAGCTAGGGCATATGCTTTCACTACTTTTAATAATAATAATAGTTATATTATTATCTTTATTAACATTTATTAAGGTCTTACTATGGGTCAGACATTGTTTGAAATGTTTATTACCTCATTTAGTCTGCTCTTAAAACATCCCAATGTTTGGTCCTACTATTAATACAAGTTTACAGATTAGGAAACTGACATAGAGGAAGGATAAATGACTTAGAGTAACATAGCTAGTGAGTCACAGGCTGTCTTTTTTTTTTTAAATTTATTTATTCATTTATTTTTTGCTGCATTGGGTCTTCATTGCTGCACGCAGGCTTCCTTTAGTTGCAGCGAGCGGGGGCTACTCTTCATTGCGGTGCGCGGGCTTCTCATTGCAGTGACTTCTCTTGTTGCGGAGCATGGGCTCTAGGCGTGCGGGCAGTAGTTGTGGTGCGAGGGCTCAGTAGTTGTGGCTCCCGGTCTCTAGAGCGCAGACTCAGTAGTTGTGGCACTTGGGCTTAGTTGTTCTGCGGCATGTGAGATCTTCCCGGACCAGGGCTCGAAGCCCTGTCCCCTGCATTGGCAGGCGGATTCTTAACCACTGCTCCACCAGGGAAGTCCCACAAGCTGTCTTTAAACTTACAGACAAACTCCAGAGCTTACAGAGAAAACTCTTTTCATATCATACTTTGTGATTTTTAAATAATCTTTGCAATAATAAAATTTTTGAAATAGATATGTGTGTTCTTAAAATACAAAAACAGCTTTTATATACCTTGAGAAAATAATGTGTACATACATGTGCAATAGTGACAAATATTTCTTTTAAACATTAAGTTGTTGACTGAAATCAAATGCTGATTTGATCACCTTTCCTTTCCTCTATCTTCCTAATATAAATAAAAAATTAAGCATAATGAAGTCTTTGGGGAAAAAAAGAACATAAGATATTCCATCATAATGTAGTTTATTGTAGATTAAAAAGGAAGATATCTGTGAGATCATGAAACAATAAAAGAAAGGCAAGACGTAAGAGTTAAAAAAGTAGGTCACAAATGAGAGAGACCAGAAAAGGCTTCAAGAGCCAAGGAAACTGATCATTATAGTAATTCTTGGAAGAAACACAGTTTATTAAAAAATCAAATTGGTTCGCTACTTTATTTCTTTTTACCTAGTATGATACTTGTGTTTGAAATGCACATTTTCCTGATTTTATAAGTACTTATTATTAAATCTTCATTTTAAATTAATTTATTTGAACAGGTAATAGATTGTAGAAAATTCAATATTTATATAAAAATATGAAGAGGAGAGTACAGTTTCTCTTCTTTTTCTGTTCCACAGCTATGAGAATCTCATTTCCAGAGGGATTCATTGTTAGAAGTTTCTTATTTAGTCTTATAGAGATAGTCTTTACTTTTGTAGGCATATATTTATATAGTTTATTTTTCATACAAATGGCAATATACCGTTCTGGACCTTGCTTTTTTAATGTAGAAATATATTGGGGAGATTTTCCTTTTCTTTTACCCAAAAATTAATGAATACTAATTTTGTGCTTGCGATCGTCTAAATGCCTTACATGACTTTTAATCTCCATAAAATCCCATGAGTATTGTCACTGGTTTGCAGAAGAAACTGAGGCAGAGGGAAGATAAGTAACTAGCCCAAAATGACTCTGCAAGTACCTAACAGAGCCTGGATTCAGACCCAGGCAGTTCTGCTATGAAGTGACATTATACTACTGTTATATTGCCTCTCCGTATTAGCATTTTCCATGTTTTATACAGAGAGCTATCTGATTTTTTTCACATGTGCATGATGTTCCAGTATATTAACAGCGTAATTTATTTAAAAGTTGACTATTCCAGTACTGCCAATTCAAAGACTTTCTCTATTTTTTTTCCTATCAGATTGTTGGTATTTTACTAATTTTTAAAAACTATACCTCTTTGGTTTTCTTTTTTTTTCTTTAAGTCCTTGCTCTACCTTCAAATAATGTTACACCATTTCAAGTATAGCAACAGTATACTTCTTTTTTCCCTTTTCCCAACTTTTTTTTTTTTTTTTTTTTTTGCGGTACGCGGCCCTCTCACTGTTGTGGCCTCTCCCGTTGCGGATGCGCAGGCTCAGCGGCCATGGCTCACGGGCCCAGCCGCTCTGCAGCATGTGGGATCCTCCCGGACCGGGGCACGAACCCGCGTCCCCTGCATCGGCAGGCGGACTCTCAACCACTGCGCCACCCTCCCTCCTTTGTATTATTGTTGTCGTACATTTTACATCTACATATGTTACAATACTCAGAATACATTATTATTTTTGTAGAGTGTTCCAGCATTATTTCTAGAAATATTTTTTTCTCCCTTCTTCTCTCACATCATCCCCTTCTGGAACTTCAATCTCATGTATGTTAGATTTGTTTAACACTGGGCACTTGTAAATCACTAATGCTGTGATGATGATGATGACGATGATGAAGAAGATGATGATGATGACTGCAGTGTTTCTGCTCTCTGTGCTTCATTTTGGATAGTTTCTATTGCTACAACTTCAAATTCACTGGTCTTCTGCAATGTCTAGTTTTCTGGTAAACTCATCAAGTAGAATGAGATATGATTTTAGATACTATGTATTTTATATCTGGAAGTTCCTATTGGGTCTTTGGTCTAGTGTACAATTAAATTACTTGTCAGTTTAATCTTTTTAGGCTTGCTAGAGTGGGTCTAGAATAACCATAGTCTAGAGCTAATTTAGCCTCACTACTAAGGTGATAACCTTCCAAAGACTACCCAATTCCCTCAGCACTCTGCCTGGTGGGAAAGCAATTACAGGCCTGTGTAAGCTTTGGGAATTATTTGGCCTACTGCTTTCCAATAGAAAAGCCTGATGGATTTTCATCCCGTGTGTGCACAGGTTAGTACTCAGCCAATGATTTGCAGAGACCCCTCCACCCCCACGGGGCTCTTTCTCTGTGCAGAGTCCTCTCTCCAGTACTCTCTTGAAAATTATTGCTGCTTTGACTTCTGGGAACTCCTGTTTCTCTCCCCTCAACTCAGTGAGACTGTTGGACTTTGTTTTGCTTCCTCCTCCTGTGCTACAGCCTGGAGACTGCCTCTAGCAGCAAGCCAGGGCAGTCATAGGGCTCATCTCATTTGTTTTCCTTTTTCTCATGAATCACAGTCCTGTGCTATTTGTTTTCCAGTATCTGAAAACAGTTCTTTCATATAATTTGTCTCGTTTTCTTGTTGTTTACAGTGGAATAGCCTTGTTTTCTTTTACAACAGTTAATCATTTATGGGCAGAAACAGAAATTCTCTTACCTCTACTGTTTTTTTTTTTTAACATATAACAGCTTACTGAGATGTAATTCATATACCATACAATTCATCCATTTAAAATATACAATTCAGTGGCTTTCAGTGTATTCATAGTATTGTACAACCGTCGCCACAATCAACTTTGGAACATTTTCATCATCCCCCAAAGGAACCCCATACCCATAGCAGTTGTTCTCTATTTTCCCCCAATCCCTAGGCACACCTAGGCAACCACTAATCCACTCTAGAGATTTGCCTACTATTGTCATCTCATGCAAATGGAAGCATACATATGTAGTCTATTGTGAATAGCTTCTTTCACTTAGCATAATGTGTTAAGATTCATCCATATTATAGCATGTATCAGTAATTCATTCCTTTTTATTGCAGAGTAATATTCCATTGGATGGATATACCACATTTTATTTATGCTTTCATCTGTTGTTGGACATTTGAGTTCACTTTTTAGTTATTCTGAATAGTGTTGCCATGGATATTTTTGCGTAAGTTTTTGTGTGGACGTATTTTTTTTTTCCTCTTGGGTTACTTACTAGTTTTTTTTTTCTTTTTTTGCGGTACGTGGGCCTCTCACTGCTGTGGCCTCTTCCGTTGCGGAGCACAGGCTCCGGACATGCAGGCTTAGCGGCCATGGCTCACAGGTCCAGCTGCTCCACGGCATGTGGGATCCTCCCGGACCGGGGCACGAACCAGTGTCCCCTGCATCGGCAGGCGGACCCTCAACCACTGCGCCACCAGGGAAGCCCACTTACTAGTTTTTGAAGCCTTTTGTGTAGTGGTGAAATTTGCCTTTTGACTGTGGTGTGATTTGGAAGTATGTTTCCCTAATCATTACTTCTCTTCTGACTTTTTTAACAAGGAGAAATTTTTCTTTTTATGTATCAATCTTTTTTTTTTTTTTTTTTATGGTACGCGGGCCTCTCACTGTTGTGGTCTCTCCCGTTGCGGAGCACAGGCTCCGGATGCGCAGGCTCAGCGGCCATGGCTCGCGGGCCCAGCCGCTCTGCGGCATGTGGGATCTTCCCGGACCGGGGCACGAACCCACGTCTCCTGCATCGGCAGGCGGACTCTCAACCACTGCGCCACCAGGGAAGCCCTATGTATCAATCTTTTATTTCCTAGTTTCACAATTTTGTGTAATATTAGGATGGCTTTCTACCATGGTTTCTTTTTTTTTAATTTAATTAATTAATTTATTTTTGGCTGTGTTGGGGCTTCGTTTCTGTGTGAGGGCTTTCTCTAGTTGCTGTGAGCGGGGGCCACTCTTCATCGTGGTGCGCGGGCCTCTCACTGTCGCGGCCTCTCTTGTTGCGGAGCACAGGCTCCGGAGCGCAGGCTCAGTAGTTGTGGCGCATGGGCTTAGCTGCTCCACGGCATGTGGGATCTTCCCAGACCAGGACTCGAACCCGTGTCCCCTGCATTGGCAGGCAGATTCTCAACCGTGCCACCAGGGAAGCCCCCTCTACCATGATTTCTTATAGCACTTTTATGGTTTCATTTTTTATGCTTAAATTTTTGAATCATCTCTTGTTTTGAGAAAGGAATCCAACTTGATATTTCCCAATGGCACCATTTATTGAATAATCCATTTTTCCCTACTGACTTGAACTGTCACTTTTATCATATATTAAGTATAGGTATATATTTGGGTCTATGTCCATAATTTGATTTAGAATTGATATATCTAATATTTTGTGCAAGTACTATACTATTACATTTATTGTAGTTTTATAAATAGTTTTTCAGAATTCTTGCTGTTTTTATTTATCTGTTTTCGTGTACTTTCGATTCTGTCTAGTTCTAAAAGAAAAATCCTTTTGTGGTTTTTTTATTAATTGGAAAGATAAAGTTGTCCTTTCACATTTAAGTTTTTGATCCACCTTCAGTTGCCTTGTACGTGCTGTGAGGTATGGATCTGATGTAATGTTTTATATAAATAATTAACTGACCTTGTGCCATTTTTGAATAGTTTATCCTTTCTCCACTTATCTATAATGCCACTTATGTTACATATCAAGTTCCCATATATGTATGGGTCTAATTCTGGGTTCTCTGTTTTGTTTCACTGGCCTGTTTGTCTCTCTCCTTAGCAATATTATCACCTTTCTTAATTGGTATAGTTGCTTTAGAATAAGTCTTGGTATCTGTTTATGAAAGTTCTCTATCATATTCTTCAAGACTGTGTTGGCTATTTTTGAATATTTGTTTTCAATATACAGTTTAGAACCAGCCCTTTAATTTCCATGTAAAAACCTGTCTGGACTTTTACTGAAATTGCAATGAATTTATAAATTAATATGGAGTGAATTGATAGCCTGACAATTTTGAATTTTCTTATGTTTGAATATGGTAAATCTTATTTATTTATGTTTTCTTAAATGCATTTCATGAAGTTTTGTAATTTTCTCCATATGGATCAAGCATATCTTTTGTTGGATTTATTTCTAGTTACTTTATTTATTTTTGTTACTGTTGTAAATGATATCTTGTTAAAATTCAAATATTCTAACTTTTTGTAGCTGGAATATAGAAATGCCCTTGGTTTTTATACATTGATCACATATAAACTTTGTTCAACTCGCCATTAGTTTAATAATTTGTAGGATAGTCTCATCTGTTCTCTATAGGGAAAATCATCTCAGCTGAGAATAATGACAAGTATATTAGTTCTGTTGTAGTTGTACACTTTTTTCCTTCTCATTGACTGAAAAGCTTTAATCAAGGTAATGACATTCAATTCCACAAATATGATCTCTTCACATTTCTAATAAGTACTAGGCAATAACATAAGCCCTCCAGATATCAGAGTGACTAAAACAAATATGGTCTGTTTGCTCAAGGAGATTAGATTGGTGTTTTAGAAATACTCTTGTGTCTGTAGGATGGAAAATGGACTGGAGAGAAGCAAGACTGGAGGCAGGTAAGCCAGGCCTAGTAAGAGGTTACTCTGCCAGTGTAAGGGAGAGATGATGGGGACCTAGATCAGGAGACTGCAGACAGGCCTGCTGCCTGATTTTATATGACTTGTGAACTGTGAATGGTTTTCACATTTTTAAATAGTTGAATAAAGTCGAAAGAAGAATGATATTTTGTGACACGTGTACATTATATTATTCAAAATTTTAGGGGCTATACAGTAAAGCTTTATTGGAACACAGCCGTGTTCATTCATTACATAATTGTCTGTGGTGCTTTTGTGCTACAACAGCAGAGTTGAGTAATTGTGACCTTGATTGTATAGTCCACAAAGCCCAAGATAGTTACTTTCTGGCTCTTTACAGAAAAAGACTTTGCTGGCCCCTGACCTTTAGGTGGCAGTAGAGAGAAATGGTGAATTTGAGAGTTATTAGGAGGTAGACTGACAAGGCATGGTGATTAACTGGGTGTGGCTGTAAAGAGGAAAAAGTGGAATAAAGGATTATTCCCAAATTTCCAGATATTTGGAAAGGTGAGAAATATTAGTTTGATTTATAGAGATAGAAGATATTGAAATCAGGTCAGATTTGTGGAAAGGGGCAGGAGCGTGGAGGAGATGAGTTCTGTTTTAGATACGTTGAATTTGACATGTCTGTAAGACAGCCATTTGCAACTATATAGGAGGCAGCTGTATACATGAAAGAGACCTGGACAGGTTTGGTGTCAACAACATAGACGTGCAGAACAAAGTGATTAGAGTGGATGATATTGCCCTCAGTGAGGATACAGAGTAAGAAGAACAGAGGGTCTATAGGAAAAAAAAATTTAAAGACATCAATATTTAAGGAATGGATAGAGTAAAAAGAACCTGGAACAGAATCTGACAAGTAGCAGTTCGAGAGGTTAAGAGGATATCTTAGGGATTGTCTAACTAAGGCAGCGTGTGTGTGTGTGAGTGTGTGTGTGTGTTGTGGGGGTGCAGTGTTCTAGTAACCCATTTGAACTAGCTTAAGCAAGCAAACAAACAAACAAAAAAAACAAAAAACGTTATTTGAAGGCTAGAGGGGGGCTGTCTCGTGGAAGTCAAGGATAAGAAAGTGCTACCAGGTCTCATGAGGGATTGGAGCTAGGCTCTGGAATGCTATCAGAACTAAAGGCATGCCATCCATCTTTGTTTCTTGAGGTTGCATGGTCTCTCATTTCTGCTTCTTTCTTTTCTGTCTGTACTTTGGCATGTGTATGTCAGCCTCACCCCTAGTTCTATGTCATTTCCAAATTCAAGCACGTAACAGAGACTGACTGACTTTCTGACTTTCTTACTATTAGGAAAAAGAATCTAATCGGCTCAGCCCAGCCAATGGATTTGCTTCCCTAGAGCCAAGTGTCTGATTCAGGGGCTGTGGTCAAGAGAGCAGGATCACACAGTATGAGCATGTCTCCAGGGCCACACTGCTGGGTCTAAATGGGGATGTTTGCAGAAGAGAGGCATATAGATTGGACAGTATCATAAAAAGAATATACTATAAACTACAAGTGAAAGAAAGAGAGGGTATTCTGGAAAAGGAAAGTAGTTAATATTGTTAAATGCTACTAAAGATAAACGGGATAAGTACTGAACCTTATAGAAGGCTTGGAAAATAGAAGAATAGGAGAAAGCTAGTGTTAACTTTATTTCCTTACAATTTTGAAATAATTGGGACCATATTGTATGTGGACTTTATTCTTTTTTTATTTAATATAATGTGATGGTAAATTTTGAGTCAACTTGGTTAGGCCACAGTACGCAGATTTTTGGTCAAACACTATTCTAGATGTTTCTGTGAGGATATTTTTAAAAGACACTAACATTTAAATCAGTAGATTTTGGATAAAGTAGATTACCTTCCATAATGTGGGTGGAGCTTTATCCAATCAGTTGAAGGCCTTAAGAGAAAAAAGACTGTCCTCCCCCAAGGAGGAAGGGATTCTGCCAGCAGACTGCCTTTGGACTTGAGCTACGTCAAGTCTTCCCTGGGTCTCCAGGCTGCTTTCATACCCTGAAGATTTTGGATTTGCCAACCTCCATAATCCTTAAAATAAATCCAATATAAATCCAATTCTTTATAATAAATCTCTCAATATATATGTATACATATACATCCTATTGGTTCTTTTTCTCTAAAGAATTCTGACTAATACATTATGTCATAAATTTTCTATCAGTAAAAATTCCTAGAAAACTATTAATGAATGAAATATTTTCATATTCCTGCAAAATACTTTTTATACTATAGGGTTGTCCTTACTGTTGATATTATTATCTTTATAAACAAGGAAACTGCATTGCAAAGAGACAATAAAACTAGCCCATGGTCCCACACCTGAAGAAGTAGGCACCTTTCGGAGAGTCTGCCGAGTTCCCAGCCCTCTGAAGGTTCCCTCACCTATAGGGCTGCCATATTTTCTCTACGTGTTCTTGCCCATCAGGAACTGAGAAGAGCATTGTTTGGGCAGGTTCCTCAATGAAGAAGTAGTGAATTCAGAAAGCTTTATCTACCATGTGGACTGAAGAACAGAGAAACTAGTCTGCAGAAAAAGAAGAATGAAGTGGATATGTAAAGAGAAGAGATGGTCCTGTGACTGTCCAGTTTATAATTCCAGTTTCTTCTTGAAGCTTAGCCTCATTCTGCCCCAGGGTTCTGTGAGATGCTCTGTATCTTTACAGATACATCTCTTTTTTTCCCTTCAAGATAATTTAATATCTGCAATTTACATTTTTAGAGTCCCAATAAATGCATGTAGTAAGTGGCTAGATCCAGGTCTGTGTAGCTCCAAAAACTGATATTTTATTTTATTTTTTTGGCTTCGCTGCGTGGCTTATGGGGTCTTAGTTCCCCGACCAGGGATTGAACCAGGCCCTCGGAAGTGAAAGCGCCGAGTCCTAACCACTGGACTGCCAGGGAATTCCCAAAAACTGATATTTTAAGCACTACTTTATTATCAATAAATGTTGATTTATTCATTGTTTTATGGTATATATAATTTTATTATAAACATTTATATATAATCCTTGCCCTCATTTCTATTTCTTTAGTGAAGAATTCTAGGACAGAGGTTACTGATTCAATGTATATGAACATTTATAGCTCATTGTGTATTGACAAAATGCTTTCCAGAAAGGTTGCCTCAATTTTTACTCCACTAGCAGTGTACGAGAACAATGCAAGATATATCATTAATGTGTTCTTCCTGTCCTTTGTTGTTCATATAAACACTGTCCATTCCTCAAATGGAAAATATAATATTTTTTCTTGGTGCTTGCCTTTGTCCCATGTTTAAGTTACTTTAAAAATTTTTGACTTCTACTAAGAACAGTCTTTGTAACTGCTTTTTTTTTAATTTAATTTTTTTTTTTTTTTTTGGCTGCTTTGGGTCTTTGTTGCTGCGCGCGGGCTCCCCCTAGCTGCGGCGAGTGGGGGCTACTCTTTGTTGCGGTGCGCGGGCTTCTCATTGCGGTGGCTTCTCTTGTTGTGGAGCACGGGCTCTAGGCGCGTGGGCCTCAGCAGTTGTGGCTCGCATGCTCAGTAGTTGTGGCTCACAGGCTCTAGAGCGCAGACTGAGTAGTTGTGGCGCACAGGCTTAGTTGCTCCGCGGCATGTAGGAATCTTCCCAGACCAGGGTTCGAACCTGTGTCCCCTGCATTGGCAGGCGGATTCTTTTTTTTTTTTTTTTTTTTGCGGTACGAGGGCCTCTCACTGTTGTGGCCTCTCCCGTTGCGGAGCACAGGCTCCGGACGCGCAGGCTCAGCGGCCGTGGCTCACGGGCCTAGCTGCTCCGCGGCATGTGGGATCTTCCCGGACAGGGGCACGAACCCGCGTCCCCTGCATCGGCAGGCGAACTCTCAACCACTGCGCCACCAGGGAAGCCCGGCAGGCGGATTCTTAACCAGTGTGCCAGCAGGGCAGCCCTATAACTGCTTTAATTGTAAGTAATTTTATTAACTTACTGACATCAGTGAGTGTGAATGGAAAATGTCCTAATATAAAACATAATTCCAATTATGAGTGATAAATATTTAAGGAAAGCATATCAGTAAGAGTAAAAACATTTGGTAGAATAACTGAAGGAAATGTTTAGATAAGTGTTCTGTGGTAGGATTTGCAATGAAAAGATTAAATAGTGGCATGAAATTAAAAACATCTAGGAGGTCATATAATCTGTTTTGGGTTTGGTAATTTTTTATTGATTTGAAAATAGGAAGGATTTGTACATTTTTCTTTCATCTTTTTGCTGTTGTTGTTGTTGTCATTTTGCTTCTTTCTTTGACTGCCCAGCTTGCAGGATCCCCAACCAGGGATCGAACCCGCACTCTCAGCAGTGAAAGTGAGGAGTCGTAACCACTAGACTGCCAGGGAATTCCCTCTTTCATCCTTTTTGATAAGATCTAAAGACTTAAGTAAAAACATTCTTTTTAGAGGAAATAACATAAATTCAGCAGATAAAGCTCAACATTCTCTAAGAAAAAGAAAATAGAAGCTAGGAACCCTTACCAAACTCAAAATTATAATTTATTTGTGTAGTGATAAAAGTGTAAAGTAATAAGCATGGTAAATTGGAAAAATCATCAGAATAGGCCACTAGAATATAATACTAAATGTTATTTAGCATTGCTGGGTCTGTTTCTTATTTTGTAAAGAGAAGGGAGAGGAATTAGTGTAAGATCCTTTGTACTTGCAATTAAGTGAAGTTTGTACCTAGCCTCCATTCTAAGAAAAACTAAGTAAAATGTATCTGTGGTATTTTTGATCCTAGGGATACAAGGAATTAAACAAATAATACACTTTATACAGCTTAGTATAGTGGTTAAGAGCTCAGACTTGGGAATCAGACTTCCAGTGTTTGAATCTCATCTCTGTAACTTAATACCTGTTTGATTTTGGGCCTCTCTCTGCCTGTGTCATTTAAATTAGAACACCTACCCCTTAGGGTTGTTCTGATGATTAAATGAGCTAATATTTGTAAAGCTCTTAGAATAGTGCCTGTACATGGTAAATTGTACGTTAAATTATTTAATCTATTAACATCTCAGTAGAAAACAAACTCACACACATTTCTTCTAACATCTGCCTAGAATTGAATTTGGGGTATAAAAAAATCCAGTTTGAGTTTTCTATTGCAATGCCTTTTGCATTTTGAAAATTACTGTACTTAATTGCCTTTATTCCACTTACTCTCCCAAGTGCTGAGGCAGCTCCAGAAGAGCTGTTGTCATCCCAGACTAGATTTGCTCCCAACCCTAGAGATTTGAATTAGGAATTAAAAAAAAAAAAAGTCTCTACAGAATCTGTACTAGACACTGGAGAGATTTTCTGGGACCTTGTGAGCAAATAGGCTATATTATCCAAGAGACAATTAGATTAAAAATGATTTGACAGGTTACAATCATAATGAATTAATGAATTGGATACTGCCTGGAAGACGGGATTTACTAAATTTCTTTTGTTTCTACTATGGTTTCTGCAGAGGGAATTAAGAATTTGTTGTTCACCTTAACTATCTGGAAAGCTGTGGGCTTTAGAGCTTCCTTTAGCAGCTCTAAAATGATGCAATCTATATAATCTTACATGTAGCCCTTATCTTTTTTCCTCACAAATCCCTTCCCTATAATAGGAATTGGGAAATGGACTTATTTTGTTAACATAAGGTCACATCAACTAGTTTGCTAATAAATAGTATTTCCTTATTGTGGTTTGTAATATAAAAGACATTTAAAATTATAATTAAGTTCTATTGATGAGTTCTTTTGCTAAATTGTGATATAAAAGTTTGACAGTGAAACAGTAACTAAGATGACAACAAATATGTATAGGTCAAAACAGTAGATTGAGTTGAAAATGTTTTAGTACACATTTTTATTAATATGTACATTAAATGACTGTATATGGGTCAGATTTTGTTTTACCTATTTGAACCGACATATTACTCTACATTAGTCTACTGGTGTGGAAAGTACCATGAAGGAAAACATGCTATTTTGATTAAATTTTTTTGATTATTTATTTTTGCTTTTAGTGTAGAAAATAATAGTTCATATTGTGTTGTTGAATGAAGTGGCTTTTATATTTCTATGCATCTGGAGTTACTTTGTTTTAGAAAGTGTAGATTACTTTTAAAAGCTTAAGCTACAGAATCCTTACCTAATAATGTTTGTTCTAAAACAAGTATTGGAAGTTCCCTTTCCTAGTTTACTCAACAGGATTTTCAGATTGCAGTTTATCATGGTGAATTCCAGAGATGCTCTTAGAACTAAAGTTTAACATAGCCCAGGATTGAGGCCAGGAATTGAATGATACCATGGCTTTTGACCCCAAGTTATCTTGAATGAGTTACTGTAAGACTGATGTTCTTAGTGGCTAAAGGCTTACATTTACTTCATTCAACAAGTATTTATTGACTGCCTACTATATGCAGACACTAGACAATAATTAAAATAAATACTATTATTTTACGTACATATAAGTATTTGTAATATATATGTACATATAGAATATACATAAAATATATCCTAATGCATAAATATATCCTGTCAAAGATAAGGGTGTTTAATTTCTTTTATTAATGTTTTGTAGTTTTCAGTTTAATTTCTTTTATTAATGTTTTGTAGTTTTCAGTATACCATTCTTTTATTTATCTGGCTAAATTTGTTCCTAGGTATTTTATTCTTTTGGGTGCTATTGTAAATTGAATTGTTTTTTAAATTTCCTTTTCAGATTACTCATCACTGGTGTATAGAAACAAAACTTATTTTTGTGCATTGATCCTGTACCCTGCAACTTGCTGAATTCATTTCTTAACTCTAGTAGTTTTTTGTGGATTCTTTGGGATTTTCTGCTTTTAACATCATGTCATCTGTGAATAGAGATAGTTTTACTTCCTAATTTAGATGTTTTTTATTTCTTTTCCTTGCCTAATTGCTCTGGCTAGAACTTACAATACAGTGTTAGATAGCAATGGTGAGAGGTAGACATCCTTGTCTTGTTCCTAATCTTGGAAGGCAGGGTGGGAGGAACCTTTCAGTCTTTCAACCATTGAACATAATAGTGTCTGTAGATATTTCATAAATGCCCTTTATCACGTTAAGGACGTTCCCTTCTATTCCAAGGTTTTGAGAGCTTTTTATTAGGAAGGAGTGCTAGATTTTGTCAAATGCTTTTTCTGCACCAATTGAGATGATCATGTGATTTTTTTGTTTTGTTTTGTTTTGTTTTTTGCGGTACGTGGGCCTCTTACTGTTGTGGCCTCTCCCGTTGCGGAGCTCAGGCTCCGGACACGCAGGCTCAGCGGCCATGGCTCACGGGCCCAGCCGCTCCGTGGCATGTGGGATCCTCACGGACTGGGGCACGAACCCGTGTCCCCTGCATCGGTAGGCGGACTCCCAACCACTGTGCCACCAGGGAAGTCTGTGTGTTTTGTTTTGTTTTTACTTCATTCTATTCATGTGGTGTATTACATTGATTGATTTTTCTTTGTTGAACCACCCTTGTATTTCTGGGATAAATACCACTTGATCGTGGTGTATAATACTTTTAATGTGCTGTTGGATTTTGTTTGCTAATACTTTGTAGAAGATTTTTGCATCAGTATTCACAAGGGATATTGGCCTGTAGTTTTCTTGTGATGTCTTTGTCTGGTTTTGATATCAGGGTAATAACGGCCTCACAGAATGAGTTAGGAAGTGTTCCCTCTGCTTCTGTTTTTTGGAAGAGCTTGGGAAATACTGACATTAAATCTTCCTTAAATGTTTGGTGGAATTCACCAGTGAAGCTGTCTGGACTCAGGTTTTTCTTTGGAGGTTTTTTTTTTTTTTTTACATCTTTATTGGAGTATAATTGCTTTACAATGGTGTGTTAGTTTCTGCTTCATAACAAAGTGAATCAGTTATACATACACATATGTTCCCATATCTCTTCCCTCTTGCGTCTCTCTCCCTCCCACCCTCCCTATCCCACCCCTCTAGGTGGTCACAAAGCACTGAGCTGATCTCCCTGTGCTATGCGGCTGCTTCCCACTAGCTATCTATTTTACATTTGGTAGTGTATATATGTCCGTGCCACTCTCTCACTTTGTCACAGCTTACCCTTCCTCCTCTCCATATCCTCAAGTCCATTCTCTAGTACTTTGGAGGTTTTTGATTACTTACTCACTTTCTTTACTCGTAAGTCTGTTTAGACTATATTTCTTCTTGAGTCAGTTTTGGTAATTTGTGTTTTTCCAGGAATTTGTGTATTTCATCTAGGTTATCTAATTTGTTAGCATATAATTGTTCATAGTTTTCTCTTATAATCCTTTTTTAAAAAAATTTATTTATTTATTTATTTTTGGCTGTGTTGGGTCTTCGTTGCTGTGTGCAGGCTTTCTGTACTTTCTGTACTTACGGCGAGCGGGAGCTACTCTTCATTGCGGTGTGTGGCCTTCTCATTGCGGTGGGTTCTCTTGTTGTGGAGCACAGGCTCTAGGTGTGAGGGCTTCAATAGTTGTGGCACGTGGGTTCAGTAGTTGTGGCTTGTGGGCTCTAGAGCACAAGCTCAGTAGTTGTGGCAAACAGGCTTAGTTGCCCCTCAGCGTGTGGGATCTTCCTGGACCAGGGCTTGAACCTGTGTCCCCTGCACTGGCAGGCAGATTCTTAACCACTGTGCCACCAGGGAAGTCCGTCTTGTAATCCTTTTTATTTCTGTAAGATCAATAGTAATGTTTCCACTTTCGTTTCTGATTTGTCAGCCAGGCTGTAGATTTATTAGTCTTGTTGTTGTTTTTTTTTTTTTTGCAGTACGCGGGCCTCTCACTGTTGTGGCCTCTCCCGTTGTGGAGCACAGGCTCCGGACGCGCAGGCTCAGCAGCCATGGCTCACGGGTCCAGGCGATCCACGGCATGTGGGATCTTCCTGGACTGGGGCACGAACCCATGTCCCCTGCATCGCCAGGTGGACTCTCAGCCACTGTGCCACCAGGGAAGCCCTTGTTGTTCTTTTTAAAGAAATAACTTTTAATTGTGTTGCTTCTCTTGTTTTTCTATTCTGTATTTCATTTTTCTCCACTCTTATCATTTTATTATTTCCCTCAGTTGCTAGCTTTGCATTTAGTTTGCTCTTCTTTTTCTAGCCTTCAAGGTACAGAGTTGTGACTGATTTCTTTCTTTTTAACGTAGGGCTCCACTGTTATACACTTCCCTCTGAGTGCTGCTTTTATTGTATTACATGATTTTTATTATGTTGTGTTTTGTTTTTACTTGTCTCTATTTTATAACTTCCCTGTGATTTTATCTTTGGCCTATGGTTATTTAAGCGTAGTGTGATTTCGGGACCTCCCTGGTGGTCCAGTGGTTAAGAATCGGTCTTCTGGGCTTCCCTGGTGGTGCAGTGGTTGAGAGTCCACCTGCCGATGCAGGGGACGCGGGTTTGTGCCCTGGTCTCGTGCCCTGGTCCGGGAAGATCCCACATGCCACGGAGCGGCTAGGGCTGTGAGCCATGGCTGCTGAGCCTGCGTGTCCGGAGCCTGTGCTCCGCAACGGAAGAGGCCACAACAGTGAGAGGCCCGCGTACCGCAAAAAAAAAAAAAAAGAATCTGTCTTCTGATGCAGGGTACACGAGTTGGATCCCTGGTCAGGGAAATAAGATCCCACATGCCACGGGGCAGCTAAGCCTGCACCACAACTACTGAGCCCTTCCGCTCTAGAGCCTGCGGGCCACAACTAGAGGGCTGCAACTGGAGAAGCCCCCACACCGCAAGGAAGAGCCCTCGAGTTGCAATGCGTGCTGCAACTAAGACCCAACACAGCCAAACAACAATTAAAAAAAAAGAGTAGTTTAATTTCTACATACAATTGATCCTCATTTTTCATGCATTGCTTGTTTGTAAGTTTACCTACTCAGTAGAATTTGTCACTCAAGAATCAGTACATTCAGACCTGTGCAGAGTGGTGAAAAATTTGAGTCATCTGGTATACATGTTCCCAGCCAAGCCTGAGCAAGGCAATAAACTGCTTTCTTGTTTCAGCTGTTATACTGTAAACAAGAGTCCTTTTTGCAGTCTGTCCAGTACCACATTTGTCATGTCTTTGTGCTTTTTTTTTGATGGCTTTGCTGTTTAAAAGGGTCCCCAAGCTGCAGTGCTGTTTTGTGTTCCTACATACAAGAAGGCTGTGATATGCTTTACAAAGGAAATATACATGTGTGAAGTAAGATTCATTCAGGCACCAGTTATAGTTCTTTTGGCCATGAGTTCAATATTAATGCATCAACAATATAGTACATCCAGAAAATGGAAGAGGAAATTCACTTATGTGTATGTAAGGCCACTCTGGAAATGCTGAAGTAGTGTCTGTAGTGTCTGATGAAGCTATGGAAAAGATGGAAAAGTGTCTGACTTTGTGGATTCATGAGATGATAACCAATTAAAAAAAAGAAAGCATAGTGGACAGCATCATTATGAAGCTGAAAGCCAATGAAATCATGTTACCCAGAGTAAGGAAAATATTAAATTCTTCTCTTGTAGTACTGACTGGCCTGCACATTTCAAAAGACTATACAGCATGAAAAATGTTAAACTTGCAATAATCCTGAGTCAAGATCAAGAGGCTGTGGGAGAATCTTTAGGTTGTCTGCTAAGTGTTATTTAGGAAAAAGGCTATGTGGAAAAGCAGGTTTTCAATGCTGATGAGACTGGCTTATAGAACTATTTCTCCAGTTCTGTCAATGTTTGCTTCAGTTATTTTTGGGCTTTGTTTGGTGCAAATGTGTTTATAATCATTATATCTTCTTAAAGAATTGATCCTTTTATCAATACATATTGTCCTTTGTCTTTGGTAACAATTTTTGACCTGAAGTCTGTTTTGTCTGATTTTAGTAGTGCCACATAGTACTCTCTGTTGGTTACTATTTGCATGAAATATGTTTTTCCATTTGTTCACATTCAACCTATTTGTGTCTTTGGACCCAAAGTGAGTCTCTTTAGGCAGCATATAGTTGGATTGTGCTTTCTTATCCATTCTACCAATCTCTGCCTTTCATTGGAGAGTTTAAACCATTTCCATCTAAAGTAATTACTGATAAGGAATGACTTTTGACATTTTGCTATTTGTTTTCTGTGTGTCTTATGCGTTTTTTACTTCTAATTTCCTACATTGCTGTTCTCTTTTGTGTTTGAGTTTTTTATAGTGTACCTTTTTTTTTTTTTTTTTTTTTTACCTTGTTTTAAACTAGCCCACATGCTATATAGCAGACACTATGAGCACAGCTTCAGGACTGCTATTCCTCCTTTTACGACCACTGAGACCAGGGTTCAGATCCAATGGGAAAGGGAACTGGAGGGTTATAGCATACCATTTTGATTCCCTTCTTATTTCCTTTTGTGTATATTTTTTAGATACTTTCTTTGTGGTTACCATGGGGATTACAATTAATAACTAGATATATTTTGAAGGTCTAACTGACACTTTTAATGGATTGGATGATGGGTATGAATGAGGAAGTCAAGGTTAACAACAAGGTATTTGGCCTGAGGAATGGAACAGTGGAGAAGTCATTTATTAGGAAGGAGATAACCATAGGAATTTAAGTTGGTCAGATGTGGAGACGGCAGAGAAATCAGGAGTTCAGATTTAGTCATGTTACATTTGAGATGCCTGTTAGACATTGATCACGTAGGCAGTTGGATAATAAAAGTCTGAGATTCAGGAGACGTGTCCTGGCTAGAGATGGAAATTTGAGTCATGAACATATGGATTGTATATAAATCCTTGGGACTGGATGAGATCACTAAGGGAGTGAGTGTAGATTGGGAAATGGGCACACTAATACTAAAGAGCTGTGAATAAAGGGGGGAACTAACAAAAATGACTGAAAAGGAGTGGTCTATGTATATTTTATATATTTGTAATAGATTCTGTCATTTCTTAGGAAAGGATAATTCCACATAAATCTGTTTTCTTTCCAGCAATATCTAAATGAGGACAGTGGTCCTAAATATTAGTGGTCCTAAATTTTAGAGACAGTTTAACATAAAATAAAAAGGTAGTTATAATTTGGATATTCTTAAATATAAAATAAGTGTGCCAGATGAATTGGTTATTATGCATAATCTTCCTCCCCCAACATGAACCCACTTTAGGAATATTACTTTATCTAGTTTTTCTAGGTGGTTTTACTTTTTTTTTTTGTTTTTTTTGGCGGTACGCGGGCCTCTCACAGTTGTGGCTTCTCCCGTTGCGGAGCACAGGCTCCGGACGCGCAGGCTCAGCGGCCGCGGCTCACGGGCCTAGCCACTTCGCGGTATGTGGTATCTCCCCGGACCGGGGCGCGAACCCGTGTCCCCTGCATCGGCAGGCAGACTCTCCACCACTGCGCCACCAGGGAAGCCCGGTTTTACTTTTTATAGTCATTAAAATCTGTGATCTTTTTTATCTGCTTAAAAGATTGCTTGATAAAATACTTCTTTGCTTTGATACTGTAATTATACTGAATTCTGTTCTGTGGGGAGCGAATGTGAAAGTTATGTAGTCAGAACTGAATCAGGTCTTCCCCCAAATGTGTTTCTTTCCACAAAAAAAATCTAGGGAAAATATTGTGAAGGTAGAGACTAATTGCTTAAAAAAATCAAACATCAATGAAAAAAAAATGACTTGTTCTTTTCCCAAGTAGTCATCTTACCCCAGTGAGATCTAAAGGTGCTCTGGAATAGGGGAAAAGCTTCCACATCTAGCTTGTTTGCATTCCTAACTCTCCCAGTTAAACACCTTGGAGTTAGTAAACCTGAATAAAGGTGGATTAAGTTAAGTTAAATTCAGTTAACTTAAAATGCTTCTTTGCCTACCTTCAGTCCTAGCTTTTGAGACTTAATAAATGAATTTTTCTTCTATCTATTGTGTAAGAGAATTCCCACCAATAACTTTGTACTTTTTTACTTCCTTATGGGGTCTAAGTGAAAAAAGAGAAAGAAGAAAGACGCATAGGAGACTTTTTTGGTGGTGGTGGTAGTTTTTACTTCTTTGCCTCTCCCTTACTATTAACAGTTTAAAAAAAAATTAACAGAAAAATTGAAAATACCTGAGTGCCTGCTACAGAGACAAAAGCCACTGTTATCTCTCACCTAGATTGTAACAGCAGCCTCCTAACTGGTCTTCCTGCTTCCACCCTTGCTCCGTTATTGTCTAATTCCATGACACTGCTCTGCTCAAAACCCTGCAATGGCTCCCCATTTGATTCCCCACAAAATCAGATTTCTTACGGAGGGCTCTCAGGCTCTGGTTGCCATGACCTCTCTCACCTCTCCTCCTACCTGCTCTCTCTGTTCCAGCCACACTAGCTTCCTTGCCAGTCACATTTCCTCATTAAAGACTTTGCTCTACCTGATCCCACTCCCTCATATAGGTTCTTTCCTCAGATACCTGGTTGGCTAATTCTCTCACTTCCATCCAGTCTTGCCTTAAATCTCAGCTTGTCAATATAAAGCCTCCACTGACTATCTTTTAATACTTTAACCTGCCCCACTCACACTCCCATACTCCTAATCCTATTTCTGTTACAGTTTTAATTATGATAGGTGTGGTTATGCTCTGGTAATGACTTAACCCTGAAAACAGCTTAACAACGAAAGCTTATTTCTCATTTGTGTTTCATACCCATTATGGGTTAGCAAACGACTCTGTTCCACTTAGAACCTCAGGGACCCAGGCTGATGGAAGTTTGCCCATCTTGTGATGCATCTCAACATGCAGCTTCCAGCGTCCCATCTGTAGGGAAGAGAGAGTTCATAGAATGATTGAAAGGGGCAGAAGTCACCTTTTTCCCAGTTCATTGTCAGAACCAGTCACATGGCCCCAATCTAACTGCAAAAGGAGCACAAGGAATATTTGGTGAACATTACTGTTTCAACACCTGTTCTCTTTTTATTTCTCCATAGTACTTATCATGTTTTATTGTATAATTTGTATATTTTATATAAAATGTCATTTATATATTTACATATTGTATAATTTGCATATTTTGTTTTTATTATTTAGTGCCTTTCCTCAGCAAGAATTTAAAACTTATTCTCCTAGAAAACCTCACTACTTACAGCTTCTTGGACACAAGCATTTCTTCATTTGCTCCTGCTGTTTGTAATGTCCTCTATCTTTTTTGCCCTGTGCTCCTTTTTCCTCTAAAGAGTAAATCTGACTTATCTTTTGGGACAATTTGAATCTTAATCTGGGAGACTCGACTAACATCCTTAAACTAAGTTAAAGGCCCATCCCTTAGACTCCCTCTGAATTTTTATTATACTCCTATCATAGCCCTTAACCTCCTTATAGGGTTACATGTCTGTCTGCCCCATTAACCAAGTTCCTCATGCATATGGAAGTATGTCTGGAGAAATACATGGGGCCTAGAAAAGAAACTATGAGGATCCGAATAAGGACAGTATAAGTAGGGTGAAGAGATGACAGAATCAAGAAATATTTAGAAAGTAAAATCAGCAAGACTTGCTTATTGGTTGAATATGAGGGATAAGGGAGAAATCAAGGATAATTCATACTTCTCATTTAGATTATGATACTTCCAAGTGACATAGGGAATATGCGAGGAGGAACAAGTCTAGGTGGTAGGATGATGAGTTGGGTTTGAGGTATAGTATGTTTAACTCCATAAGGATCTCAAGATGGAGATATGTGCAGGGGTTGGCTAAATGGTTCTTAATCCAAGGACATGGATAGGTGTTCAGCATGCTAAGTAGTAGTTAAAAGATAAGAAAAGGTGAGACTGCCAATAACTACTAAGGGCAGAACCCTTAGTTAAACTAACGTTTAAGGAACAATTAGAGGAATACATGCTCTTGTGCAGAAAACACAGAAAAAAATAGGTGGTGAAAGGGGAACCACGAGAGTGTGATGCTGTAGAAATCAAGGTATTTAGACTTTCAGGAAGAAATATGTGGGCCATGTTAAAAGCAGTAGAGAAGTCAAATCAAAACAACTGTGTACTAAATCTTGACCACTCTTCTTGCAACGTTACTTAACTCTTTCAACTCCACTTCTTATTGAACCACCTTGAATTCTTATTGAATTGAACTATCTCGGCTTCAATTTCATTGAGAAATTTGAAGTTATCAGGCACATGCCCATCCATCAATCATTTCCTCCTTCCGTTTAATATCAGGAGCTTCAAAGCCAAGTCTAATACCAGTGCCATTAATACTAAGAGTTGTCTACATTTTAAGTTTTTTCCCAATTTATGGCTTTCTGCTCCCAGTATCCCACCAAAATTTTTTGCAATAAGGTTGCCATTTGAAATTTTAGTGGAGGGGCAAAAATGGACAACAAATTACGTGATGCTGAATATCAAAAGGAAGATGTGGAAATGGCAAATAGCAGTCAGTCACTGATGGAAGTGAGAGGGAGATAATGCCTCCTGCCCAAGGGAGCAATGATATTCACCTGGACCAGATTCAGGTGTTATTCCAGAGGCACTTTCATTTTGGAGCTACAGTAAAAATATGTCTCTTACCTGTTTTTCTTCTGTAGCATACCAGTGATTGAATCTTTACTGTAGAAGCAAAAATGAGCCAATTCCCACAACGAAGATTGTAGAAGCATTCCATTTGATTCATTTGTTCATTCATGTAAAAGTATTTCCTGAATGTCTGCTATGTGCCATGCTTATGGTTAGGTGCTGGGAATACAACGGAGAGTAAAAAACACATAGTTCTTGTTCTCCTGGAGTTTTGTAGTGTAGTGATTTTTTATTTGCTTGTTTATATTTAACCTAATTTATTTAACTAATTTTACTTTTTTTTCCCTTTAGTATCCTCTTATATATGGACTGATTCTTATTCCCTGCTGGTGTTCTCTAGTTTGCCTAAGTAGAATTTACATGGGCATGCACTCCATTCTGGTAAGGAAAACATTGTGTTCATAGAGCTTTATTTTTTTCTAAAATCGACAGGCAATTGTATAATTTTTACTCATTTTCAAACTTACTGGAAACCTAAATGAGAAAATATAGTTACTGTAAATCTTCTTTGTTTTGCAAAAATAGAAACAGGATGCTTTGTAAAGTTTTAATGTAGTTATCACGTATTTCATACAAACAGTTCCCACAATAACCAAGTATTATACTCAGGATAACATTTCTCCCTCCTTCCATTTTCACTTTTCTTTTCTTTCTCATTCTCTTCTATGCCTTTCCTACCACTGAGTCAAAACCAACAATGTAAATATAGACACCAAGGAGCTCTACTTATAAGTGAGGACCCAGTGACTAGAAGCTAAATGAACTTAGAACTGTCCTGGTGCCACTTGTATTTGAATATTAAACTCTAGTTTTCTTCTCTTTCCCGACAGTATTTTAGGGCTTACATCAGATATTTTATTTTGAGAATACAATTCAGTTTCAAAAGCAGCAGCACAGAGACCTTGTGCTCTTTCAGCCAGCCACGCCTACTCACTTCCCTTCCCCTCCACCCCATTGACATTTCCTAGTTCTGGCCTGTACCATCTCTTAACCAGATTACTGCAGCAGCTTCTTAATTAGCAGCCCCACTTCCAATAAGACACTGCTCCGTACAGTGTTTAGCCTCCTGTTGTAGTTTACTGTCCAAAACACAAGTATGATGCCATACTGAATGACTTATGTTTCCTCAAATGCAAAGGGTGTTTCATATCCCAGTACCGTTAGGAATGCCTTAACCGCCACATGGAATGCCCTTTCCCTTTTCTTTGCCTAACAGACTATCCTCTCCTGTTCTTCATGACACACAAAAAAACATTATCTCCTAAAGCCTCATTACCTTCCCCATCTTTCCTTTCTCAAGACTGGTTAGGTAGCCTTTCTCCCAGAGCATATTGAACATAATTCTGGCATAGCACTTATGCTAAATTGCTATTGCTTTTTTCTTTATCTTTCATCCCCACTAGATAATAACATGAGAAAAGTAACCCTCTATCCCTTGCATTTAGTGTGGTGTCTCTTATGACACTCTGTGAATGTATTATGTATTATCTTGTAGATAAAGGATCAGAAGAAAGATGGAGAGATAGAAATGAATTCATGGAATCCAAAAGTTTATAATAGGTTATATAAAATTTTTCTTGTCCTTAACAAGTTCACATTTTTAGACTTTTCTACTCATAAAAGTGTCTCATTAGCTTATTTCGTAGCTGTAGAAGTATTGGGTTTCTACTTCTTCCTCAGATTGCTTGCTTCCAGCAGCTGCCCCTTCACTAGTAAATTACCAGAAGTGCCAAATGCTATGTTAAGAAGCAAGCTATTTGTGTTTTATTTTTTATAATTATTTATATTAATGAAAATTATGAATTGGCATATAATTCTTTCTGACTAATCTCTACTAGTTTTATAATAGACTAAGTATCACATTTTTATATCAAATCTAATATTAGTCACAAGAAAATGTTTTCCATCTCTGTGCCATGTTACAGTTATTCCCTTCCACTACCAATTAGCAATATTGCACCTAAAAAACTAACAAAAGGTTATGCATCTATGAATGATAATATTATCCCTAGATTCATTATCATCATAAAAGAGGAATAAGAATCTTAATATATTGAATATGTAATCTCAACCATGCTGTTCTTAAAAAAAAGGAAATGTATAGTGAATTAATTAAATATTTAAGCTGAGTTCAGTTCATGTTTAGATACTGGATAACATCTGTTCTTGAATCAGCTGAAGTAAAAACAATATTGATGTATTATTTTTCAAATCATGAGTCTGACAACCAAATCATGAGTCTGATAACCCTCGGTCTTTTTCTTTGACCGCACTGTGAGGCTTGTGGGATCTTAGTTCCCAGACCAGGGATTGAACCCGGGCCCCAGCAATGAGAACACCAAGTCCTAACCACTGGACCACCAGGGAATTCCCCAGCCCATCTTTTAATTATTCAAAAACGATCTTGTCCCATAAAATGTCTTTATCAGTTTTATTCTGACTAGCTACTGAATTTTATTATGTATAGCATTGCAAGTTGTTTTCCTTTTAAAAGTAAAATCACAGATGACTTGCAAGCATCGTAAATTATGTTTCTGTATTAGAAGCACAGTTATTCCTAATCAATAATATATTGGTTTTATCATTTGATAATTGATATATGAAATTATAGTCATAATGAACCCCCCCTTTTTACATTATGGATCTAATATATTCCCACAATTTTCACTTTTTCCTATATTTTAATGCTTCAGTAGTTACCTGCATTTTGAACTATTTTCTTAATCATAATTTGTATCTTCATTGTTTATTGTGAAATTACTATGGAACTATAGGCAGAGTATGCCCTAGAAGTTGCTAATAGGTGCTTAGATGCCATATTATCTAAGCAGATGTCTTTATTAATATTAAGAAGAAAGTTCTAATAATGTAGTCTAAATAATTTATATTAACGAGCACTTTGTTGAGTATTTTCCATATGCTTTGTTTTTATTGTTATAACACAAAGAGCAACACTTAAGTTTATTTTTAACATTTGCCTACCTTCCTAAATAGATTTTCTTAATCCCCAGAAAAGTAGAGGAGTTACCACATCCATTTTTCCTCTATTTATTTATGTATGTATTTGTTTGTTTGTTTATTTATTTGGCCGTGCCATGCGGCATGTGGGATCTTAGTTCCCCAACTGGGGTCGAACCCATTGGGAGTGCAGAGTCGTAACTTAATGGGGAAGTCCCCATTTTTCCTTTATTCATCATCAAACCTAGCTCTAAAAATTTCTTGAAACACAAGCCATTTTTAAATTACTAGATTAAGTACTTGACAAATTACTGTTTTGTTTCTACATTAGTAAAATTATGAATATGTTATAATTACATTTACCCAAAATTGTACTAAAAGTTTATTTTTCTATATGTGGAAAGTCTTTTTAGAAAGGTATTATGAGATCATAAAGTAGAATGTACCTCTCAAACCCATTTTTATAACAAGACATAAAAATCAAACTAACCAAACAACAGGAAAAATCCTGAAATCATGTTATAGAGAAAGATCCAGAACAGTAAACACTAAGAGTTTTAATAGTGGTTATTTCTGGGTAATAATTACTTGTTATTGTTTATCCATATTTTCTAGTTTTTCTGTACTGAACATGTATTAAATTTGAATTTTAATTAAAGATAAAAATTTCAAAATCCATCCCTAATAATGCCTTTATAATCAAGAATTGCATTCCAATAATACATTTTGTTAGAAACCCTGTTGGCATCACTGACATGTTGAATTAGAAGCAGAACACCTGAAATATGTTACAATTAAAAAAAAAAAACCCTAGGAGCCAGCAGAAGTCTTGAATTCTAGCCTCAGCGAATCACTAGCCTCTCTAGTTTTATTTACTGATTGGAAGAAATGAAAAGGAGACAATTTCAGATTTAAAACATAAGAAATCTTTATTGAATTTATGGTATTTGATATCTTCTACCATAAATTTGATAACCATGAACATTCCGTTCAAATGTGTAATTATTAACTTTTATGGCATATATGTTATCTATAATTAATAAGTATCTAAAATTATTTCCTGTTTCTTTTTGGAAAATTTCCTACTTTGAGTTCTTTATGCTACCTTTAACATCAGCTTTTCTTTATTGCATACTTTGTGCTGTAATGCTTAAAACCACTTACACATTTTAATATTGTACATTAAATTGATATTACAGTGATAGCCACCATGTTTATGTCCTGAATTCAATCATTCTTCCTTCTGGTTCTGTAGCATGGAAATTAAATGTGCCTTTTTATCCAGGATAATATTATAAATAATTAATAATTCAATCAGAAAAGGAGGCAGATTTGTATAGAGACTTGTAGTAATCTAAGTTTATTATTCATAGAGCTATAAAAGAAAAGCAGAGGATAACAAATATTGGATGTTTTCTGTCATACTGAAATATACATCTAAAAATATAATTGATGTGTTATCATATATATATATATATAACCATGTAAATCAGTAAGAAATAGAAAATCCAAAGGAATAGTTGCCTTAAAGACACAAATATACATTGTATAGAAAAGGAACAGTCCATAAACATATGAAATAATGCTTAATTAATTATCAGGGAAATGCAAATAAAACATCAAGAAATACCAACAACTGATGGGATATAAATTTCTGTAAACATTTTGGAAATTTTTTATTGTCTTGTAAAATTGAACGTGCACATATACTATGATTCTGCCATTACATTCCTAGGCATATGTCCTGGAGAAACTTTCATAGACCCATATGGGAACATAAAAAGAAAGAACATAGAGGCATTGTTTATAATGCTGCTTGGTTTAAGAATATATACCAATTAAGAAAGCTCAACCATAACCAATGAACTAATCCAAAAGCTGAAAACATCCTAAGTGACCATCAGTGGGAAAATAGATAAATTGTATAACCACACAATAAAATATTACATGGTTGTGACAGTGAATGACCTATAACTAACTACATATGATGAATGAATCTTAAAAACTTAATGTTAAGTGTAAAAAGCAAATCAAAAGAGACTGCATACTGCCTAACATTTTTATAAAGCTCAGGAAGAAGCAAAACTAGGTAATGTTTTGTTTGGAGATATGTGATAAAACAGTTTTTAAAAGCAGGTATTTATTCAGCTAATACTCAGGCTTATGCAGAGTGATAGAACTAGGAAACAGCATACCAATAGATTCAAAGTACTGGTAATATTATAGTTCTTTTTGGGGGCAGTGATTTCATAGATATTCTTTTTGTAATTTCACATATACTTTACGTATCTTATTCTATGTACTAAGTATTACATAATAAAAATCTTAGGACAGAAAAACATTAAGCACCTACTCTGCTGCTTAACTGTACTGAATGCTGTTGAGAAGTAACCATTGTTTTGGGCAGCATAAAGGTCACTAGTATCCATGAAAAGAGTGGTTTCAATGCAGTGATGAGTTTAGGAAAAAATAAGAAGTGAGAAGGTGGAGGCAGTGAATATAAGCAACTCTTCCGATAAATTTTTCAGTGATACTAGATCCCAGGGTTTCGTTTTGTTTGTTTTAAGGTGGAAATTCTGAAACAGTTTTGTTCATGTCAGGAATGATTCAGAAAGGAAAGTTCTTTTAATAATAGTGTTATTTCCTCCAATAAACCATCTTCTATTTTCTACCCAGTTGTTTGTACCTAAAAGTAGGAGTAGGAGTCATTTTTGATCCCTTTTTCTTTTGCTTCTCTCTTACATTCAGATCATCACCAAGTTGAAGTTCGTCAACTCTAATTTTAAAATATTTTACTAAATCCATCTATGTATGTCTCTTTATATGGACCATATCTAGAGTGAACCACTACAGTAGCCTCCCACTAGTGTCTCCTGTCTTCCATACTTTACCCCTATAATATATTCTCTACACAGCAGATGGAATGTTCTTCTATATCCATCCAATGTTCTTCTAATATCCATCAGATTTTATTACACTCCTACTTGGGAATCTTTCAGGCTCCCTATCACTTTTGAAATAAAATCTGAACTTCTTACCTAGCCTACAGGGGCCCTATCTACATGATTTGACATCTGCCTGTCTCTTGGATCTCATATCACATCACTCTTCTCACTATTTGAGCCACACGGAATTTCTCTCAGTTCCTTGAACTCACTAGGTTCTTTTCTGCCTCAAGGCCTTGGCACTTGGTATTCCCTCTACCTGGGACACTTCTTAGATCTAAAGATAGGGCTGACTCTTTTTTGGAATCAAATTTCTGCTCAAGGGTCACCTCCTCAGACAGGTTTCCCTAATCACTCTAATAGGGTCTTTCATCATTCTATCCCATTGTCTTGTTTTAATTTCTTTATAACAATCTGAAATTGTAATATTTATCTATTTTTTACTCACATGGTTATTGTCAGTCATCCCCACTAAAATGTAAGCTCTATGGCGTAGGAATCTTTTCATTTATTAAGCAGTGTATCCTCAGCCCCTAAAATAGCGTCAGGCACATGTAGGTACTCAATAAGTATTTGTTCAGTGAATAAATGAATGAATGGGAAAAGGAAAAATAGGCTTTGTATCCTCTTTAGTCATGGAAATAATTATGTATTTAAATGTGTGATTATTATATTAAATGCATGAAGATGAAGTCTTTGAAAAATAAGTACAGTTGATCCTTGGACAACGCAGAGGTCAGCACAATCAAAAATCCACCTATCGTTACAGAGTGCCCTTCATAAACTTGGTTCCTCTGTATCTGCAGTTCCTTTGTATCAGGGGTTCTGCATCCTCAGATTCAACCAACGGGGATCATGTAGGACTGTACTACTGTTTACTATTGAAAAAAATCAGCAGTTAAGTGGATCCACACAATTCAAACTCATGTTGTTTAAGGGTCAGCTGTATATTGTTTTCCCCAGAAATCACTACATACGTTAAGCATAGTTTATTGTTCATTTGAATATACATTTGTGTATAGCATATATGTATTAATTTGTAAAAGGGCAGAGCTATAAAAGCATAATCATTTTATTATCATCAGTGAATCTTTTTAGTATTATTAAAACAGCTTTTAGTACCTATTATATAAAGTTTACTTTAAGAATGTGACATATTTAAAAATGTACATTTATTAACATTGAAATGTGAAATATATATATATATATTTCCTTAAATGCCAAAAAAGTATTATACTAAACAACTCTACCTTCTTCTTTTCTCAGGATGTTATTGCTGGATTCGTATATACCATTTTAATCTTAGCTATCTTCTATCCATTTGTGGACCTGATTGACAACTTCAACCAAACTCACAAATATGCTCCATTAATCATCATCGGGCTTCATTTAGCCTTGGGGATCTTTTCTTTCACTCTAGACACTTGGAGTACATCCCGGGGAGACACAGCTGAGATTCTAGGAAGTGGTGCTGGGATTGCATGTGGATCTCATTTTACCTATAAAATGGGTCTAATATTAGATCCTCCTCTGGATATATTACCTTTACCTAGGCCCCCCATTTCAGTGACTCTGTTTGGAAAAGCCATATTGCGGATTCTCATAGGGATGTTGTTTGTACTAGTAGTCAGAGATATAATGAAAAGGATCACTATTCCTTTAGCCTGTAAAATCTTCAATATACCATGTGATGATGTTCGAAAAGCAAGACAGCACATGGAAGTTGAACTTCCTTATCGGTATATTACCTATGGAATGGTTGGTTTCTCGATCACATTTTTTGTTCCTTACATATTTTTCTTTATTGGTATCTCTTGATGGAGAAATATTGTTTACGATAAGAAAGGAGGGTATCAGTTACTGATACCTAAAACCATATTCTAGTTAAAAGCCAAATCAGAGTTAGGCTTTTGCAGGAATTTAACTTAAATAATTATTTAAGTAAATTCATAGGAGTCAGTGCATTTTATCATTGCACATCCAGTTATTGTTTTAGGTGAGCTGAGCTATTTCAACATTGAGAAAATGATAAGTATCCATTTGGAATGTTCATGTAATATTTGGAGAGTTTTATGCTGTTATGGATTCAAGTTATATATAATATATATTAAGGAACATAATATATAATTATGTATCTAATATATGTTATATATAAAATAATATACCTAAGTTTTTTTTTAAACCATGGGGGTGTATTATAAAATCAATAATAATATGCAAACAGTTGTGCCTGTGTATTTGGACTTAATACAGGTATGTTGTTATTAACAGATATATTTAATGTTTATTTACTATGGAAGCCATTTCCTAATCAAATTGCATAATTACTAGACCAGAATTCGTATGCTACCACATATTGGTTTCCTGCCTCTTTTTATACTGCCATCACCTTTCATGTTACTCATGATGTTGAACATAGGAGGCATTTTTAATGGACCAAATTTTCAGAAAAATTAGTTTTTGAATTCCTTTTTTTTTTGTTTCCCAGTTCTGTACACTGTGTTGAATGTACTTTATTTGCACTTGTTCTGAACATTAGTTTAATAATTCAGGTACTGAATTTTATTGCTTGCTAATTGTGCCTTTCTGTTGCTGAATTAAGAAATGCCATGTATACTGTGATATAAAAATAAGACTAACTTTATCTTAAGTTACATATAATCAGACAAATATTTTAAAAAATATCTGTCAAGCTAACAGGGCTAGCAGTAAACCACCTTCAGTTCTTCAGCCTTTGTTTAGAAAGAAATGTGGAATGGACTAAACTTTCTCACTTATTGGGAACCTAAATGGATAAATATTTCCATTTTTGTACGTATTTTTCTGTGCATTGTAAGTTATAGGAACAAGATATATTTTTTGTACATTGTCTTGATCGTTTATACTACAGGTAGATATTTCCAGTGAATGGAACTGTAATTGAACTTTATAGATGGGACAATGCACATTTCATATGTAAACAAACCATTTTTCTAAATTATTTGGAAATGATTGGGTTTAGCAGTGTTAACTTTTAATACCATTTATTAGCTACTGTGGTAAATTATAAAATTTTAAAGTATCAGTATTTTAGGTCCTATTATTTTTTTCAACCTTTTGTTATTTTCATGGTGGAATATTTGAGTATAAATATTAAACTATTCTTTATTCTGTTCGTGCCTTTATATTTTGAAGTGTAATTGTAATTAGGTTAACATTAAGTTTATTTGTAGTAAGTTTTTCATAAAGAAGAGAATTAACTTTCCATGTAAATGAGCATCAGGTATGGAATTACTGACCTAGTGCAATATCTGTCTGATTATCCAGAGGTATCAACTTAAGATGTTTCTATTTTGGGCAACATAACTATTTGAGCTCATATTTTTATAATTATGATTGAGAATTTAGGGACATGGTAATTTTTGCCAATAGTGAATCTGATAATTGTAAGTAAAACAACTAAATTTTCGACATTTACCTATTAGTTAACAGAAAACCAAGGCACTTAGGAACATATCGGTACGTTGGAAAATGTGCAAAGAACTTTTCTTTCAAAATGTGTTCACTTAGTCAAATTTTAGGGACTATTTCCCATAATTTGAGTATACACTATCTTATTAATTTTTATATCTAGCTTAAAAGGTATTCAAAAATATTCCATTTCTTTGTGATTTATTATTTTCTGTCCTATGATAGTTCCATGCTAAATGTATTTTAAAATAAAAGCCAAATTCAAGATTGGAGGGTGTTTTGTTTGCCTTCTATGCATTTGTTTCTGTATTGTCTGGTAGAGATTTATAAAATATATCTAGTATTTTCATTCTAGCAGTCTTTTCCTGTGAAGCATTTTATTCAATATAAGTACTGTTTTTAGAAATAGAAGACATTGAAGAAATTCTTTAAGTTTCAAACTGCTTTGGACTCTATATATGATCATTCTGACACTGTACTTTTAGTGAAAAGTTTCATAACTTTATTTTTAAAACTTATGCATAAAACATGTTTCAGTAAAATCCACGACTGAGTATTGTAGGTAGTTGGCTGTTAATCCATTAATCCAGGAATTAATCATAATACGAAGAACAGGTACTTTTACAAGCAAAATAAACATATGGACATTTCATTTTGTAATTATAAAGTACCATGACATGTGAACTGCAAAAACTAGGGCTTCCTGAAAGTCATTATAAGACCTAATATAAAGCAATGCTACTATAGTAGATTTATGTAATTTAATTTTATCTACTAGCTTTCTTTACAAGTAATGTTTATTAAATGTGTCTTTCAAAGACAACATAAAAATTAATTCAGTGATATGAGTATAATTTAAAGGCAGATTTTCATAAAATGTTTGATAAAGATGAGTAAATGTTAAAATGTTTTTATTTTGAGTAAAATTGTGTATAATCACACAACTTTATATGCAAAGATTTTTTTATTGCCAAAGCAATTTCATTCTTGTTAATGAAGAATGTTTACTCTAGATTTAAAACCAAACTGTTTAATCTGGACATCAATAAGGCCCAGTTTTTAAAATGCAACTTTATAGCTGAATTAGTTTTTCTGAAGGGAGTTTTTGTTGTTTACTGTGGAGATTATTTTGAGAAAGGGAAGAGGCAATAGTTTGAGAAAGTAATATGATGTAGTGGATGTTACTACGCTATTATTTTGTCAAGTTTTGGTCATGTTCTTCCAGTTTTTGCTGTTATATACATAAGTTAAAAAGAAAACTTTTAGGGCTTCCCTGGTGGCGCAGTGGTTGGGAGTCCGCCTGCTGGTGCAGGGGATTCAGGTTCGTGCCCCGGTCAGGGGGGATCCCGCGTGCCGCGGAGCGGCTGGGCTCGTGGGCCATGGCCGCTGAGCCTGCGCGTCCGGAGCCTGTGCTCCGCAGCGGGAGAGGCCACAGCAGTGAGAGGCCCACGTACGGCAAAAAAAAAAAAGAAAACTTTTAAACTTGAATTTTAAATAACTTTTACACTTGGATTTTAATGGTGGTTACATAGACTATAAATAGCACAATAAAAATAAGTTTTAACATGCTAATTACAAAGGACATTTTAGAAAGTTCTTCATTTTTAAGCACACCAGACCACTACAAATCTTTATAAACAAAGCATGACATGTCTTCCTTGTGAGACACACAGGAGGGAAAATTCAAAGAAAAATAAAAGAAATATATTTTTTAAATAAAAATGTTTACAGAAATAAACACTAACTTTTTAACCTCAACTATCTGGTATCTGCTAATTTGTCCTTTTTTCCTTTCATCATGTTTAGTCTTGGTGCACTTTCCATGGATGTCTAAAAAGCCTAGCTCCTAGTACTGTAAGTGACAGGATATGACAGAAATCTAAAGTGTGTTTTTAAAGGGTATTTTCCTGTCATTTTCTAAAAGCCAAGTGAATTTTAAAATAGCTTTGTGATGTATACTATATCATGATGTCTACAACATCATTGGGTTTATTTCAACCTTAAATGTCATAAAGTCCATTATCTCAGGTTTTAAAAGTTCATACACTTACCTATTATGCTGTTTGCAAAATATTTGATTTAATACATATTTTTAAAGTTTCCTTTGTTACATAATGACATTTTCTTATGAGATGTAAAATGGATTCTCTTTTTAAAAAATAGTTACTACGGTAATATTACCTCTTCAGATTTGAGGTTTGTCCCTTGTCCTAAATTAGGGGTTCTCATAACTGAAATCCATTGTAGCACATATCACAACCTGTGATTATTTATGTATTATTAAATTTTCTGTCTTCATCTCCATGATGTAAGCTCTATGAGGAAAAGTGGCTTGTGCCTCTATTTACTTCTGGATCCCTGGGACAGAGCACGCATAATAATATATATTGAATGAATACCCAGTCCCTAGACAGGCTTCAGTATGTGTATTTATCTGGGTGAAAAATTCTACAATTTTCATCAGCTTCTCAGATCGGTGATCTAAAAAAGTTTAAAATTCTGTAATAGTCTACATTTTACTTCTTGTTCTAGCTGTTTTAAAGGTTTAGATTGTAAATAAATGCATCCAATTCATCTAGTAAAAATTTTGTCACTTTTCATGCAAATATTTAAAGGATAATCATTTAGATTCTTGAAATGTTTTACATGTAATTACTATAATACCCCATTGTATAGAATGTGATTTGTATCCAAATAAGTTTTAAGATGTTATTTTCTTTGGAATTAAAATAAAATCTGAGAAGAAAATATTCTGCATATATGGGGATATAACTTTAGTTTCTAGTAATAAGCTATATAAATATGTTCTTGAGAATATTACTTTGTACAGTTTGATCTTTAATCTTTCACATAACCAACTACTTCACAATCTGTGATTTTTATAATTAAAGTGATATTTATAATTAAAATGTAGATGAGATATAGTCAGAGCTTAAATATCAATTTTTTTACTTAAGCACAAAGACTCCCCTGGATTCCAAATGTCTCCAGGCCCAGACTTGTGGGACTCAACTGGGGTTGGTGACAATAAAGTGGATTCTAATTCCCCTAATATTTAAAGTTCCCCCAGTGTCCCCCTCCCTGCTTTTATCTGGGCTGACTTAAGGGACAAAATTCACCAAACTCATTTTAATGGTGGCGTTACTTTTGCTAATTTCTAATTGAAATGCTGTGATGACAAACTTGAAAAAGTAAAAGAAAAAAAAGAAGTTATAGTCCCTCAACATTTCCACTCTGCAAAATTTTCAAGTAGCTTTACAAAATAAATATTTTAAAAATATTTCTTTCTCTTGGCAGTATATTCCCAAAATCTTATTTAAATTATTCATGGATACAAGCTGTAAATTTTTTAAATTAACATATAACTTAATTTATAAATATCATTAATTAATTATAACCCAAACATGACATTTATATCGGAAATATTTTTCTTCCTTTTCTAAAAATAAGTTGTCTACATTTTCCAACTATGTTATATATGTTAAGGCTAATCGTAGATTTACAAAATACTTTATTTTTTTAATCTATTTTTTATTGAAGTATAGTTGAATTACAATGTTGTGTTAATTGCTGTACAGAAAAGTGACTCAGTTTTATATATACATATGTATATATACATACACATTCTTTTTCATATTCTTTTCCATTATGGTTTATCACAGGATACTGAATATAGTTCCCTGTGCTATACAGTAGGACCTTGTTTATCCATTCTATATATACCAATTTGCACTGCTAATCCCAAACTCCCACTCCTACCCTCTCCCACCCCCCTCCCCCTTGGCAACCACCAGTCTATTCAAATGTTCCTGATTTTGTTTCTGTTTCATAGATATGTTCATTTGTGTCATATTTTAGACTCCACATTTAAGTGATATATGGTATTTGTCTTTGTCTTTCTGACTTCACTTATGATAATCTCTAGTTGCATCCATGTTGCTGCAAATGGCATTATTTTGTTCTCTTTTTTATGTCTGAATAGTATTCTACTGTATATATGTACCACATCGTCTTTATCCATTCATCTGTCAGTGGACATTTAGGTGGTTTCCATGTCTTGGCTATTGTGAATAGTACTGCTATGAACATAGGGGTGCATGTATCTCTTTGAATCATAGTTTTGTGTGGATAATATGCCCAGGAGTGGGATTGCTGGGTCATATGGTAAGAATTACAAAATACTTTAGATGTATCTGGCATCTTAGAGCTCATATATGGCAATTTCTTACCAAGTGCATAAATCTATAATATTATTAGCAGATAATCATGTGCAGGCTTCTTAAATACTTAGGCAGATTGTAACTTTATGATGCATTGTTGAAATAAATGAACGAATGAAATAAGTGAAATAAAATTTCAATGGGCTAAGAGCAGTGTGGTGGGACAGAGGATACATTTTAGGTAGAAGTAATCGGATGAACCAAAACATGGAAATGGGATGTATTAGACCTGTTTGGCAAACAAATGGATTGCAGTTTGTCTGGAGCATCAAGGTACCTGGAAGGGAGTGGTAGAATGTAAAGCTGAGAAGTTTGTTAAATTATTCAGTAAACAATGGTAATAGTGGATGTTGCCTTTCTTTACCAGTAGAAGAGCTGCACTATTTATTGCTTGTGGATGAAATTACACCCAACTTGAAGGTAATCAAAACTATTGTTTGTTCAATAAATAAGGATATATTTTTAATCTGTGATAAAGGAAGAGAGTTGTGTGTTTAGCTTTAAGTCTTGTTTACTTATTGAGAAGAGAAGTAAGGCAATTTTTTATTATTAATCCTGGATTTTATATGAAGAAGGCCAAGGCCTTGAACTTTGGTGACATGAGATCATGACTGCTACAGTTGCAGTTATTTAAAGGAGCCCCAAGTGACTTAGGAGAACTTTGAATGTGAGGTTATACGCCCCCAACCTTCCACCCTCACTAGAGGGTTGTAAAGCAAATAATGGCACACCAAGAACCCCGTGAATGACCCTAAGGAATGCAGCATGAGGACTGCAGAGTTTGCAGGCCTTTCACGTGTTCCATGACAAGGACTACCTCCCAGGGGATGCACTGGGATTTCTAGACATGCTCTGGGAGTAATGTTGGTGTTCTTCAATTTATCTCCTATCCCACCATACTTGAGACTGAACTTTCTTCTTTGGTTTGAAGTCAGAACCTATCACACATCTGATCAACCTCAACTGCTTGAGACATGGATTGTGGGGTGAGTGTAGGAAGGATGTTTGCTAGTAGAATCACAGAGACACCATGAATATGTTCTATATATGTCAGATAATCCACAGTACACCCATGAGCACCTGATTTTTCTGATTCAACATTATTGTTCAGGAGGGCTCTTAGCTTCCTCATTAGAAGTGTGTATGTGTGTCTATTACCTATTTTAAAAGGACATAATAACTATATTGTCTTATATTTACCTTCCAGTTAGCCCTCAAACATGTTACTAGACAGTGCAGATCTGCAAGTATAGCCATTCCGTATCATTCACTTGAAACTCTCATTCAAAGAACTATTTGGCGATTTTTCCATGAGATGGTTTTGTAAGTAGAACAGAAAGATCATAGAATTTTGTTTTGGGGAACTTTAAGGTGTTCCGTGTCATAATATGTTACATTCTTATTCTTGCCCTTGCAAGTCTATCATAAAGCTGACTTCAGATTCCCAGCTCGCAAGCAGTGGTTTCTCTCAAATCCTGACCCTGATAAAGAACTCTTCATTTTTTACAGAACTCTTGTTCATCCTTGTGAAAATTTTTGTGTATGAATTCCATTCTGCATGAAGATGCTGGTGCCAAACTGGTATTGACTTTTATGTTCCCCTTCTATGTCTGTTTTCTCCAGTAAATACAACAAAACAAGTATGTTGAATAAAAGAAACAGACTCAAGCCAGTATGTTACAGATGACGTCAGAAGAGCAGAATTTTTGTTTTGAGTTTGTTTTGTCTTTGACTATAATTTGCTGTATACCTTTAGGCACTAGCTCCGTCTTCGTGAAACACCATGTTCTCACATATAAAATGAAGACGTTGGACTTGATGTTCTCTGAGATCCCTTTCAACACTAAAATTTAATAAACTGTACTAGACGAAGCATGCAAAAGCAAAAGGAATATTTCTATTGGTTTTATGAGGATACTGAAATATAACGGAAAAAATTTTACTCCCTTTTCACTAAGGGAATAGAGTCGAAGGAACCTATCTTGTCCTGTCCGTAAAAGGTTTGTAGACACCCGTTTAAGAAAGTTTCAAGTTTCTCCAAAGAGAAACAATGAGTTAATAGCTTTAGAAGGGTCATAATAAGAGGTTATAAGTATCCGTTATAATTCTTGTTTGAATCACAAGGTTTAAAGTGACCACTAGGCATTACCTAATCCAGCCTACTATCCAAATAGCTGTGAACTGTAATCACCCTAAACAGATGGTTCTTTAAAAAATAAAGGGAGGGGGGCAAGGACAGGGTAGACGCCAAAGACCTCAGTAATTCTATAATTCATTCAACAAATCTTGCTAGCTATGGAGATGAACAGTAAATGAAAAAGAGAGAGAGAGAAAGAGAAAGAAGAAAATTCCCTTTGGGAATCTCAATCAGAACTAAAAGAAAAAACAGAGAAGAGAATGCTTGATAAAGAATGTAAAACTACTTCATTACAAGCATAAATCTCGTATGAACATTGAAGATTCATGTTGTATTTTAGAAAATAAGACCCTTGTAATAAATTCAAGACATTTAAAAATTGCAGAGCACATTATCAAGTTATATTTTGTAAAAATAAAATAAGCAGAACATAAAATCACTACCTTTGTTCATGAAAACATTTCTAAAATTTCAACAGTGCTCATTGCAGTAAGGCATTTAAAAAATGTTTCAAAAGTTCTGTTAGAAAACATGAGGTTATTGAATGTCAGTCAGCTGTTTTCTTACAGTGAAATTTTTTCACAGAAATGAGAAGTTAACTTGCCACAAAAAATTACATGAGATATATATGGATACATTGGTGGTGTAAAAAAATTCAAATACAAGAAAAGCAGAAGTCCTATTTGACCATTATAACAATTGCATTCTCCTCCCAGAAGTAACCAGTGTTGCCATTTGGAGGGTTTTTTTTTTTCTTTTGTATGTATATATTCACACGTGTTGAAATACATAATTGTGTTTTATAAAAGTTGGGTTTTCTAAACAAAAGCAGGATGTTGTACATATTGTTCTGCAAATTGCTCCCCTCTTTTTTTTCCAGTTAATGATATATATTGGAGTTCATAGAGAATTTCTCTCCTGGAGTTATCTTTTTTATCCTGAAACATGGACTTTTCCCTATCTACTAAACTGCTGCCAAGAGCACACAAACATGGTCTGCCTCATGTCTCTGTTCTCAGCTTCTTGCGAATTGTCTGTATATTGTCTTCACTTCCTCACCACCCATTCCGTGTTTTATTTGAGAATTTATAACAATTACAGAAAAGTTAAAAGAATATAATAAATATCTATATTCCCATTACCTAGAATGAACTACCCTTGGTATTTTGTCATATTTGCTTCCAGTCTATTGTATTTTACTTTTTAAAATTGAGATATAAAATAAATAAAATTGAGATATAATTGACAAATAACATTATATTAGTTTTGAGTGTACACATGATTTGATATATGTATATATTATGAAATTATCACCATAATACGCCTAGTTAACATCCATCACTACACAGTTACAATTCTTTTCTTATGGTAATATCTTTTAAGATTTACTGTCTTAGCAACTTTCAAGTATATAATACAGTATTATTAACCATAGTCACCATACTGTATGTTACATCCCCATGACTTATTTATTTTATAACTGGAAGTTTGTACCTTTTGGCCACCTTCACCCATTTTGACCACTCTTCTCCCCCCACCTCTGGCAACCACCAATCTATTCTCTGTATCCATGGGTTTGTATTTTTGTTTTTTAGATTCCACATATAAATGAGATCATATGGTGTTCATCTTTCTCTGTCTGACTTATTTCACTTAGCATAATGCCTTTAAGCTCCATCCATGTTGTCGCAAATGCAAGATTTCATTCTTTTATATGGCTAAATAATATTTCATTGTGTGTGTACATACGTGTATTTATTTTCTTTATCCACTCATCCATTGATGGGCTTTTAGGTTGCTTCATGTCTTAACTATTATCAGTAATGCTACAATGAACATGGGGGTGCAGATACCTTTTCAAGTTAGTGTTTTTGCCTTCTTCGGGTAAATACCCAGAAGTAAAGTTGCTGGATCATACAGTAGTCCTTTTTAAAATTCTTGAGCAACTAACATACTGCTTTCTATAGTGGCTACACCAATTTACATTGCCACCAACAGTGTACAGGATTCCCTTTTCTGCATATCTTTATTTGTCTTTTTGATAATAGCCATTCTAACAGGTGTGAGGTGATATCTCATTGTGATTTTGATTTGCATTTCCCTGATGATTAGTGATTTAGTTTATTTTTAAAAAGAAGTAAAACATTACAGATGAACCTAAGCTTCTTTTAATCATTGCCATATTCCCATCTCCTCTCATGATTTGCAGAGGCAATTGTTATGAGTCCTTCCAGTCCATTGTTTACTTTTATGCACATATTTGTATATCCATAACCAGTGTACAATATTTTATGTGTTCTTTTAAATATACATCAATGGTATCATTCAACAATTGCTTTTCTTTGATTCAGCATTATGTTTTTGAGATATATCCCTGTGTATAATTTATAGATCTAATTCATTTGTTATCTAATGTATAGTATTTCATTATATAATTATACCACAATTTACTCCTCTAGAAGGGACAATTAAATTATCAATATGTTTCATTAAAAAATATAATAGACTTTATTTTTTAGAGCTGTTTTAGTTTCACAGTAAAATTGAGGAAAAGGATAGAGGGTTCTCACATTCCCCCACCTCTCCTCTCCCCAAACCTTACATAGCCTCTACCACCATCAACATCCTGCACCTGTGCAGTACATTTGTTACAATAGCTGAACCAACACTGACGCATCATTATTAATCAAAACCCATAGTTTACTTTAGAGTTCACTCTTTGTGTTGTATACTCTGTGGGCTTGACAAATATATAATGACGTGTATCCACAATTATAGCATCATACAAAATAATTTCAATGCCCTAAAAATTCCCTTGCTCTGCCTATGCCTCCCTCTTTCCCCCTAAGGCCCTGGCAACCACTGATCTTTTCACTGTCTCCATAGTTTTGCCTTTTCCAGAATGTCATATCGTTGGAATCATACAGTAATAGCCTTTTCAGATTGGCTTCTTTCACATATTAATATGCAATTTTATATTAAAATAATATTAAATATTAAATAAATTAATTAAATAATAATATTAAAATAACATGCTTTGATGTACAACACAAAGAGTGAGCCCTAATGTAAACTATGGACTTTAGTTAATAATAATGTATCAACGTTGGCTCCTCAATTGTAACAAATATCACACTAATGCAAAAATTAATAGGGGGAGTTGGGGAGGGGATTAGGGGGCATATCTGTATTTTGCCCCCAGTTTTTCTGTAAACCTAAACTTGCTCAAAAAAAAAATCTCAAGGTTAAAAAAAAAAAGACAAAACTTAACTCAAAATGGATAAACTAAGAGCTAAAACTATAAAATTCTTAGAAGGAAACATAGGAATAAATCTTTGTGACTTTGGATTAGGCAATAATTTCTTATATATGACACCAAAAGCACAAACAATAAAAGAAAAAATAGATAAAATGGACCATCAAAATCAAAAACTTTTGTGCCTCAAAGGATACCATCAAAAAAGGAAACAGACAATCCACAGAATGGGAGGAAAATATCTGATAAGGGTCTAGTATCTAGAATATATAGAGATCTCTTACAACTTAATAACAGAAGATTAATAACCCAATTTTTAAAATAGGCAAAGGATTTGAATGACATTTCTCCAAAAAAGATATACAAGTGACCAAGAAGCACATGAAAAGATGCTCAACCTCATTTGTCAATTAGAGAACTGCAAATCAAAACCACAATGAGATATCACTTCACACACTAGGATGACTGGTGGCGCAGTGGTTGAGAGTCCGCCTGCCGATACAGGGGACAAGGGTTTGTGCCCCGGTCTGGGAGGATCCCACATGACGCGGAGTGGCTGGGCCCGTGAGCCATGGCCGCTGAGCCTGCGCGTCCGGAGCCTGTGCTCCGCAACGGGAGAGGCCACAACAGTGAGAGGCCCCCGTAACGCCAAAAAAAAAAAAAAAAAAAAAAGACGGACAATAACAAGTGTTGGTGAGGCTATGGAGAAATTGGAATTCTCAAACATGCTAATGGGAAAGTAAAATAGTGCAGTGTCTTTGGAAAACAGTTTGGCACTTCCTCAAATATAAGCAGAGTAATTATATGACCCCGCAATTTCACTCTTAGGTATTTACCCAAGAGAATTAAAAACATATGTCCACGTCTGTGAGTTTGTTTCAGTACAGAAAACAAACTTATGGTTACCAAATGGGATAGGGAGGAAGGGAGGGACAAATTAGGAATGTGGGGTTAACAAACTACTATACATAAAATAGATAAGCAACAAGGATCTACTGTATAGCACAGGGTTAAATTATATTCAATATCTTGTAATAACCTATATGGTATATAATTTGCAAAAAAAAATCACTATGCTGTACATCTGAAACACAGTATTGTAAATCAACTATACTTCAATTAAAAAAAAACTTACATCCACACGAAAACTTAAACACAAATACTCATAGTAGCATTATTCATAATAGCCAAAAAGTGGAATCAATCCAAACGCCCATCAGTTGATGAATGGATAAACAAAATGTGGGGTGTCCATGCAATGGAGTATTATTTGACCATAAAAAGTATTGATATATGCTACAAAATGGATGAAACTTTGAAATTGTGTTAAGTGAAAGAAGCCAGATATAAAAGACTACATATTTGGTGAATCTGTTGCATGGAATGTTCAGAATAGGCAAATATGGACGGACAGAAAGTAGATGCCAGCGACAGGGGGAGGTGGGGGAGGAGTGATTGGGGAATAACTGCTAATGGATATGGGGTTTCTTTCTGAAATGATGAAAATCTTCTAATTAGTTATTGGTGATCATTGCACAATTTTGAGAGTATACTAAAAATCACTGAATTGTACACTTTTTTAAAACTAAAATGAAAAATAAAAAATTCTATAAAAACCTTTGTGACAATTTCCTTGTGGAATTATGCAAGAGTTTCTCTTGGGTACATATCCGAAGTGGAAGTATTGGGTTGTGAATTATGCACATTCATAATTTTAGTAGCTACAAACAAATTGCTCTCCGAAGCAATAGTACCAATTACAATCCCAATAACAGTACTTTTTTGCTTCACATCATTGCCAACATATCCTATTTTTATGCTTTTTAGTTTTTGCTAATATATGAGTATGAAATGGTATCTTGTTGCTTTTATTTGCATCTCTACTCCTCAGTGCAATTGAATACCTTTCCCTCTAGGACCATTCGAGTTTCCTTTTGTGGTTTGCCTACTCCAGTGTTTTACCCATTTTTCTACTGGATTGTCTTTAAAAAATTGATTTGTAGGAATTCTTTTTTTTTTTTTTTTTGCGGTACGTGGGCCTCTCACTGTTGTGGCCTCTCCTGTTGCAGAGCACAGGCTCCGGACGCACAGGCTCCGGACGCACAGGCTCAGCGGCCATGGCTCACGGGCCCAGCCGCTCCGCGGCATGTGGGATCTTCCCGGACCAGGGCGCGAACCCGTGTCCCCTGCATCGGCAGGCGGACTCTCAACTGCTGCGCCACCAGGGAAGCCCCTGTAGGAAGTCTTTAATCTTTATCTACATCACTTATTGAGCCTTGTTTGTTATATCTTTTGCAGTATAGAGTTTTTTTCTAGTTTAAGATAGTAAACTTATTAACCTTTTGCTTTATGGCTTATGCTTTTTCTTTTCTTTTTTTTTTGGCTACGCTGAGTGGCTTCTGGGATCTTAGTTCCCCAACCAGGGATTGAACCCGGGCGCTCGGCAGTGAAAGTGCCGAGTCCTAACCATTGGACCGCCAGGGAATTCCTGGTTTATGCTTTTTAAGTTTTATTTATGAAAGCTTTCCCTACCTTGTAGACAGAGGATATTTCCCCATGTTTTCTTCTAGTATTTATAGAATTTGTGTCCCCCACTCCCATCTGTATATAGTTACTCCATCTGGATTTTACTACCTACTTCTTTGACTTAAACTTCATCCCAGTCACAATGGCCTTTTTCTCTAACTCAAGCATCACAGCCTTTGCCATTGCCATCTCTCCCTACGTCTTCATTTGCATGGCTTCCCCTCATCATTCAGATCTCAGCTTAAATAGCACCTCCTCAATGAAGCTTTCCTTGGTCATCTTATCTAATGGGCCCCCATCTCCTACATGTTTTTCTTTATCACATTATCCTGTTGTATTTTTTTCATAGCACTGAAATTTTGTTGTTTAATTGTTTGCTTGTTATATTCTTTCCCCACTAGCCTGGAAGCTCCATGAGGGCAGGAACCATATCTATCATGTTCTCTGCATTATTCCCAGCACCAACTCAATAAATGACTGAATAGATCCTATGAATGACTGAATAGATCTACCTTATTATTTTACAGTGCTGCATGGTATAATTACATAAATCTACCAGAGTTTACTTAATGCTTACTATATTCATGGACTTTCAGATTGCTGCTAATTTTTTGCTATAACAATGCTACTCTAAAGATTCTTCTATGTGTCTTTATTTATTATTATTATTATTTTGTAATTGCATGTGACTGCAAATAGGCAGGGAGCCAACAGAGGTGAATAAATAAGACTATATCCTGTCCTCTTTCCTAACAGCATTTCTATTTCCTTTTTCCACAGAGATTTAAAGAGCCCTCGTACCCAAAGTAATTTTGAAACATAAAGCAAGTTTGTTTCTTTTAATAGCTAGATCCAAAGAGAAAGTTTTTGCTTTATCATCAAGAATGTATTCTCTGTCCCAGTCTAGTTAGATCTGAAATTCTCTTATGTCTCAGAAATCACCATGGGATTGTAAGAAGATAGAAGACCCTTAAAATTACCTCTACAAATAATTTTAAGTTTGATCTTTCATCATTGTCATCTTATTCATCTCTGTTGACTCCCTGCCTGTACACGTCTTCAGCAAGTTATACTAGAATGTTTAAAAGTCCAGTACCGGACATTTCGTAACTATCATTTTTAATGGATATTTATTGCTATTTGTATTCCCTTTATATTTAATAGCTGTTGGTATACTGAAGTATATCAAAAATGTATAATTTATTTTAAGAAAATTAGTACTTAAAATCTGCTTCTGGAGGGAGTCTTTACAACACATGTTTCACCTCAAGGACAAAAACCAATCAACTAAGAGTGTTAAAGGGCTGTGTTGTGAAGAATTATTCAAATTCTGTTGATAGTGATATCTGCCAAGGGCAAGAGAAAGGGGGTGGAAGATAAGAAGTCAATGAAAAGGTCTCTAAAATCCAGACTGAAAGGGAGGAAAGGGTTCCCAGAAGAACAAAGAGATCAATAGTGTCAAATGCTAGTGGAAGGATTCAGGATAAGGGTAGAGAAAAGCCATGGGTTTCTTGTTTAACTTTAAAGAGAGCAAATTCAATAATATATGTGGTAGGATTAGTAGTCAGATTATAATGAGTTAGAGGGGGAACAAAATAATTGGGGAATGAGGCAGTAAGTATATTTCTGAAGTTTATAAATTTGTGAAATTGGTAGGTACTACATGCTAGAACTAATTTTATTATATACAGTTTTTTAAATCTACATTAAATCTAAGATTAGACTGCATATGAATCGGAAAGAATGTAAAACCTAAGGCTAAGACTATCCATCCAATGACTTTGTAGCACCTGATCTTAAGCAATAAATTTCAGTACCATAATCTAGCTTTTATCTCACATTTGTCAAACAAAGAGAAAACATCAGGGAACCACGTCTAGGGGATTAGCTAAACTACCTGGAGCAGTGATTCTCAGTGTGCATTTCCCTGACCGGCAGCATCAGCATCACCTGGGAACTTGTTAGAAATGCATATTCCCAGGCCCCATCTAGGACTTACTGAATCAAAAAAGATTTGGAGCCTGGAACCAGCAATTTTTTTAACAAGCCCAACAGGTAATTTGGGTGTACACTTGAGTTATTATATTGTAACATATTATAATGGTACTTTCTTATTAAATAAGCCACATAGTTATTAAGTTACTAATCTACTTGGTGGGCTTAGCCTAGATGCTATACTGCCAAACCCTTTCAAGGCCTCAGAGCCAACTGAAAGTCTTTTAAGGGTATTGTGGTCTATTGGCCAGTTGTGATGTATTAAGAAACCTCAGAGCTGGAGGAAAAATGATTACTCACATTGGGCACCAGCGATCCCACAAGTGAGAGAAGTTCCTCTCCTTAAGTCCCTGGGGCTTGAACTCAGAAGTCTCAGGTACTCAGAGCCGATTCCTGACACATCAAAACTACGTACAGTCATTTTTTTTTTTTTTTTTTTGAGAGTTGCAAGTTAAATTTTATTTGGGGGCAAAATGAGGACTGCAGCCCAGCATTTCAGATAGCTCTGAGAAACTGCTCCCGTACAGTCATTTTTGACATATTTGTGAAGAACAGAACTATTTGTTGAATTTTTGCCTCACTACCCATTTGTAACATATGCCTTGCAAAAATTCTCCCCCCCCCTTTTTTTACAAGTTTATTTGTACATCTATTACATTGCTGTATTACATATAATATTACATAATAATATATTATACTGCATTTCAAAATGATCAGATCCTTTAAAAAGATCCCTTCACGGGCTTCCCTGGTGGCGCAGTGGTTGAGAGTCCGCCTGCCGATGCAGGGGACACGGGTTCGTGCCCCGGTCCGGGAAGATCCCACATGCCGTGGAGCGGCTGGACCCGTGAGCCATGGCCGCTGAGCCTGCACGGCCGGAGCCTGTGCTCCGCAACGGGAGAGGTCACAACAGTGAGAGGCCCGTGTACCGCAAGAAAGAAAAAAAAAGATCCCTTCATCTAGAAAGTGTGCTTCTCCTACTGAGTTCTCCTTTCAGCCTCGCAATTATTGAAGGTCTTTACATAAAGAAATTAAAAGCTCGCTTCTTTGTATAATATAAACCCAGTGTCAGAAAATAGATGATCTAGCCAGTATTTACAGGCATAGTGTTGACTCTGCTGAACCTGTGCTCACTACCCAAGGCCCTCTCTTACTTTCTCTGACTCTGGTTTCGTCCTAGTTACCTCCGTTGGTCAATCTGTGCTATGGGCACGAGGCTTGAAGTGGCATCCTCACACTTGCCAATGCTGTGTATGCCAGGGAAGGTCTAAGACAGAACCCCACCATTGAGATCAATAATTGTGTGGTTCATATTTGTAAAACTGAGAACATTTATTGTCAGTGTTTTTTTAAAATAAAAATTGAAAATGCTCTTTACTAATCAACATTTTATTTATAGTGAAAGTTATAGCATGGGATTAATGGATATCTACATCATCAGATTCAAAGCATTTTTTAACAATAACCTTAAGAGTGACATCTTCGTTTCTCCTTCTGAACTTTGTCCTTAATTTATCTTGTAACTATATGAATGTCTAGACAATCTGTGCTTCAGAATTATCATGTAACCTTGAAATGATTGATAGTGATTATGATTGTTTTAAATTCATGTATTCAACATATTTACAATTCATTAAAAAATTTTTCCAAATTGTTTTGAATTCATTTCTACCAATCAAATGCAGGTGCATTATTTTCCTGTCTTTATTAAATCCACATTTCAATTAGTGCAATGGAAAATCATATATCACTAATGTTTATTAATAATCATGCAATAGCATAAACTACCATGTTTCAAATACCATCTAAACATTTATCAACATTTAAATTGACAGTATTTTGATGAAAAACTGTCAATATAAAAATAATTTCTCCTGCCTCAAAAATAATAATCCTTATAAATCATGGCTTGGTTTGAAAGAAAAGAGGAAGAACGTTTATGAAAGTTCCTATAAAAATACATCTAGTATATTCAATAATGTGTATTTAATGAACTCGGTTTCTTCTAGAGTAAGTTGAACTGAAATTTCGGACTATTGCCCTAAATTTATCCAGATTATCAAATCAGCATTTTATTTTCTGCTATGCAAACTTTCCTTAAAATCCCAAATTTGAAATACTGCACTTAAAGACATTTCTATTGCAAGGGGAAAAAAAACCCCATAAGTTAGTACCATAATAATTATAAAAGTGTAAAACAACTACAAGAAACCCATACCTCTCATGCTATTGGAGTTCTTAACAGATGACAAAGAATGAAGACCTCCTAATTGTTAATAATTTAACTACCAGTTCAATATAAAAGGCGAATATGTATTATTACCAGATTGGAAATTAGTCTTTGTTGCCAGACTTACACAGCTCTTCCTCTCCACTATGTTCAAAGGAGAGCAAGATGGTGATTTCCAATATTATATACCTACTAATGTATCATTAATAATATTGGTGGGACCTTAACCTACATATGCTACATTTTTCAAGGTTCTCAATATATAAATGTTTCAAATAAGTGTTCAATACAAATTCTGGTGATATAAGTTGGCATTTCTTAAAAAGGTTCTATTTCTGTAAGTGGTATTTCAAGAATAGTATTCACAATACTTTTATCTTATGAAGAGAGTGCTCCCTCGAGAATCAACATTTATATTTCAAAATTTAGTGATATGTATAACCACAGAAGAGTGGAACAGTAGTTGTGTTTTCAAGAGAAAGAACTCTATTTCTTGTAGCCATTCAAAGCATATATCAGAGTTTTGCAAAATCAGGAAGTAACATTAACAGCTTACTTTCGCTGTCTTTGATAGAGAAAAAGTGATAAAGTGTATTGTTTTATAGCTAAACGTCAGTTAAAAAGAAATTGACCTGAATGCTTTGAGATGATCTATTTAATTTTTTAAAAATTAGTTGTGTTTAAATGAAAGCCCTTTTTAATGAAAGTCTTTGAAAATTTACAAATAAATTACTTCCATAACTTTGTAACTACAATTTAATTCTCCTTTAACAATGGAGAGTCTAATTTTCTCCTACGGTCAATATCTGGAAGAACAAATTTTCATGTGCTATTCCAGTCTGTACAGAGACCCTGTTCTTGGAGCTTAGAGGCTGCTTTTTTCTAGAAGGGGGATTGCAGCAAAGATTTCTGAATGGGTACATGACATTTTATTTTATTTTTTATAAATTTATTTATTTATTGGCTGCATTGGGTCTTCGTTGCTATGCACGGTCTTTCTCTAGTTGCGGCGAGCGGGGGCTACTCTTCGTTGCCGTGTGCGGGCTTCTCATTGCATGGCTTCTCTCGTTGCGGAGCATGGGCTCTAGGCGCATAGGCTTCAGTAGTTGTGGCTTGCGGGCTCTAGAGTGCAGGCTCAGTAGCTGTGGCACACAGGCTTAGCTGCCCCGCGGTATGTGGGATCTTCCCGGACCAGGGCTCGAACCCATGTCCCCTGCATTGGCAGGCAGATTCTTAACCACTGCGCCACCAGGGAAGCCTGGTACATGACATTTTAATGTAGCTATTTTATGTGGCCATTTTGGTGCACTGATATTTTTTAAAGTTTATCACAAGTTAATAAAACTTGCTCATAGTTACATAAAAAATTAAAATATAACTGAGATACAAAGGGGAGAATAAAAGTCTTCCTTTTACTCCTCAGAAGTAACCACTGTTGACCCTGTAGACTTTTAAAAAATGTATACACTAGCATAAAAATCCCTTTGAAAGTTAAATAAAAATGAGCTATATATATGGTTCTGTACAGTTTCTTCATTTAAAAATTGTATGAAGGATCTACCTAATTTTAATGGCTGCATATTATTGTATTCTTGTAGCATAGTTTAACCAGTATTCTATTTATAAATTTAAGATATTGCTAGGTTTTTAAAAATTACAGTGATACAGAGTCTATCCTTGTATATACATTTTAATGCATTTATGCAAAGTAACTGACAAGTCAAAGTTTTTGTGGATTTCATTGTTGATAGATGTCAAATTGCCCTCCAGATAGGTTATATCAATTTATAGCATCACTAATAGTATATGAAAGTACCTGCTTCCCTATTCACTTTTTAGTGTATACACTTTTGTGCTGTTTCAAGGTTTTTTGTTTTATCAAGAATGCAAATCACCTTTTCAAAGTTCATAATTTTTCTAAAGTGGTGAGATAATTTAAATTCAGTCTTTTTCTTTTATGGCTATCCTATTTTTCCAAAACTATTGTTGAATCAGCCATCTTTTACTCATTATTCTGAAATATCATCTTTATCATATACTAAATTCCCATATAAATATTAGTCTTTTTCTGGATTCTTTATTCAGCTTCGTTGATTTGTTTATCTGGTTGCAAAGAGTTTCAAGTACTGTAGCTATATAAGTTTAAAATTCTTATAAGACTAATTAATCCTCCATAAATGCTCTTTTTTAAAAAAGTTTTTTTTCCATCTATTCTCATATTTCTAGAAGAATTTTTTTGGCCAGTCAGATTGTTTTATTGTGGTAAAATACACATAAAATTCAGCATTTTAACCATTTTTAAGTGTACAGTTGTGCACATTCACACTGTTGTGCGACTGTCACCACCATTCATCCCCAGAATCTAGATGAATTCTAGTAACACTTTGTCAAGTTCCAAAACATAATGCTGTTGATATTCTGATTATTATATTCAGTGTAGAGATTTACATAGCAATAACACTTTTACATTATTGTTTCTAACCAAGCACAATATATGTCTTTCCATCTCATTCATTCATCACTAACTTAAGAAACATCTGTTGAGTGCCTATTATACCGAGAACTCTGCTAGGCACTGGAGATATAATTGTAACTAAAGTAGTGTATCTGTTATCATAGATTTTATGAAATCCAGTAGGGGAAATAGAGATTAAGCAAACAATTGTACATATAAACATAAAATTGTGAAGGGAGAGATACATGCTGGGCCTATATTAAGTGATTTGATCTAACCTTGGGGGTCTGGGCAGTCTTCCCTGAAGAAGTGACAACCAAGCTCACTCAAATTATACTCAAATATACTCAAATCGTCTTCAGTATCCTCCAATTGGCTTCATACAGGCCCAGAACATTTCTTAGGTTTTTCCCTGAGTATATAGTCTTTGAAATAGTATACGGGATCTTTTATTCATTTTATTTTCTAACTGGGTCTTTTCTCTTTATCACTTTATACAAAGTGATTGAACTTTGTATTAAATTTTTAAACAGCTGCCTTTAGGATTTTTTGACTGTTTTTGAGGGAACTCATTCTCTTATTCTTGTACATTTTCCCTCAGCCATTAAGACAGGAATGTCTGCCAAAACTTGCATTCTTTGGGAAGTTATAGGGAGATGCTGCTTTCTCTGCCTCTGTGAATGCAAGAGGGATTTATCTGTTTGGTGAAATGGTGAGACTACGACATCTGTGTTGAGTAGAATTAATACGTGAAAGGTGGCCCATCTCTCTTAGCTCTTGATAGTCAACAAGTAAGGCAGACCCCAATCCACTCTGCAGCAGGCTGGTTCACATGTTTGCTCTCTTGACATAGCTCTCCTGTTACAGGAAGGATGCTTGAGTTCCACACACTACGTTACTTCATGTAAAATTGTTTGGCCAAGAAAAAATTGGAGATTATATTTTTATTCTTATATCTTGGATTTTTACCTATTTCAGAATGAAATTAAAATATTTAATTGTATCAGCTTGGAGAGTTTGATTAAAGAGCATTCTGTCAATGAAGTACTTACTATTCACTAGACCAGTGGTCACCAAACTTTGTTGATTGCACATTCATCATAAAAAATTTTTAATCATCTATCCCTAAACTTTACTTAATAAATTACCCACATGTACTATAATAATGTTCTTTGTATTATAAAATATACATGGAATCAAAATTGTTAAAGGATGAGATTTTTAAATAATTTTTACTTATTAATCATTCTCAAATGTTTTGCTCTCAGCAATAATAATAATTATTATAATTTCATTATGTTTTAAAATCTTGGTTTAACAATTTGGATATAAAGCTTCTTGAAAGTCTGATTCTACATTCAATTTATTTCACTTCTTGGTTTTAATGTCTATAATGTATGAAAAACATACTTCAAAAAGGTACTAAGGTTCAAAGGGAAGTGGTGCAAAATCAGGATACTCATTTTTTATTATCTATATCCTAATTATGGAAATTTCTGTTGAAAATTCCACTAGAAAAGTAGAAGTTTTTGTTGAAATTCTACTAGAAATCTTCCCTAATGTCAATCAGATGGTGTATATCTAACATATGGATTAAATATCTACTGTAAGTCTTCATTGGAAAACTTTCAAACAAGTTTGACAATTCTGTTTCCCAATTTCAGCAGACTTGATTTTTTGTAGATGACAAAACATCATTTTCAGCAATAAAATCACAGAATGATAGAAACATTTCCAAACGTGTTTTCAAATTGTACTTGCTTTTTTTTTTTAAATATGATGGCTACTCAGTGAATCACCTTTTTTTTAATAAAAATTTTATTTATTTAGTTTATTTATTTGGCTGCGTCGCGTCTTAGTTGCAGCACGTGGGCTCTTACATGTGGCGTGTGGGCTTCTCTCTAGTTGTGGTGTGCGGGTTTTCTCTCTCTAGTTGTGGTGTGCAGGCTCCAGGGTGTGTGGGCTCTGTATTTTTTGGCACACAGACTCTCTCTCTTTAAGTTACCCGAACTCAGTAGTTGTGGCGTGCGGGCTTAGTTGCCCCGTGTCATGTGGGATCTTAGTTCCCCGACTAGGGATCAAACCCAAGTCTCCTGCATTGGAAGGCAGATTCTTTCCCACTGGACCAACAGGGAAGTCCCTGTACTTGCTTTTGATAAGCAATTACTTTTCCATTCATTGTGAAAAGGTCGTTATTACCTTGAAGGAACAGATAAAGTGTTCCTTTTTTCTGTTCCCCAAAATATCTGCCAACATTGCATTTGCAGAGAGCCCCTTGTCAGCACAGGAAATTTGAAACACTTTCTCTTTTGTAAAGGGAAAATGTGAAACTCATCTTCATTTTGGCAGCTCTTTTAAGTACTCTGCCACAAAATATCAGTAAACCTCTCTCTGTTGTATAAAAAAATTTCATGCCCATTCTACGGCTAATTAAAAAGTATTGTAAAGAGTCTACACTAAAATTTTAAAGTCTTGTTTCCATTAAAATAGATGATATTCTGTAGAATTTCATACAGTATGGCTCCAACTTTCCTGTCATTGTAACTTACCAATGAAGAATCCAGTGATTTGATTTCACGTGTTATTAGCACTGTAACCATGTTCCAGAGAATTCATTTATTCTAGTGAAACCAGTTGCTCCACTAAAAAAAATCAGTTTTGCTTTCCCATGCAAAATTGTTTTTATTAGCAAAGTCATTTATTACTGAAAACATAACCTCTCTGGGATATCTTTCTTTTAATGGCTCAAGAAAAACAGTTCTTCCTGTACTTCATTCTTAACTCAGAATTTAACAAATACCATAAGCTGAAACAGATGAGAAACACTTACACGTTCATCCAAATGAATAGGAAGAGAACAGAGCTAATTACCTGCCTTTTCATTAACATTTACTTTTTTTTTTTTTTTGCGGTACGCGGGCCTCTCACTGTTGTGGCCTCTCCCTTTGCCGAGCACAGGCTCCGGACGTGCAGGCTCAGCGGCCATGGCTCATGGGCCCAACCGCTCCGCGGCAGTTGGGATCCTCCCAGACCGGGGCATGAACCCATGTCCCCTGCATCGGCAGGCAGACCCTCAACCACTGCGCCACCAGGAAAGCCCAAGATTTACATATTTTGTTCCTTAAATGGTTACTTCTTCCACCCTGCTAAATCAATTACCACCTTCTACTCAATTTCCATCTTCTAAAAATCCATTAAAATCTCTTTTCTTCCCTCTTGTTTGCTTGGTCCTTCTGGATTATTAACTTTTTTTCATTTCTTTATGATAATTTTAGAAAATAGGAGGAAGTAGAGAGAAACTGTTATGTTACTCTACCTTTTAAAACCAAAAATCCACGGAAGGTTTAAGCAGGAGAGTCAAGGATATGCTCTCTCTACAAGGTAAAGCACTGGTGACTTTATGGAGAAGAGGCTGAAGGAGGAAGAAAGTAGAGGCAAAGCTGGTTTAAAGCTATTGCAAAGTCCAAGTAAACAGTAAAGAGGGTCTGAGTTAGGAAGGTAGCAGTGGGGAAACCAGGGGTACAGGAGAATGTTTTTTTCTTCCTCCAGATGCTATCAATGTGTGACTGAATGAAAAGGGTTAAGTTGAGGGTCAAAAATTATGTAAAGGGCTTTCGTGTATGTGGTTGGCTAGGATAAGGAAGCCACTGAGAGGGACAACACTGAAGGTGCAGACAGTTTTTTGTGGGACTTTGGGGACATTACATTTAGGAGAAGGCAGAGGGACTGAAAGAGGATTAGGATGAAGGGAAATCAGAAGCCAATGGTATTTCACAAGATGCAGGGGTCAACATTTTCAAATGTAGGTAGGTCCTGTCAGACAAAGTAGAGAAAACCCTTGGGTTTGGCAATTAAGAGTTGATTTGTGACCTCTGAGAGAAGTTTTCATGGAAGCCTAGAGATGAAAGCTATATTCTACCCGATCGCAGAATGAGGGTGAGATGATGAAATAGAGGCAGCATATAAGATATAGAAAATGGAATAAATCAATGGGTTCTCAGGGTCACAGGAAAGGTTTTTATAGAATGGAACAGACATATGTGTAGGAAGAAGGAAAAGGTAGAACTGAGGAAAAGGTTGAAAATAAAGTGAGGATACAATTGATGATTCAAGGCCTCAGAGGACATGTGATTAAGTGCCTCAGAAAGAAGGGCACCCCGAGGTTCCTAGTATTTCCTTCTTGCAACCTCTGCTCCCCTTAAAACACACACAGAATACACCCACCTACAAAATTGTCTTGTACTCGGATGTCTCTATCATACCAGTTCAGTCTATAGGAAACAATTTGTCGTTGTAATATATATCCCCAAATATGAATTATTCAGTCCAGGACAACACAAAGGAGGCACTATCAGAAGAGTCTAAGGTTGTCTTTGGCACTCCTAGTTTTGTTCCCACTGAAGTCTCCCCATCAGTGTGTGGTAAACAGATCTCCCATGCTCTCTGGTCATCCAGCAGATAACTGTTGTATAAAATATCCCCACACACACACCTCCCAAAGACTCTATACTTCTCAGGAAGAATACAGAGTTAATACACAGCTATTTTATAACTCTCCACCCTCTTAGCTTGCTTTATTTTTCTTCAGAGGAGCAGGGCTGATTTTCACCTGATTTACTTTAGCAGGGCTACATCAATTGTTATAATATTGAGATACTCTACTTCTATGCTGGCAAGCAGATAGCTGCTGCCCCACATCCTGAGTGCATCCCTAGTTCTTGCTATCCTAGCATCTCCCAGACTTTCCCATGATCTGGCAACTAAAGGGATAACACCAGTCACAACTAGTCTAAGGCCTGCCCATGTTCTGAGGGGTTAGGGTGGGAGTAGGAAGGGGTATGTGGGAACATAGTTACAAGCGAAAGCTGATATACTAACACATTATTGGGAAGTTCAATGTCAAGGAAGTTGGAGTGAGCAGGAAAGGGAAGTGAGGCAGGGAAGGAAGGGAGCAAACACAGAGGAGTACAAGGGAATATGAACCCATACCAAGTATCACAAAGCTGGCCATACCAATGTTAAATATTTGACTATTCCACCCTGCATAGTACTTGTCATTAGCTGAAATTATATTATATACTTTAAAAATATACATTATATTTATATTTCTAGTGTCTTCCCACTAGAAAGTAAGCTGCACGAAGGCAGGAATTTTGTTTTGTTTAACATTGTAATTCCAGGATGTAAAATATACTGAGTACATAACAGGTGATAGATAATATTTGTTGAATGAATGAATCAACTCATATTAAGGAGAAACATTTTCCAAATAAAGCACATTTTATGTAAATTCCTGGCCATAATACATGTAGTACTTTATATTATTTTTGCAGAGTGGTTTCCATTTCTCATTTTTTATTCTCCAGCTTCCTAATCATGCCCAGAGGCCTTCTTGTACATAAGAAATGACCATATGGTAACCATTTCATGTTACAGTCATCTACCTCTGGTTCCACCATCTATCTACTCAAAGACCTGGCAAAACTCTGAAGTCCTTGCTTTCCCTTATCTTAGCCCACCAAATAGGTAGTCAAGTCATCTAAAAGGGAAAAGAGGGAGATTTGTTTTCTCCTGCACAGAGCATTCTCTCAAGGGTGGGGGACAAAGGTTACAATTTAGCTCACTTAGACTTGGTATTTATGACTTTGCTCTTTGAGACAGTTCTCTTTCCTTCACTGCTCATGCTGCTCTAACTAGTACTCAAATATGTTTTTTTTTTTGAAATATACATTTTCTTAATGTGGAAGTTTTATAGGAAAAATTATTACATGCTACAAGTTTAAGTGGGAAATGATTATCAAAAGTAGTCAGTTTTATAGTACAACCAACAACTACCATGTTTAGATTTTCAATTTGGGAATTTAAGGGTGAGAAAATGCTAATTAATTAGATTAATATATTCATGACTGAGACAATCTACTTAATGTTCCTTTCCTCTTCTTCCATTCACTTCATCAGCCTAAGAGCAATCATCTGTAATCATTTATAATCATCTGATTGCAAACTTATTCAAGCTGCTGACTCTCACTGTGACCCTATATTTTATCTCCATCATCACAACATATTTTTTAAAATTTTCTTTTATTTATATATTTTTCTATACACAACATATTTCTCTAAATGAAAGAAAACACGGTTTTGTTGTGATGTGATATTATTATTGCTCAGATATCAAGATGCTGGCAATCATGATCAGATTCATCTTTATAATGCTCAGCACAACTTAGGATATTGTGCCATCTGGCAAGGAAATTTATTTAATATAATGCTTAGAAAATCAAAGCCAACCTCCTACTAAATATCTTTTCTAGAATAGAGGTGAGAGAGAATCACACAATATGTAAATCCAAAAAGATGTAGACAATAAGTGGGGATACCAGTGGTATTTGAGTCTGGGGGCTAAAAGTTCCAGAAATCCTACAAAAGAAAACAGAAAGGTTTCATATTTCTTTTACAGCTCAGATGAATAGTTTTGTATTATACCATCATATGGATCAACTGGAGATCACATGAAAAAAAGAAAAACCCTAAGGATATGAGATTAGTCAACGAGTATATTTCACATAAGTTCATATCAATTATCTTATTACTGGGCTCTACTCTACTTTGCCTATAACTTTGATCTACTTCATTTAAACTTCTTAGATTCCACTTCCTGGCTGTTGTACACTCCTAGTGCTATCATTAAAGTTTTTTTCTTTTTTCAAGGATAATTTTCAACAACTAAAGGGCTCAGCAAACATCTTGGTTTTGGTCATCCTTCCTATAATCTCTCAGAGCAAGTGGTGAAAGTAGACCAAATGTTGGAATTTGAACCAATAGTTCCTGAACGTCTGCACTGTGGCATGCACTGTGCTGGGCACTTTATTTACACTGTGTTAATCTTCATAACCCCATTGAAAGGAATATATGGTCACCTGATGAGTAATTTGAGGTTTAGAGAGATTAAACAACTTGCTCAAAATCACACATCTAGTTTTGAGTAATAGATATTATTAAAATATCTGCCTATTGTAGTTACATTTGGGGGGGAAGTCATTATTTAGAGTTACAAAGAGTACTATTTACAAGTGAAATGATGCTGGGATTTTCTTATAAATAATCAGGTAGGAGATGTGGTGGGAATGTGGGTGAGAGCATAGATATAAGTAAGTTTAGCCATCAGTTAAAGTTGGGTGATAGGCTCATATACATAAGGGTTCATGATATATTTTTCTACTTTTGTATACAATTGAACTTTTCCACACTGAACAGATTTTAAAAGTAAACTGGAAAGTAGAATCACGATAAAAAAGAAAGTGTAAATTTGTAGTAGCGTTCATCTTAGCAATTCAATAACTCTTTCAGCTATATCCTTTTAGAGCTGATCTTGAGGAAGGACCCTGGATCAATTTCACATGCATGGGTAAATGGGCACTTTCATAACTTATCTAATAAAAAAGTGATGGGAATTCCCTGGTGGTCCAGTGGTTAGGACTGGGCGCTTTCACTGCCGGGGCCCGGGTTCAATCCCTGGTCGGGCAACTAAGATCCCACAAGCCACGCAGCACGGCCGAAAAAGAAAAACAAAAAAAAATGAATATTCATAGCAATTATTAAGATCCTAAGCTGTTCCTATTGATCCTAACCACACCTCTCTCTTTAAATAAACTATGGTCCTAATTCTTAATTAAACAGAAGACCCAAAGACCAGTTTGTCAGATAGTCTGGTCTGTCTTCTGCTCTTGACTCCATTTAGTGTGCTACTTTACTGTCTGTTCATTCTTTTTAACTGCAAAGTGGCAGGAAGAGAACAAACAGCTTAAAGCAGTTGATTCACCACTTTTGAGCAGCCCTATGGAGAGGTTTTCTGGAGGTAGGTAGTGTTTTCGATCAACACAATTATCAGTTTCAGTACTAGCTCTGCCTCTTCCTCAACTTTCAGCTGTCTAAATTAAAAGGGGTAATAGGAAAGTCCATCTTAAAACTGAAGTAGTTAAAATACCACCACTATCTTGAAAAAATTTGGGCATGGTGACTGGTATAAACCAGCTGGCACCTGTTACAGGATGTTTTAGCCACCACTCCACCTTCTGGCTTCAAGGGCAGTGTTGCTGACATTTTCAAAAGCTTTAGAGCTGGTAGCTTACCAGGAAGTACTCCTCATATAGTAGAGGCCGGCTTGCCTACGAGTGGGCCTTATTTCCTGAGAAACCTCTGCGATTGAAGAGTTGGGCAAAGTATTCCTGGTGCTAAAGAATGGAGCCAAAGACTTCAAATGTAGGCTGTGAGGCCAAGATCTCAAGGACTAGCCGGCCAAAAGAGGTAGGGAGTTAGAGAGGTAGGCTGGAATGGAGTTTGAAGGTAGAGCTGTTCCTTTTAGATGTATTTTACCAGAGAGCGGAAAATGGAATTGGTTTGTACATCCTATATGCTTATAGTAACCCACTGCCCCAAATACAAGACACAGTGTCAAACACGGTTCTTTGGAATGAGTTCCAAGCCTGAAACCGGACTCTCAAACGAATGATCTGAAATTCTTCATCTATGTGTTGCTGTGAAGGTATTTTGTAGATGTAATTAACATTCATAATCAGTAGACTTTAAATAAAGATTATCCTGGGTTTCCCTGGTGGCGCAGTGGTTGAGAATTCGCCTGCCGATGCAGGGGACACGGGTTCGTGCCCTGGTTCGGGAGGATCCCATGTGCCGCGGAGCGGCTGGACCCGTGAGCCATGGCTGCTGAGCCGGCGCGTCCGGAGCCTGTGCTCTGCAACGGGAGAGGCCACAACAGTGAGAGGCCCGCGTACCGCAAAAAACAAAACAAAACAAAACAAAAATAAAAAAAAAATAAATAAAGATTATCCTGGATAACCTGGGTAGGCCTGATTCAATCAATGGAAGGGCCTTAAGAGCAGAACTGAGGTACTCAGAAGAAATTTTGCCTGTGGATTGCAACTTCAGCTCATGCCTGAGAGTTCCAGCCTGCCTCTCCTGACACCCTGCTCTACAGATTTCAGACTTATCCCCTAGCCAGCCCCTACAACTGTGTAAGTCAATTCTTCGCAAAAAATTCCTTAATATGTGTCTCCTACTGATTCTGTTTCTCTGGTTGAGCCCTGGTATAGTGATTGTGCCTGAGTATTTTCAAGCAGTTATTATGTGTAATTCAGACTTCATATTTTAACAATAGCAAATACAAATATTTTTATGTATATATAGGAGTAAGAGTATGTGTGGGCTGTATATACATGTGTGCTCTTTTGACTAGGCTTGACCTTCAGCTCCCATGTCCTTCCTTGTAGCGTTTAAGAATCCTGTAGCAAGAATTCTGCTAAGGCAGCTTAACCAGAATCACCCTCCCTCAATATCTGATTGAGTGTCTCATCCTTCATTATCCCCCAGTTGATGTCTGATTACACCCACCTACTTTTGGTAAGAATACTGTTGAGTGATGTAGCAATAATCCCCCTTATGCCTGATGTTTCTTCATAGTAATTTTCCATCCACTGACCCCCTATCCCCTACTCCTTGGCTATAAATTCCCACTTTTTCTGTTGTATTCAGAGTTGAGTCCAATCTCTCTCCCCTATTACAAAACCCTACCACAGTAGCCCCCGTTGAATAAAGTCTGCCTTACCATCTTAAAAAGTGTCATGAATAATCTTTTCTTTAACACCTCCACACCTTTCTTGATCACATATTTCTCAATAATTTTTTTAACCATTCATATATATATAAACATATATACATATATATGGTTAGATTTCAAAGTTTATACTGTTATATCATGTTCACTATTTTTAAAAATACAGATATAAAAAGAAAAAGAAAAATGTTGATATTAAAAAGTAAATATTACAAATGGGGATTGTACTATTCTCTTCCTGTATCTCAAAAGTCATCTTGCATTTATTTCACCTTGAGGTCATTCCTTAAACTATTTCCCAACAGAGGGTGTACCAAGGTGATTCCTGGGTTCACATCTTAAAAAGCATTAATGGTGCCTGTTGCAATTTCTACTTTTAAATTCTCAGTTAAACAAAAAATAACTACTGAAGTTTTTTCTCTTTAAAATGGAACACTTTGAGAGCGTACAAAAGACTCCGAAAGAGTGAGCACTTAGGACAGTTAATACCGATAAGCCAAATGTGTCTAGGAGTCAGTCACTCAGTTGATTTGTCACTCTGCTGAACCCTGCTAACGACAGTAGCAGTCTTGATACCTGCAGTTTTTAATGGTTTTTATTCTTAGTCAAACGAATTTAATTAACATCCCAAATGGACCACTGATTTAAAATAGGAGTCAAAAGGAAAATTCTTTCAAAATGTTAGTTAATGGAAAGCATTAAAACCAATAAATCTGCATTTTTGTCTCAGGGTGATTTTCGTATCCATATATGTCACTTAGTACATCATATCAAATATTTAAAGGAGAAATATAGTGGTGATTACACCCAATTTGGCTATTTATTGAGAATTATAAAAAAGTTATGTTTCTCATGTTTCATTTGCAAATAAAACCTGAAACCTTCTCTCATCATCTACAAACAAGACACAAAAAATTATTAAAATAATTTGATTTTTTTAAAACATAAAAGTAATTATTCCAACCATCAGTCAAAAAAGCAGTTTCTGCTTGGCTTAAATCCTCTAAAAGTGTACTTAATTTTTAGTCCAACAACAAGCCCTTTTCTTACATATATGAAAATTTGTATTACATATTAAATAGAAGAAAATTTGTTGGAAGGAAAAATTCCACTCAAAAAGTTTTGGTATTTATACATTGATTTTTACATTTGCTAAACACAAAGTGATGAAACATTACTAAATGTGCTCACAGAAGTGAAAGGAGTTCATGATTCAATAAAGGCAGGGAAATTCTGCCTTAAACTAACATGTTTCCAATAAGACTGAAAATAGACGTGATAATACAATCTCGAATAATATACAATGTGCGTGCCTCCTGAAACTGGTCACGTTTGACATTTTAATTACAGCACTATTTTTCTGTCAAGACAGCAGCCAGTTCTGCTTCATGTCGTATCAACACTTGATTTATGTAAGCAGCGACAAAACAGTATAGATAGCTGTTAAGTTTAGGGCGCTTTTCAAATATCCTCGAATGGACACTAATATGCAAATCAAAGACCATTTTGTTGTAAAGGCAAAAGCTAAGACTTAGTATCCGCTTAGTACGTTAATTACGAACATCTAGCAGAGAGCCAGGCACAGTAGTGGAATGTTTGAAACACTAGTATTTATCTTTACAAACATACATGAAGTCTTTCCAGTTTTCCTAAGTGTCCTCTGGCCTTAATGGTGCTGATAAGTGAAAGGATTAAAAAAGCACAACGGAACACATGAAAACCACAATAAATGTCAGCGGTTGTTAGCAACGAAGAGCTCAGCGACAACCACATTTAAAGCCATAGGATCTCTGCGCCCGATACTTGAAATCCCAAGGTTCCCTGGGGGTGGAGGCGGAGTTACATTCAAATTGACAGCTTTTTCAGCCAATGACACAGCCAAGCAAATGACCGCGAGAAGCCCTAATTCTTTCACATTACAACGCTGAAATCATACGAGTTCTGAGCGTATGTGGGTGTTTCAGGGCCCGATTCGAACTACTAAGTATTTCTCACCCGCAGTTACTGTCTAGTCAACATAGCAATTCTCTACCCGAGTGTGGCTCTGTGGGAGTTCTAGCGTCTAAACGCTGAAAGTCACATCGCCCTATGTCAACGGAAGGACCCACTCGTCCGAGGAAGAGGCGGAACTCGTTTTATTCTTGCTCTTTATTGGCCACGCAGCAATGCGACCTAAGCTTTCAGCACAAACGATAAGTCGTTAAAACTTCCGCTAACGTAACGTAAAGGGCAGTGCTGTGCAGCGCTATACGGAAGCTGGGTCTACGCTGGCGCAGATATCTTGCATTCGTCCAATCCGGAGAGAGGCCACTCCCTGGCGCTTCTTTGCTCCCCCCGCACAACCTCTTTCCCTTCCCCTGGGCTATGGCCCTCTTCTCTGCTGCTGACCAATCCTCTGCATCCTCCTTTGTGCGTTTATCCAATCAGAGAGGTGGAGGGTGGAGTTCCGGCCGACCGGTCCGCGCAGAGGCTGTGCTCCGAGTTCTCTCCTGCAGCAGGTGTGGGCTCTCTGATGAGGTATATTTCCCAGACTTGCGTTGTGCAGGTTCCTGGGATGGGCAGCTCTCTAGACGGGCAGCGACAGTGCCGGTTGACTGTAGAAAGCCGAAGCCGCTGAGCCTGTAGCACGAGGAGCAGAGGGAAATGGGGAGGAGCTGGGAGGAGAGAACCACGTGTTGGGGCTTCTGGTGCAGTTGTCGGAGCCCCTGGGTCATGCCCGTGCTGTCCCTGCCCCGCGGACCTTCCAAGGGTTAGGTTGGTGTCGCCGAAGCCGCCCCCAGCACTCCTCTGGGTTATTTTTGAGTAAAAACAAAGCGCCTATTCGTCAAGTGTTAGAGGTAGCCAGGACCTATTTTTCCCCTACCCTCATTCCCATCCCTCGCATTCTTAAATTACCCACCTCCTGGGTTGGTTAATTTTCGGGGTCAGAAAGCAGATTTTCCTTGGGGAAGAGACGTGCTGGAGTATATAGTACGAACTCTGAGACTAGCTTTCATGATAGGCACTTTACGTGTATTATCTCATTTAATCCACACAGCAACATCTAAAGGGTTAGGTACTGTTACGGTTCTCATTTTCATGCGAAGAAACAGATATGTTAAGTTACTCGTCCACGTGTTCTCTTCAGCTTTTCTCTGACCACTTAATTGAGTGTGACATTCGGCTTCCACGCACGTAACATTTAAATATGGTATTGCTTGTAAAATGTTGGTCTTGTTTTCTTTCCTAACTTGAAGTTATTTTAGAATTTAATAAAACATACCTAGAAGTAAATCGATTGATGTTATCGAGGTAAAATGATCTAGTAGAAAGGCATAAGAGTAGGAGCCATTTACTAACCTTTGGGCAAGTCACCTTCTCAGCCGCCGCTTCCTCCACTGCAGAATTGAAATCAATTCCAGACTTGTCTACTTCCTTCCTGGAGTCGTGAGGATTAAATGATATAATATGTATAAATTACTGATGTTAACTACATATGACAGTTCTATGCTTTTCAAATTCCTGTGGCAGCTAGACTATCATTAATATGCAATATATATTATAATTAAAGTATTCTGTATATACACACATACAGTGGATAACATGCAGCCTTGTACCACTAGAGTGTGAAATACCTTTTAAGCGTATGTGGCCCACTTATCTGCTTATCCAGGGTTCAGGATAGTATTCCCTGTGAATGCAGAAGTGGTACTTGTCGGTTTGTATTCTTTCCTCAGACTGCTGTAGATAGCATAAAGCAAAAGTAGATCAGCTCATTTAACTGCTTTTCTGAGTTCTGATTACTTTTGGAGACTCTGAAGGGAGGTCCCATTTCCTTGCCTTTTTCAGCTTCTGGTAGCCTTTTATATTCCTTGGCTTGTGGCTCCTTCATTTTAAAAGCACATCACTTCAATCTCTGCTTCCGTAATCATATCACCTTCTCTGCCGTAGTCAAATCCGTCTGCTTTCGTCTTAGTGGGGGCACTTGTGTTTATACTTAGGTCCCATCTAGATAATCCGGAATAATCTCTCCATCTCAAGATCCTTAGCTTAATTATAAAATCCTTTTTGATGTATAAGGAAACATTCATAGGTTCCAGGAATTAGAGCTTGGATGTTTTGGGGGTGCATTATTTTTAGCTTGCCACAAAGGGTATAAAGAAGGGTAAAACATATCCTATCCTAGTGCAGCTTAAAGTCTAGTAGGATATGCTGTAATAGAAAAAAAAAAATGACTTCTGGATTGCTGTGAAAAGACCCTTCTAAATTACCATAGGTTGGTACTTCAGCTTTTCCCCTGGAAAACAGAAGAGGTAAATGAATATTCCTGTGATAATGTGGATACAAAGCCTGAATTAACCCCTTAGAAGAGTGAAATTTCTTTATATTCTAATCTTCTGCCTTAAAAATTCATGTGAGTATTACATTTAATTTCATATTTGTATTTGATACTATTTTGAACTATTGCCACATCATAACATTGCTGTTCTACGGAGATAGACAGTTTATTTTGTGGCTTCTTATAATAGCCAGTTTACTATAGTCATAGGTGTGTCCCCTAGTTTAAGAAGCATGACCTCAGATGATGGGGATTTATTATAAGGAAGCCATCTATGCAGCTAAATACGCTGAGTCTCATTGCTCCTAAGGCTAGAATATGCACTAGGCTTCTTGGAGAACTGGACTGATAGTCCCTCATGATTGATATCCTCTAGTCCCCCCAGCAAGGACATAGTAGCTCTGATGACTTCAGTGTTTTGTTGTATCTTCAGAAGGAGGTAATATTCTGTTCCTCTCATGTCTGGCTGGAATTAATAATTCTCAGGAGACAGAATCTGATGAGTTGGGTTTGTTACCATCCCACCCAGTGTGGATATGTTGGAATAAGATAAAATACGAAAGAACCCAGCTTCAAGTAGGCATTCAGTACATAAGAACTACTCTGTAACAGTCTCTGTGCTTTTTGTGTGGAGATGGAAGGGTAAAGGGCGAGGAGAAGCACATGCGGGACATTTCGGTGGGCCAGCCCTAGAAGTGACATACATTGCTTTTTCTCAGGTTCTTTTGGCTAAGACTGTGTCACATAGCCACACCTAACCAGTCTAGTTGTGTGCCTACCCTAGTGATCTGCTGATGAGTTAGCAGTCTGCTACAATGGGCAGTACCTGTAGCCAACTTCTTAAGACTTGTCCTCAGCCCTTAGTTTCCAGCCTTTAGTTTCTTCACCCTGTGAACTCTGTTGACGTCCAAATGCCTCTAGACAAACCTATTACACAAAGTTCTTTTTTTTTGCTGGCTCCATACCTTTGCCATCATCAGGTCCACAAGAAAAAGTCTCACATCCTTTGCTCTATAAATAACAATGCAGTGCGATGCACCCATTTGTCCTTGTTCTGTTTGAGCAGGTATCCAGCCACAGTCTCTTGGACTTTTCCAGGCATGGCTCTTGTATCAGCAGTCTACAGGGTACCAGATCAAGGTCTGAGTTTGACTGTAATGGCCTATATGGGAAAAGAATCTAAAAAAGAGTGGATATATGTGTATGTATAACAGATTCACTTTGCTGTACAGCATAAAGTAAATCAACTCTACTCCAATAAAAAATAATAATTTTTAAAAAGAAATTTTAAAAAAAGGTCTGAGTTTGAACCACTCTCATGCATGGTAAAGTGGGCCCGAGGAAAAACTTCTGTAATATTTTTCCACAAATAACTTATTCCAAAAAAATTCTTTATCAGCTTCTTTAGTGCTTTTATTCCCTCAAAGTGGTGTCAAGCTAATGATTACAAGACTAGTTTTAGGCCGTCTTCTTTGCAAGTCCAATGTGGGTGGTCTACCACCTAACTTAGGGCTGTGAGGGTATAGTACACAGTTTGTAGCTACAACATTTTTATTTTTGTGCACTTAAGGTACAGTTTATTGGGTGTTTTCTCGATAATTATATAACTGATAATCCAAACCTAAGCTATATTTCACTTATTTGTTAAATGTTCCTATTTGGTTCACCAGCCTTCTCTGTTCCTTGGCTGGGTAGTAATTCAGGTGAAATAGATATAGAGGAATGAACATTAAAAATTTTTTTAAAAATAAATTTATTTATTTTTGGCTGCGTTGGGTCTTCATTGCTGCATGCAGGCTTCCTCTAGTTGCGGTGAGTGGGGGCTACTCTTCCTTGTGGTGCGCAGGCTTCTCATTGCGGTGGCTTCTCTTGTTGCGGAGCACGGGCTCTAGGCGCACGGGCTTCGGTAGCTGTGGATCGCGGGCACTAGAGCGCAGGCTCAGTAGTTGTGGCGCATGAGCTTAGTTGCTCTGCGGCATGTGGGATCTTCCCGGACGAGGGCTGGAACCCACGTCCCCTGCATTGGCAGGCGGATTCCTAACCACTGCACCACCAGGTATGTCCCAGAATGAACTTTTTTTTTTTTTTTTTTTTTTTTTTTTTGCGGTACGAGGGCCTCCCACTGCTGTGGCCTCTCCCGTTGCGGAGCACAGGCTCCGGACGCGCAGGCCCAGCGGCCATGGCTCACGGGCCCAGCCACTCAGCGGCATGTGGGATCCTCCCGGACCGCGGCACGAACCCGCGTCCCCTGCATCGGCAGGCGGACTCCCAACCACTGCGCCACCAAGGAAGCCCCGGAATGAACATTTTTAAAAACGATCTTTGCAACGGATAATCTCTGGGAAGCTAGCATTTAAGTGATTGAGATGAATGGTAGTTAGAAGTGATTTTTTTTTACTTCCTGAAAAATAGTATTATTGTAGAGTTACGTTATTTCACATTTATGCATTTAAAATTGGATTGTTACCTTGTTTGTGTGTGTGTGTGTGTGTGTGTGTGTGGTGTGTGTGTAAGTAACTCCCTATCACTTAGCTTTAAATGCAGATTTTTCTTGGGTTCCAAGTTCATTTTGGCTGAATTAACTTGTTCATCATTTCAGCTAGATAACTTGTACATCATATAATAATGAGATTTTTAGCAAATCTCTTTACATTTTAACGACCATAAAACTTCATTATGTTTTCTGCTATATATTTTCCAAATTTTCTTGGCTGTGAAACAACTTGAAAAGTATAAAGCTTAAAATTTTGGCAGCATGATGTAATAGAAGAAGCACTTGGAGTCAGAAGGTATATCTAGACCATGCAAAATATTTAAGTTTTCTGAGCTTAAGTTTCGTATTTGTAAAATAAGAATAATAGTACTTCTCCTACTTAACTCTCGGAGTTGTGAGAAACAGATGAAATAAGAAATACTGTAGTCCTTTGAAAAATGTAATTCTTTCATAAACAAAATACAAGGTTGTATTAAGTATCTGTTATACCTTAAAAGGGTTCAAATTTAGCATGAATTTTATTGTGAAATCCACTAGTTCATGTGATTTTTTTTAAGTTTTTTGCTGCTTCATAAGATGCCTGGACCAAAAAATGATAAAAATCCTGTCTATCAACTCTTTAAAATTAATATTAGTGTTAATTAATATTATTTTCCCAATTTCATTCCTTTGGTTTGCTAACAGTACAATTTCATAGGAAAATTAAAAGAAACCTCTTCTTCCAAAGACTAATAACTTTTCCTGATAGCATAGATTAGTTTACCATATCAGTTAATATATTTCTTTTACATGTTCCTTTGTATTAGTATGTATGCTGAGGTAAGTGATGGCTCCATTCTCTTTGTGGACATTCATCCTGATCATTAGTACTTTATATTGGCCTAAAAAAAAAAGAATTTCACCATTTCTTGAATTGCAATGGAGCTAGTGGTTAAGAGCACAGATCCTTAAACCTGACGACCTGAGTTGAATACTGGCTCCAATTATAAATACTTTGTAGGCTGTTAGGATTAAATGAGTAAATATTTGTGAAGTGCTTAAAACAGTGCCTGACAAATACTATTAAATAAATTCCTTCCTTAATGATTTTATTCAGTATCATTCATCAAGTATTAATGTGAAATAATAGCTAAAAGAGAAAAAGCTCTAGGGGATGGCTTATATTTTAAATTATATCTTGTAGCTGATACTTTAAGTCTCTAAGCCTATAAATACTTGGAAATTTACACATCCATTCAACTAAAATTTGCACTGGATTTCACATCATTGATATTACCACTGTCTTAAAAAACTTTGTTAAGGCCTTCCACATATTCATGCTTTAAATATTTTAACTTTATGTTGCTTGGTTGTATGAAGTCATTTTGATTAGTGCAAATAAGAATTATAACAGGACTTTACATTTGAATGGCCATTTAAGAATGCTTTGTAAAATATTTCCTTTATATCATTTGAGAGGCAGTATAAGAAAGTATTTAAGAGTGTGGGCTCTGAAACCAGTTTTGAGTTCCAGTCCCTGCTATGCATTTGTGAGCAAAGTGACCTCTGGTGTATCACCTACCTTTTCTAAGCTTTACTTCCTAATTATATAAAATGGGAGAAGTAAGTGTACCTATTTTGTAGGGCTGTCTGGAAGGTTAAATGAGATACAATGCATATAAGGCATTTAGAACAGTGCCTGGATTATAACAAGAGTTCATTATGTCTTAGTTACTGTTAATGTCACTGATGCATACAAAAGTATCAGTAAACAGAACAAGTGGAAATGTGAGGCAACCAAGATTCAGATTGGATCTGTGATTTACTGAAGGTCACGGGCAAAAAAAAGAAAGTAAGCCTCCTTACTTCTAGTGCAGATCTTTTCCCATAAAAACACTGCCTTCATTTCCACCTTTAACACCTTTCAGCTCACTCATATTGACTAGGTCCATCTCAGAGGCACGTTCCTTCATTTTCCATTGTGTTTCCAATTCTTGGCAGCTTGTTAGAGTATTTTTATCTTGGTTCTAATTCTGTCAGACTGCTTCCGTTTCTTCATGAATCCTTCAGCCCTGTATTACTCAGACCTAAAGTTGTTAGCATGCATGACAGGCATCTATTTTCAAGAAAGGAAGAAAGAATAGATACTGAAGCTAAATTTTTCATAGTGGTTAGTGTTTGTTGTTGTTGTTTTTTAATTAATTATTTAAATTTTGGCTGTGTTGGGTCTTCGTTGCTGTGAGCGGGCTTTCTCTAGTTGCAGTGAGCGGGGGCTACTCTTCGTTGCGGTGCACGGGCTTCTCATTGTGGTGGCTTCTCTTGTTGTGGAGCACCGGCTCTAGGCACGCGGGCTTCGGTAGTTGTGGCACGTGGACTCAGTAGTTGTGGCTCGCGGGCTCTAGTGCGCAGGCTCAGTAGTCATGGCGCACGGGCTTAGTTGCTCCGCGGCATGTGGGATCTTCCTGGACCAGGGCTGGAACCTGTGTCCCCTACATTGGTAGGCGGGTTCTTAACCACTGCGCCACTGTGATTTCATTAGCCTATCATTAATTTGTATTTAATGTGGCACTGAATTATTTTTGCAGAGCTATTTTATTCTTTCCAAACTTTCCCTTCCCCTGCCCCCACCCCACCCTGAGGTTGTAAAGTCAAATTGAAGTTATTTCTTAGGAACTAAGAAGGGAGCCTGAAAATCACACAAATACCCTGAGCCATTATAAAAATAGGAAGAATACAATTTTATGAATCACTGGGTTATTTTTTAAAATCTTTAAAGATTATAATGTGGATGTATCTTCTTGGCATCAAAAGCATGTTTGTATCATATAAGCAAAGCACAAAGTATTTAGTGCATTATACTGGAATTTTGAGTTAGTTTGATCCCGTAAAGTATTTTGTGAAAGAAGAGTTGCATTTTGAACATTCTGGTCTGAGATTTGGGTTTGCAGATCTAGTTATTAAATTGCATTCAAACCATCAGGTGTTTGTTGAATACTTTCTGCCTGTAGGGTACTGTGTAAGATGGTAAGATGATGTTCCCAAATCCTAGCCCTTTCCTCAGCTTCCTCAGTTATGCCTTCCTGGTGCTTTCTATGATGTTAGGATGTTGAGTGAATTTACCTCTAAACTGTGGTTATGGATGTTTTATCAATATTGATAATATTACTACTATTTAATTTCTCCACAAAAGTGATAGCTTCTTCTAAAGCTTGGTGTGTGTGTGTGTGTGTGTGTGTGTGTGTGTGTGTGTGTGTGTGTGTTTGTGTGTTTCCTGTCTTTGACTGTCATTGTTTTACATCTATGTGTAGTTCCTTATCTTTGCCTCCTGCCTGCCTCTATTGAGTGTGTTTTGTGTGTGTTTATATTTTTATACTCCTCTTATGGGAAGTAGCATTTCGTGAGGTAAGCTGTGGAGTTAGTCTCAGGCTGGTGGAGGATTGATATTAGAGAATTGGGAAAATACAGCTCCTGTCCTTAAGAAGTTTATACTTTACACTGAGAAAGAAGCAAATATAAATATATAAAACATAACTAGAGATAAATAACACTTTAGTATATTTGGTATATGATTGCTAAATGAATAACAGTTGATCTTTTGGCATTCAGAGGAAGTAGAAACTCACTTTAGGCTGAGTTAAGAAGGATTTTGTAGTACTGGTAGAATTTGAGCTATATCTTGAAGCATGGGTATTATCTAGATAACTCAAGAAAATGATGTAGGGTTCTTGGAGAGAGTAGCAACTCTTTTGCAGTTGTATTGTGGGGAAAATATTTTGCCTAGCCTATTAAAGTATTGATGAGTCTGGGCTTGCTATAAAATATAGTGTGTAATTCACATGTTCAAACATCTGCAGTTCATGCAGAAACAACAAAAGAATGTATGTCGTACTTTATAAAAATTAAGTGTTTAGTTTATATACTTAAATGTTTGTGAAATCTATATTTGCTTTTATTTCTGATATACTGAGTGTCAATATTTTTTACAACATGAAGTTGGCTTCTAAGAATAAAACTCTCACATGATATTTCTCGTGTGGGCAATAAGAAATTTTCCCGTTCTTGACATCTTTGGCCAGGAATCAGATGTTAAGTCAAGTGTTTCCTGTCATGCTCTGTATCAGGCACAGAGGAGGTTATTGCAGTTGCAGGCGAGAGGTAATGGAAAACAGGAGGATAGTGGCAGGACGAACAGTGAGGAGATGGATGTAATGGGTGATTTTCAAGGTAGGCTTTATTAGCGAGGAGAATCTTGTCGTTTGCCTCCTTTTAATCAAAGGTAATTCTGAGATTTTGAGCCTTGGTGACTGAGAAGATTGTGCAGTTAACAGAGATGAGGAATATATGTTTGAGTTACATTTTGAGTATATTTAATTTGAAGTTTTGGCAGCACGTTCGAGGGTAGAGGTCTAGGCAGACATTAGAAATATGGGATTGGAATTTTGAAGAGAGATCAGGGTTGAGGATAAAATCTAGGAGTTCACATAGAGGTAGGAATTTATATTGCTAGGTGAAGAGGAAAAAACAACTTAAGAAAATCTCAGTTATCCTGGGTAACAGTGGAAATTTATTCTGTTTAGAGACTTTGTAATTAAGTCCTGAATGATGTTTTTTGTCATCCTCTAATTTTTGCACCTGTTGCTCGATGGCAGTAGTCATCAGTGCCATGAGCAAAGAAGGCAAGTATTAAAAAAGAATTTGGTAGCTTAAGTCTTCATGTTTAGTAAAGTTAAACTTGACAGTACAATATTTCCAGTCCTTTTTATCCTTCACATCAGATCTATACAGTAAGTGTGGAATTTTTTTTTCCTCTTAATATCCGGCTTTTGTAGCATGGTTCAAGAATTATGCCTTTTGTTGGTTATTTCTCTGATATCAGGATCTTTCACTGTGTTCAGAGGAAAGGAAATGAGTTTAGAACTTAACTAGATTCTGATCTTCCCGTGATATGGCACAAAGTTCTTAAGAGAACTGGTCTGTCCTATTGAATCTTTACACAAATATAAAGCTATAAATATTTATGTTTAAGGGTTTTTACCACTGTTTTGATTTCTATTTCAATAGATCCCTTTTGGATACTCATCTTATTTGGAGTAGTATATAGTGAATCTATACTTCAAAATGTAAAAGAAGATATCTTTAACTATCTATTTATAAATATTTATAAACTGTTGCCTTTTGTATGAGAGATATGTGGACATGATTATAAGCTCTCCAGTATTAGGAAGCCTCATTCTGGCTTAACCTTATTTCAGGCACTGGTTAACAGTGGAAATTAAAAGAATTATTAGTATGTTAAAGTGTTAAAGCATCTTTCTGTTTGGTGACTTTTGGGGAGAACATTTCATACTGTGAATTCACTGTAGAAGTATCTAGTCTGCTTGTCTCCCTGCCCCCACTGCCCCCAGTGTATATATTCAGTTTGATGTCAGTTATCATGGTTAACAGCATGGGGGATATGTGTGTGTGTGTGTGTGTGTATATATATATATATATATATATATATATATATATATATATATATATGTAAAATCTAATAGGTTATTCTGCAAGTTTATCGTTTGACACTTGCATTTCTTTGAAATTCTCTGTGCTGGCACTTCCTGGTCTTTCGGGCCAGGCATCATTCTGAGCACTTAACATGTAGTAATTAGTTTATATCTTATAACAACCCTGTTAGGTTGGAACTGTTAACCTCTGTTTAAAGAATAGGAAGCTGAAACACATAACTAGTGAAGCCAGAATTTTCTTTTTTTAACATCTTTATTGGAGTATAATTGCTTTACAATGGTGTGTTCGTTTCTGCTTTATAACAAAGTGAATCAGCTATACATATACATATATCCCCATATCCCCTCCCTCTTGCGTCTCCCTCCCATCCTCCCTATCCCACCCCTCTAGGTGGTCACAAAGCACGGAGCTGATCTCCCTGTGCTATGCAGCTGGTGAAGCCAGAATTTGAACCCTGACAGTCTGGCGGTATACCCATTCTCTTAACTACTGTGCAATACCTATTTCTCTAAGCCTCAGTTTCCTCACCTAAAAAGCAGCAATAAAAAGATTATCTTTCAGGATTATTGGTAGGGTTAAATGAAGCAATACATGTGAAGAGACTGATACAGGAACCTAGTTATTAATCAGTTAATACTAGCTGTCTATTGTTTGGACACTTTTCTGAGGTTCTTCTGGTTCTTTCTTTGTCTCCTTTATAGTTTTTATTTTTCCTCTGCCCATTCCTTTAACTGGTGTTTCAGGGTTCCATTCTTTTTTTTTTTTTCCTAATTTATATTTATGTATGTATGTATGTATGTATGTGTGTATGTATGTATGGTGGCATTGGGGCTTCGTTTCTCTGCGTGTGCTTTCTCTAGTTGTGGCGAGTGGGGACTACTCTTCGCTGCGGTGCGTGGGCTTCTCATTGCGGTGGCCTCTCTTGTTGTGGAGCATGGGCTCTAGGGCGTGCAGGCTTCAGTAGTTGTGGCTCACGGGGTCTAGAGTGCAGGCTCAGTAGTTGTGGCGCACGGGCTTAGTTAGATCCCACATGCCGCGAACTTCCCGGACCAGGGCCCGAACCCGTGTCTCCTGCATTGGCAGGCGGATTCTTAACCACTGTGCCACCAGGGAAGCCCTCAGGATTCCATTCTTGACCTGTTTTCTTTGTTTTTTTTTGTGGTACGCGGGACTCTCACTGTTGCGGCCTCTCCCGTTGCGGGGCACAGGCTCCCGACGCACAGGCTCAGTGGCCATGGCACTTGGGCACAGCCGCTCCGCGGCATGTGGGATCTTCCCGGACCAGGGCACGAACCTGTGTCCCCTGCATCGGCAGGCGAACTCTTAACCACTGTGCCACCAGGGAAGCCCTGACCTGTTGTTTTATATCATTCTGTATAATTCCCCTTCGGGAGTTTCATCCAAGTCCCTAGTTTTTAACTACTGCCTATTTCCTATAGTCTGATGACCCAGTTTTATACTTTCCTCCTGAGCTGTAAACTGCTGTATCCAAATGTCTATTTTACATCCTCCCTTGGCTACCCCCATATGTCCCTCAAGCCTGATGTGGATAAAACTGTAAAAGGATTTTAATCTAAAATGGAATTGAAAGATATGGAATGGAGAATCTCACACTTGTGCTCTCAGAACAGTGAAACTTAAAGACTGATCGAGACTGATTTCCCATAAATGCCTGATTTACAAAAGAGTGAAACTTAACCTCTGACCAATGAATCTCTCCCCATCTTTGAGCCAGTGAACTCTGCATGGCCCCTAATTGGACCCTCCCCTTTTGCACTCCTTGCCCATAAATGCAGCCCAGCCTAAACCTTCAGTGGACTCACCTGTAGCTTACTGCAGCATGCATGTCCTGAACTGCAATATCTCTGCTACTCCAGGATAAACTCGATTTTCGGTAACTCAGCTTACCTCTTTTCTTTTAGGTTGACATTGCATGGTGTCATAAGTGATCTGAAGGCGCCAACCACTTGAACTTCCGGGATCAAGTGAGGTTCCTGCACTTGAGTCCTTTGCACTGTTTGCTTCTGTGAGTCGCTGTAACTTTCAGTTTGGTAAGTCTCCTCTCAGATCTCAAGCTACCTCCTTTTGGTTGAGCTGTCTTACTTTATTCAAAATCTAGATAGAGACAGATTGTCTTTCTGGTAAGTACTCTTTTGTTTCTGATAATTTTATCTAGTCATCTGAATGTACTAAAGGTGGCCTCCCCCTTGGGGAATCCTAGCCAGTGCGGTACGCGGGCGTCTTACTGTTGCGGCCTCTCGCGTTGCGGAGCACAGGCTCCGGACACACAGGCTCAGCGGCCATGGCTCACGGGCCTAGCCGCTCCGCGGTATGTGGGATCTTCCCGGACCGGGGCACGAACCCGTGTCCCCTGCATTGGCAGGCAGATTCTTAACCACTGCGCTACCAGAGAAGTCCCCACTCAGGTGGCTTTTAATTCCATGTGTATAAATTGCCTGCACAAGGACTTATCCTTGTTGGTCAAAAGAACCTGTATCGAATGGGAGACAGTAGACAGTGTTCACCCCTGACCTTGTCAATCTGCCTAATAAATTAGCTCACACCATAGAAGGTGACTCTAGAAAAAAGACAACTAAGATTTTGAATCTACAACACCAACGGATAGAAGCTCCAAAGCAAATCCGTCCTACAGGACTATGACATTATTGTAAAAAACCTGACCTTGGTAAAAGGATTGCTACAAATTGAAATCCAAATAGTCACAACCTTCTAAGAACCCATGGCCAAACCCACCCCCAATGATGGGACTCCAAGGACACACAGGGACTGTTCCTTGTTCTGCCATTATGTAGACTGGAGGAAACTACTCTCCAGATCAGGGACAAATTCCTTACAGTATTTTTTTTTAAATACACTTATTTATTTGTTTGTTTGTTTGTTTATTTATTGCTGTGTTGGGTCTTCATTGCTGCGCACGGACTTTCTCTAGTTGTGGCAAGCCGGGGCTACTCTCTCTTGCCGTGCGTGGGCTTCTCATTGCGGTGGCTTCTCTTGTTGTGGACCATGGGCTCTAGGCACACAGGCTTCAGTAGTTGTGGCGCACAGGCTTAGATGCTCTGTGGCATGAAGAATCTTCCTGGACCAGGGCTTGAACCCATGTCCCCTGCATTGGCAGGCGGATTCTTAACCACTGCGCCCCCAGGAAAGTCCCACCTTACAGTATTAATTGACACAGGAGCTACTCTTATAAGTGCTCAACCCCACTACAATTAAACAGTCCCTTTCTTGGAGTAATATGTATGTTCAAATAGTGGGAGTCTTAAAAAAACTGCAATGTGTCCATATTTCTCAGCCCATATTTTTTTGTCTGGACCTTTGCAAGATAAATGCCTGCTCCCAAACGTTTACTGGGATGAGATTTTCTGGAGAAATACAATGCTGCCTTTTTTTTTTTCTCTCAAAAGGCAGAAATATCCCTTGAGTTTGAATTCTACACTTAGGAAAATTTAACCCCTTTTGCCATTATTGGCACTCTACAAACCAAGGCAGTCCAAACTTTGTACTCATCTGTCCTATTAAACCTGGTATTCCCTAATATTTGGACAAAATTCTTAACAGAAAAAGGCACAATTCATGGTGCCCCTCCCATTATGATCCAGATTGACCACACAAAACCTCTCCTAAGAATAAACAAATATCCTGTGAATAAAGAAGGTTGACAGGGCATAAGGCCCATTATAGAGGACCATAAGGCCCAAGGGCTTATTATCCTTTGTGCTAGTCCTTGTAATACCCTTATTTTGCCTGTTAAAAAAACAGGATGGGGCTTTCCTGGTGGCGCAGTGGTTGAGAGTCCGCCTGCCGATGCAGGGGACACGGGTTCGTGCCCCGGTCTGGGAAGATCCCACGTGCCGCGGAGCAGCTGAGGCCGTGAGCCATGGCCGCTGAGCCTGTGCGTCCGGAGCCTGTGCTCCGCAGCGGGAGAGGCCACAGCAGTGAGAGACCCGCGTACCGCCAAAAAAAAAAAAAAAAAAAAAAAAAACAGGATGAGGATGGAGATTTGTCCAAGACCGTAGGGCAATAAATAACATCGTAATTCTCTGCCGTCCTGTCTTTTCTAATCCCCACATGCTGTTGGTATCCATCCATACTGGAAGCAACTTTTACATTCTAGTCAACTTATACAGTGGGTTCTTAGTATCCCTGTTGAAGGGGGTAGTCAGTGTCTCTTTGCCTTTACCTGAAGGACAACAGTATATCTGGACAGTCATGCCTCAAGGCTTTACTGAGGCCTTCTGACTTCTCACAAGTTTGAAAGACTGATTTAAATGACATAAAATTCTCTGGAGGCTTTCTGGGACTAGCTGGTCATTCATAATTGGATCCCAAATTTCTCCTTAGTGGTTCAGTCCCTATATGCCTTACTAAAGAACACCAACCTGACCCCATTGTTTGGATGATCAAGATAGCTTGGCCTTTCAGATCTTGAAGGAAAGCCTAATAAATCCACCTGCCTTTGGACACCTAAATTATCAGCTACCCTTTTTCCTTTTTGTATATGGAAAGGAAGTGAATGCCCTCGGATTACTTACCCAAAAACATGGGGACTATCACTGACCTTTAGGTTTCTACAGCCAACAGTGAGATCCAGTGGCCTGAGAATACTCCACCCCCACCCCTTAGAGCGATGCCCGCTTCCACTCTTTTAGTAAAGGCTACCGAAGAGACTGTTATGGGATCCTCCTTGATCATCTTTGTACCTTAGCCTGTTGAGCCTTTCTTAAATTTTGCACCACACTCAACACCTTTCAGCGAGATGTCTTACCACCTATGAAATCCTCTTACTAACCTCCCCTCATATGACTCTTACTCATTATAACAGTCTCAACCCTGCTATCCCTCTTCCCTCTTGCACTGATGAAGTTCCCCATGTCTGTTTGACTTTGATGGATCACCTCTTGACCCCTCATGATGACTTACAAGAAACCCCCTTGGTGAATGCTGATCTGGTTAATTGATGGTTCCTGCCTAAAAAGTGAGAATGGCAAATTCTGTGCCAGGTATGCAAGGTCATTGAGGCTGCACCCTTGCCTTCGACCACTTCAGCCCAACAAGCGGGCTTACATGCTCTCACTCAAACATGTGTTTTAGCCAAAGGCAAGACGGCAAATGTCTGTACAGATAGTTGACATGCCTTTGGGATAGCCCATGACTTTGGAATGTTATGGAAACAGTGGGGTTTCCTTACTTCTAGTGGAGTTAAAATTAAGAATGGCCCTTATGTCCAAAATTTGTTGGATGCCGTACTGCTGCCAGCAGCTCTAGCTGTCATTAAAGTTCCTGGGCATTCCAAGTCTGGTTTTCTGGAAGCCAAAGGAAACCACCTCACCAGGAATCCTGCAAAAAATGCCACCCTTCTGAGATCTATAAACCAAACCTCTGTCATAGTCCAGAAGGCTACTCCCCCTGGCAAGGACCTAAGGGAACTAGCCAGGGAAGTACAACAGTTGGCCTCTGAAAGAGAAAAACAGAATTGGAAAATCAAAGGCTGTTGGTACTGTGAAGTAAAGGGACTCTGGTTTGGACACAGTAATAAATTGGTCCTGCCAAAAAAAATCTAAAATTTCCCTTTTTAACTACCATATATGAATTAAACCATTGGTCCAGTGAGAAAATGGTAACATTTATGAATCAATATTGGTGGAGAAACGTCGGCAAGGCCACAAAAAACACATATCTTGTCCTAAATTCAACCCAGAGGAGACTATCTACAGTGCCTGGGGACATTTTGATTTATCCAATAGACCATTTGAGGTCTGGCAGATGGATTTCATACAGTTGTCCCTGTCTCATGGATATAAATATATTAGACTAGTAATGGTGTGCATGTTTTCACATGGACTGAAGTATTTCCATGTAGAAAGGCAGCTGCCTCTTCTGTAGCTAAAGTCCTTTTAGAAAAGATTACTTCCATTTGAGGAACCTCCCTGGAACTCCATAGTGACTGGAGAACCCACTTTACTGGGTAAGTACTTTCACAAATCTGTGCCATCTGGCCAGTTCTACAACATTTTCATTTTGCTTATCATCCTCACTCTTCAGGACTGGTTGAACATACAAATGGAATTATCAAGATCCATTGGCTAAATTAGTTAAAAATCTCCAGATACCTCAACCAAAAATATTTCTGCTGGTTCTTCTAAATCTTGGACCCGTTCCATTCAGGATTCATAAGCTCTCACCCTTTGAAATAATTATAGGACAGCCAACGCATTTAGTCCCTGCTTCCTTTGACCTACAAACAATAAAAGGGGATATATTTCAGTTTTGCAAAGGTCTGATTAAATCCATTGACAATAATAATGCTTTGGAGGAATAATCTTTCCACAGCATGCTCCCAGGAGACAAAGATGTCAAACACCACCCTTTGCAGCCTGGTGACTTCGTCTGCTGGAGAAGACATATCCATAAAGTTTCCCTCCAACCTTGTTGCAAGGGCCCCTACCAGCTGTTGCTGACTAACCCCTGTGTCACTAAGCTCCAAGGGATGGACTCCTGGATTCATGCGTCTCTTCTGTAAAAAGGCCCCCAAACTTGAGTGGATCTGCAACCTAACTGGTGATTCAAAGCTAAAATTTTCTACTGAACCAGATGACATCAGAAGTAGACAGCTTTCCCAAGATATCCAGACAGGCCTGTGTCATGCTGCTTAAAGTTCTAATTGCCCTTTCTTTGGCTTTCTTGCTGCTCTCTTTAGCTTTAGCGCATCCCTTGGCGCACCTTACCAAAATTCCCTGATTCTGCCAGCCTTACTGATTGTTTGATTTGTGCCAGAGCTAATAACATTCATGATGAACCTGAACTGGTAACCTGGCCATTAACCTTAGAAGGATGGAGAAATCTGTCTGGCAGAGATGTAGGATTTTCCTTTGGTACCTTTGAAGAGGTGCATGTTCTTCCTTGCAGCAAATTGGCACCAGACATAACAGCATTCCATTGGGTGCCCCCTGCCCATAAAGGAATACCCCTTAATCAAGTCTGGACTCTTACCCAAAATCTTTCTTTGTGTTTTGAAAACATTTATGGTACTGGCAAAACTCTGGCCTCCCTCCCACTAAACGCTTGTAACTATACAATTCTATATGACTCAGATGATCATGAATTCACTCCCTGCTGGAATCAAGAAGACTAAATGTCTCCTCCATTAATGTATCTCTGTGGTGGGATAATGAAAATTATAATGGTACCAGGGAATGGGAAGCGGATGTGCTTCCTTTCAATGGTACTTAATAGGGAATTGATCAAAAATCTGGTGAATGGTGGGAACTTAATTCAACTCACCTTCTCCCTAGAGATTCCCCAGACCTCCATGAGAAACTCACCTGCAATAATCAATCTCATCTATTATTCCAAATGTATAGAAATTTAAAATGTTCTTATAGCCATTCCCACCATGCTGACTGTCATGTGCTATGTGTAAATGACCATGTTTTTGATCCTGAGAGCTCTTCTTTTATACCAGGAAAAAAGGGGCCCACTTAACACCCTGTCTTTAGAAAACACTGGTTATTTCTTTCTGTGCAGAAACACTCCTCCTTAAATGGAAGGGACGTTGTGCGGTTGTTGCCCTTCCGCTGCCTATGTACCCGGTCGGGGTTCTTTCTCCTAACAACTTAAAAGAGCACGTCAAAGCTGGGATGGATATAATTTTGGATGGATGCCCACAAATAACCCCATAGTAGATAGAAAGGGGTTTGGGCGTGCCTTTGCCTGAGTCGTCTTCCCCTTGGGTTGGAGTAACGGACTTGAAAAAGCAATTTGAAACCTCTCCGTAGTCATGGCAACTACCTTTAATGCTTCTCTTAGAGCCTTTGAAAATCAACAAACCCAAACAGACAGCCTAGCGGAAGTAGTCTTACAAAACCACAGAGCACTACACCTCCTCACTGCACACTAGGGAGGAACCTGTGTCCTGCTTGGGGAAGAAGGCTGTTTTTATGTTAACAAATGGGGAAAAATAATGCAAGAAATAAAAATGATGGACAGTATCAATCTGTTAACTGAAATAGGCCAAGCTCCAGGACTTGGGACATTCTCAACCTATTAAATATTAGGTAGCTGGGGAAACTGGTTGAGAAGTTTGTTCCAGTCAGTAACCATAACTGGACTTCTGACCCTGGGTGTCATCCTCCTAATGAAATTTCTGCTGTCTTATTTCAGTAGGCAAATGTCTTTCCCTCAGACGTATGTACAAAATAAAGTTCCTAAGGCTTATCATGAGGCTCAATTGACCATGGAAATCAACCTGACCACCTTAGAGGACTATGACTGAGATGCCCCATGTTGTTCAAATGAAGCCAAAAATCCACTTGCCATTTCCCTCTTCGGTGGAACAGAACATCTTAGAATGGTCCTCTGCAGCTCCAAGGGACACACAGCCCAACATCTAATAACATCTCTGACTAAACAAATACCCACGCAATAAGGTTGATCAGCGATACTGTCTGTGAAAGATCCTGCTCAAGCGAGGGAAGAGCGAAAGGATTTTAATCTAAAATGGAACCAAAAGATATGAAATGTAGACCCATTCATGTGCCCTCAGAAAAACACAACTTAAAGACTGAGAGACTGATTTCCCATGAATACCCGATTTAGAGAATTATCAAATTTACAGATTTATCGAAACTTAACCTGTGACTAATGAGCATCCGCCAAGAATCTCTTCCTATCTTCGAACCAGTGACTTGCTGCATGGCCCCCAACTGGACTCTGCTTTTTGGCACTGCTTGCCCATAAAAGCAACCCATCCTAAACCTTCAGCAGACTTGCCTGTAACTCGTTGCAGCTTGGCTGTTGGGAATTGCAATTCCTCTGCTGTTCCCAAATAAACTTGATTTCTGGTACCTTGAGCTTCACCTCTTTTTTTTTTTTTTTTTTTTTTTTTTGCGGTATGTGGGCCTCTCACTGTTGTGGCCTCTCCCGTTGTGGAGCACAGGCTCCGGACGTGCAGGCTCAACGGCCATGGCTTACGGGCCCAGCCGCTCCGCAGGATGTGGGACCAGGGCACGAACCCGTGTCCCCTGCATCGGCAGGCGGACTCTCAACCACTGCGCCACCAGGGAAGCCCGCCTCTTTTCTTTTATATTGACTTTTTTCTTTTTTTGGCTGCACTGCAGCGGCATGTGGGATCTTAGTTCCCCGACCAGGGATTGAACCCGTGCCCTCTGCATTGGAACCACAGAGTCTTAACCACTGGACTGCCAGGGAAGTCCCAGAGATTGACATTTTATTTTCCTAACTGATCAGAGATTGACATTTTATTTTCCTAACTGATTTTCAAAAAGCAGAGAAGTTTAAATTTTTAATTAATTCAAGTTTTTCTTTGCTGGTTTGTGCTTTTGGATTCTAAGAAGTCTTCACCTAACCCAGGGTCATAACTTCTCTGCTTCTTTCCTAGAAGTTTTGTAGTTCTTGCCCTCATTTAGTTCTATGATAATTTTGAGTGAATTAATAGTGCTTGTTCAGACCTCTCCTTTGTTTGATGTTAATAAGCCACTGCAGTGTTGGGCCTGGGATGCTGGAGGGCTTTCCTCATTGTTCTTCTCCACTCGCAACTTTTAGCAGGCACTGCTGGCATGTGCCAGATAGGGGATTTCTCACCATGCTGTTTCTCCTCCAGCAGTAGACTGTTGATGCTTTTTACTCAGTGTGAGAATCGTGATGGAGGCAGAGGGTCATTCTCCTCCGTGATGATTTGTTTGTTTTTTCAAATGTATACATCTGTGCATAATCACGACTCACAGAGTTCTCTTGCTTTCTTCCCCAGTCCGGATTCCCCCAAAAGATAACCAGTATTCCGATTGCCACCATTGTAGATTTGTTTTACCTGTTCTTAAACTTTGTATAAGTGAAATCCTGTAGCAACCTTTTGTGTCGGGCTTCTGTCACTAAACAGTTCTGAGATTCGTCCACCTTGTTGCATGTACCAGTGGTGTGTGGGTTTTTGTTTTGTCTTTTGCTGTGTATAATTTTATTGTATTAATATACCACGGTTTATAAAGACTGTTTAAACAATTGGATAATTGTCTAATTATCTAATTAATCATCTTGTAATTATCCTGAAAGCTTGTAATTATCCTAAAAGTAACATGCCAATGGTCTATTCACTTTGTGGCTGAGGCCAGAAACCTAAGAATCATCTTTGACAATTGTTCTCATACCCCTCTTGAAGTCTAATGAGAAAATGCTGTTTATTCCTCTTTCATAATTGTGGCCTGAATCCAGCCACTTCTCCCTACTCTCGTATCTCTTGCCCAAAATTGTGCACAAGCCTCTTTACTACTTTCATTCTTGCCCTGGGTCTGTTTTCCAGTCAGCAGCTGGAGGAATCTCTTCACAGACGTTTCTCACCTGCTGTCAACCTGCAGTGGCTTGCTTTCTCTCTTGAGAATAAAATCTGAAGTCCTTACCGTGGCCTGCAAAGCTCTTATCTGACTGCAGCTACCCCTTCAACCTTATTTCCTACACCACTTTCTTTCTCTGACTCAGTGTTAGCCGCACTGGCCCACTTGCTATTTTTCTCTGCCCAGGAGAGAAAATTATCTTCTGCCCATTTTTGGATTGGGTTGTTTGTTTTTTTGATATTGAACTGCATGAGCCATTTATATATTTTTGAGATTAATCCCTTGTCAGTTGCTTCGTTTGCAAATATTTTCTCCCATTTCAAGGGTTGAATTTTCGTTTTGTTTATGGTTTCTTTTGCTGTGCAAAAGCTTTTAAGTTTAATTAGGTCCCATTTGTTTATTTTTGGTTTATTTTCGTTTCATTATTTTTCTTTTGGTTCACACGGTCCAATACTTTGCTCCCTCATTTTATTCTGGTATTGGCTCAAATCTCACCTCATGAGAGAGGCTTGCCTTTAATGACCAAATCTAAAAGGCTATTCCTGCCCCATTTCTTGCCTTACCCAATATTATTTTTTATAATACTTATCACTATTTTCATTATTATAATTAGTTATTTGTCTATATATCTGTCTGTCTCCCCACTGCTCTTTGTTGAGAGGAGGGACTTTGCTAAATCCACTGTGTTTTAGGCCTGTCATGTTAGCCATTTGAGAATCATTTCTGAATTACTGAATAGGGATTTAATGATTTTTTAAAAATATTTATTTATTTGGCTGCGCCAGGTGTTAGTTGTGGCATGTGGGATCTTTAGTTGCTCCATGTGGGATCTAGTTCCCTGACCGGGGATCAAACCTGGGCCCCCTGCATTGGGAGCATGGAGTCTTAGCCACTGGACCACCAGGGAAGTCCTAGGGATTTAATGATATTGCTTATCAGTTTTTAACTATAACATAATATTCAAGTGGATTGTTCTTTGATAATGTTAACATCATTCTATTATAGGTCACTACTCTTTTTATTCCCCCTCCAGTTATTACAGAGAGCATCTGCAGTTATTACAGAGTTATTGCAGTTATTACAGAGAGCATTTGCTTAGTTTTTAAAAGCATCTATTGAGAATTAGAAAAAGAAGTAGTAAACATAGAGTACCAATTCAAGAATTGGATTATTCCACATTGCTACTATCTGTTCCAAATTAAGACATCTGGTGACTGAAGAAGTTTGGTTTATTCTCTGTTTGGTTAACCAGCTGGTTGTTTTGGAAGGGCAAAGGCAGTTCATTGTTCTTGTTGAAAGAAGCTGGGTATTCATAGACTTACTATAAAGGGTGACTTTTGGGTGAAAGATTTACTTGAGAAACTGGATATCTCAAGATGTTATTGAGGAAAATGTCTTTGTTTTTTAAAGATACTTTGAATGTTATATCTGGAACCTGAAGGATAATCTCATACTGCATGAGAAAGTGTGTGTGTGTCATTCCTTCCCACCCCCTCCCTCTTTTCCTTGGTAACAAATTCCTGCACTTTAAAAACTGTGCTCTCCCTAAGCATTTTAGTGTATTTAATGCATGAAGTGCCATATGTTGCTGCAACCAGTATCTTGAACATTCGTGTGAACAAAAATAGTATATTCAGGCTCGCTAACCAGGATTAATTTACAAAGACATTGTCTCAGTCATTAATGAATATGATATTGAAAATTACATTGAAATTGTAGCAGATGTCAGTTTAGCATACCTTCCACTAAATATGCAGCACTTCTGCCCAATTTAAAACAAATTGTTCTTTGATAGATTGTTTTAAGGCCAATTATGTGTCAGTTTAAAACATACACACAAATTTCTCTAAATTTTTTTTTTTTTTTTTTGCTGTACGCGGGCCTTTCACTGTTGTGACCTCTCCTGTTGCGGAGCACAGGCTCCGGACGCGCAGGCTCAGCAGCCATGGCTCACGGACCCAGCCGCTCTGCAGCATGTGGGATCTTCCCGGACTGGGGTACGAACCCGTGTCCCCTGCATCGGCAGGCGGACTCTTAACTACTGTGCCACCAGGGAAGCCCTCTAAATTTTTGATATAAAAGTTTTCTTAGAAATGTTCTGCAGAAGTTAAACCAATGCATGCTTTTTATCCCAAGGTACTGATTTCTCTAGGGCATACTGGTAGTGCATATGAGGGACTGTTCTTTAATGTCCAGTATAGAACTTTTGTAGCTAACATTAGATTTTTCCCATTTGCCACTGACCTTGCCACTAGCACATGACATTAGACATTAGCAGCTACTGCTTCCAAATGCTCTGCTAACACGACTTTGAAACTTGAAGAGTACTAGCCAGGTATTTGTAGATTGTCCCTCAATTGAGTTTGTTTGATGTTTTCTCAAGATTAGGCTGGGGTTATGAATTTTTGAGACGAATGCCACAGAAGTAAGCTATCTTACTTACAGAAGTAAGCTATCTTTCTCATCACATCACATCAGAGGGCAAGTGACATCAACATGACTTACTACCAAAGATGCTGACCTTGATCAGTTGGTTAAGGTGGTGTCTTCTGATTTTCTCTAGTTGAATTTACTATCTTTTTACTCTTTCAATACTCTGTTCTTTGGAAGCAAGTAATTAAGTCCAGCCTATACTCCAGAAGAGGAGAACTGAGCTCCACCTCCTAGAGGAGGTTGTATCTGCTTATATTAGTTGGAATTTTTCTGTAAGGAAGATATGTCCCTTCTCCCTCATTTATTTACTTACTCAATCATTTATTTTTATCAGTATGGATTCATGGGTGTTTATTTTATTGTTTGGCTGCTTTTTTGCTCAAACTGGTCTAGAGTGACCAGTGGGAGATCTTGGCTCTTGCGTCTTTTTTTTTTTTTTAAGCACTTCTTTACTTTCAGGCACTATTTGATGCTGTAGGCTCATCTTGTATTTTCCCTGTCCAGACCCAATTTCAGGCCATTTGTCCAAGGAGGTCAAAGGGTAGTTTTAATTTTTTGGGGGGTATAGTTGATTTACAATGTTGTGTTAGTTTCAGGTATACAGCAAAGTGAATCCGTTATACATATACATATTTTTAGATTCAAGGGTATTTTTAATAGGGTAGATCTTAAGCCTTTCTGATTGGTACCTAACTAAAAGATAAGAATTTTGGAGTTCACTGAGAACTTGTTTCACTTCAGTGAAACTATATCATCTTCTAAAACATACTGAAGTTCATTTGCTCTTTAGAAATGTATTTTTCATTAAAAAATTAAAAATTAAATCTTAAAAAGCACCCACTCGGGCTTCCCTCGTGGCGCAGTGGTTGAGAGTCCGCCTGCCGATGCAGGGGACACGGGTTCGGGCCCCGGTCCGGGAAGATCCCACATGCCGCGGAGCGGCTGGGCCCGTGAGCCATGGCCGCTGAGCCTGCGCTTCCGGAGCCTGTGCTCCACAACGGGAGAGGCCACAACAGTGAGAGGCCTGCGTACCGCAAAAAAAAAAAAAAAAAAAACAAACACCCACTCAATTTGATATGTCAGTGGTTTATTCAGAATTGAGAGTTGCTGATTTGATATTCATGTTCATGAAATTTTGCATATTGTTTCATTTTTTAAAAATAGTTTTAATATAAAAGTAACAGAATGCTTTCATTTTTAAAAGCTGTAGAATGGTATTTTTTAAAATGTGAATGTGAAATGAAATAAGGCAAATAAAATGAAGTTATTAGAAAGAAAGGAAATCAATATTTGCTTATTTTCTTTATGCCAAGAATTATGCCCACTACATCCTTCTGCTTTGTGTTCCTGTGTCATCTGATTATCTCTGTCCTTGTACCATCACCCTATAGTGTAATTGTTTACTGGTCTTTCTCCTAACTTCTTGAAGACAGCAAGTATGTTTCTCATCTGAATCTCCAGCATTTAGCACTGTACTTGGCTATAAAAGGTGCTCAATATCAAGTATGTCCATTTCTATCCCCATTTTAAAGATGAAGAAACTGAGGTTGGGTTAATTTGTACAATGATGACTTTGCTAGTTTGTGGTAGAACAAGGGCGTGAAATTAGTATGTTTTTTTCTTAAACGTATTGCTTTTTTATTGTACCACACTGACAGATTATTGACAAGCTGAAAATTACTTCACTGCATTATTTCCAAATTGACAATCTCTGAAAACATTCATAAGAAACTGGTAACATTTGACGACTCCTGGGAGAAGAAAGGGGCTTGAGGACAGAAATGTTCTAAGATATTAGTTTTGGAACCTTTTGAATTTTGAGCCATGGGACTATTTTAGAAATTCAAAAATATAGATAAATTTTAAAAATACACAGAAACTTACCAGATAGAGTGTTATATTAAGTTTTAAAATATTGTAGCATTTCAGAGTTTTGTTTTTTTGTTTTGTTGTTGTCTTTAGAATGAGGGATCCTACCATTATTACTGAGCATAGGTTTTTATAGTCTTCTGACAATTCCTTTGTGTATCATATTTTTTGGAAAAGGTGGGAAAGGGGAGAGGATAGAATGTTCTAAAGGGAACAAAAGATCAAAGTCCCCATCTTTAATATGAATGACATTTGACTTTTTAAAGTATGTTCCCTAAATCTTTATTTGTAGGAGCCTCTTACATTAAGTCAGTACTTGGTGATAACACCCAAGACTTTATTTGATTATCTCTAATTAGTTAGGCTGGTTCTGGCTGCATTAACAAAAACTCCACTGCAAATTGACTTAAATAGTCAGAAAATGTTGAATCTTATACACATGGAATTATAGTTCTTTCCATCAGTTGGATTGGGTACCCTTTAGAATTAGCATTCCACATGTGAACAGATTGTAGTTGGGAGGGGAATACATGCGTGGACTGGCAAAAATGTAAGGTTCCTGAACAATTACTGGTTTAAAAGGATGGCATTACTATGGTTAGGTTAATCAGGATCCATCCCTGGTGCTACAGGCAACTGAAACAATGTTGATGCCACATGGAGGGGGAAGAGGGGTGAGCTGGAGGGGTTCCATCATACTAGATGTCCTCTACAGTTTCTTAATTGCCCTTCAAATAAAATACGATATATGTTTGACCCCTCCACTGCTAATAATAAGTTTTGAGGAATGTAATTGTTCGTGGTGGATAATGGGTTGCGTAGGGGTTTCTTTAACTATTCTTTATTCCATACAAATTCCATAATAAAAAATGGGACACAAAAAAATTAAAAGTGATGGCTGCTTACTGTAACCTTTTTCTGTGTTTGTGTGTTTTTTCAATCATCCTGCTCCCTTTTTTTTTTAATAGATTTATTTATTTATTTATTTATTTTTGGCTGCATTGGGTCTTTGTTGCTGTGTGCAGGCTTTCTCTAGTTGTGGTGAACGGGGGCTACTGTTCGTTGCGGAGCGCGGGCTTCTCATTGTGGTGGCTTCTCTTGTTGTGGAGCATGAGCTCTAGGCGCGTGGGCTCTAGAGTGCAGGCTCAGTAGTTGTGGCACACGGGCTTAGTTGCTCGGCAGCATGTGGGATCTTCCTGGACCAGGACTCGAACCTGTGTCCCCTGCATTAGCAGGTGGATTCTTAACCATTGCTCCACCAGGGAAGCCCCCATCCTGCTCCCTTTCTTTCTCCTCTGCTTATATGTAGAATTAATATGTAATTCTTCCTCTCAAAGCCTAATAGGCATATTCCTTAATTAAAGTTGACACTAATATTTTAGTACTTACATGGAAAAGGAATAGCATAGAATTGAAATGAACACATGTTCACAGGTTTTAAAGTTACAATTTGGGTTTCAAATCAAACTCCCCCTGTTATTACCTATGAGAGCATTGGCAAGTTGGTTTCTCTGAACTTCAGTTTCCTCTGAAAAATGGTGATAATAATACCTGTCTCATAGGGTTAAATGATTAGGGTAAAAAAATTAGATTTATCAATAAGTTTCTAGCACACCGCCTAGCATTTGTTGAACTCCAATTATGATTATTTTCTTCTCTGTGAGACTCAATCATCCTAGCCCAATTTGATAGATATGTTAGCATTATTGTAGTTAAATTATAAGTGTGGATTGTGAAGTTATTAGAGCCCATTCCTGAATGACTTTTCCCATTTAGCTTCTCCCTGCATTGGGAACATTAGCCGAATCTCTGCATTGTGCAATCATCAGAGCTAGTTCCTTGCGGTCAATGGGCAGTATTAAATTTCAGCTGTGGGGAAGTAGTTTTTCTGACCCAGTCTGTTAAATTGTTTCAAAAGAAAACTAGTCCTTTATCCAATGTACAGTTCAAATACAACTCTTATTCTTTAGTAGTAAAAATGTAATAGTATTTGTTAGTTATGCTGTCAGATCTTTCAAGTATAATGAACATTTATTCATACCTGAAAGACAGAAATATATCTATTTCTAAGGATACTGCTCATTTCTGACTTCCTACAAAGTAATATGCCAAAGACTTTTAGTATAGTGCCTTTTGTAATCAGTAGTTTCTAAATAGGTATAAAATGTGTGTTTTCATTTAATGCATTTTTTCATCTTGTTTAAATGAGAAAGAAAGCTACTTCCTCTTCCATCATGGAATGATTTAAGCTACCTAGGCTGTCCTTCAGATTTCATATTCAAACTTGGCCAATTCAGGAATAAGAGCAACACCTAGTTGCGGCTAGATGTATTTAGGATGTACTTTATATATAGAAATAACATTTTATTGGGTTTATTTTAATAGGAAGTAAAATGAAAGAATATTTTGATTGATAAAGATAACTTAAATTTTACTAAGGCAAAAGCCACAAAAGAAATACTTATGTTTAGGGATTTTGTTATCAAGTAACTAACTCTTTATTACCTAAGGACATTTCTTCAGATTAGAGATTAGTCAGCATTTCCCTTCTAATGTGTTTCAAGGTGGCAGTTCACCAAGAAGTTAATATTTTCACCCCCTTGAAGCTTAGCCTAAGGTGTTTGTTTCAGGGTGTCTTTCTAAACATCTTCCAGCTACTGCATTATATTCAGACATGAGAATTCTGTATCCCAGTAAAGACCACAACAGCAGTGGTGGTGGCTCAATGCCAGGACACTGCTGGGGGTCTGCTATTTCCTGATCTGTACCAGGTGGGTCAAGATGAGATATTAGTAATTTTTTCAGAACAGTTAGGCCAATATTTAAATTGGGTTATGGTTGCTTGCTACATCTACTAACTCAAGGACAAGGAATTTTTTTTAATGAAAACTCTTTAGCCAAATGAACCAACATAGCTTCAGACTCTACTAAACTTCCTTTACCTGGACCTCTTCTCCTTGTCTCATGTCAGTGTTGGGAAAGTAAGAACTGTAATATGATCCAACAGGTAGTGGCGGTAACTCCATCCATTACTTTCTCTTTTCTCAGCTGTTCTCTTTTGGCTTATCTTCATTTCTCCTCCCTACTCTTTGCTTTAGTACTCTTTTCCGTCCCTCTCTTTTTGTCCCCTCTTTCATTTGTGTGTGTGTGTGTGTATGTGTGTGTGTATTAATATAAGAAAGGCTCACTCTACATCCTCAGCTCTCACTAGCCTGTTGAGATCTAGAATGCTAACTAAGCTTCCTTTTATGCATCTAACAGAAATAAATAGAGAAAAGATTAAAATTATGGATAATCTTATTTGTTTTCTTTATATGTTTTTGTTAGGTTGAACTATATGAAGTTGTCAATATTGTTTTGATCTACAGAAATAGATTGAACCTTATAGTTCAGTATACTCTTAGTAGCCTTCAGCAGAAGTGAGATTTAGAAATGGATTGGAAGGGAGATCAGCTCGGTGCTTTGTGACCACCGAGAGGGGGGGCGATAGGGAGGGTGGGAGGGAGACGCAAGAGGGAGGAGATATGGGGATATATGTATATGTATAGCTGATTCACTTTGTTATAAAGCAGAAACTAACACACCATTGTAAAGCAGTTATAGTCCAATAAAGATGTTAAAAACAAAAAAGAAAAAGAAAAAATAAATGGATTAGAAGAGAGCCCTGAGTAGGAGAGTTGGATATTCCCCAGAGGTTCTGGCTTAGAGAACTGGGTGGATCAGAGTGTTGTCATGGTGCCAGTACCATTGACCAACATGGAGAACATTGAGAAGCATATTCTGATTTTGTTTTTAAGGAGAAGGTTGGTGGGGGCATAAATAATCAGTTTTACTTTGAGGTGTAGTGGGACATGTTCGAGGAGAAATGGCTAGTAGACACTTGGAAATATGGACTTGTAAATAGATGAGCCCATTGGCACTTGGGTGGCACTTGAAAACATGAATGTCAATGAGGTTGCCTTGTGAGAATGTCAAGTGATAAGAAAAGAGAGCCTATGGCTTATCTTGAGGACTGGGAAGTGGGTCATACAAAGAAAACACAGAGAAGGGCATACATAGAAGTAAAAGGGTTTATTCATCATTTTAGAATGATCCATTAGTATATTAAATTAAAATTAACTATGTAGCCTTGGAAGTTATATTTCAAATATGATTCACTTGTATATTAATGTGTTAAAGCATAAGCCAGAGGTTTTCATCTTTTCCCTAAGAGATTAAACTATTTTACTCTTTGTATCTATGGACAAATGAATATGAACTCTACAGCATGAGAGTGTTGTAGGAGCTACCTACCTTCTAACATCTATCTTTTTTTTGAAGTACTATGCTGCATTTAAACAGTGTGTCAGGTGGACAACCATTGAGATTGTTACCATTACTACTGTCTTAAAAGTGTTTGTTGTAGCGTTCCATCTGGGCCCACTCTGCCTGCCTCATCAATCCCCAGAATCCTTGCAGGGGACTGTTCCGGTGTGAAACAGACTCTCCAGGCAGCACTGTGGAGGGAAGGAGTACTGCACTACTATCCTGCTTGGGGGTAGCAGTGCATAGTCATAGTCCTATAACTTACTATTAGCTTAAAAGTCACATTAAACTTTCTTATTGTTTAAAATCTGATATTTAATATGCAGAGATCAATATGAAGCAGTAGCAAAGAATTGTTTCTTTTGTAATCTCATTAATACTTTGAGTAGTATTTCAAGAATGGGCAGTTGTTTCTATCTGGAATTAAAAAGGATTTTTCCTTGAAGTGTATAGGCAGTACACTCTTAAGTGAACACACATTTTAGGATGTATTTGGAGAGCTTGTAGTAAAAAAAAATTAAGTTAAATAAGTTTTTTTTTCACAAATACAAATTCTTTTTCTATATTTCCTTTTTGTACTTTATTTAAAGTACTGCTAAAGAATGCCAGGGTTTCCCTGGTGGCACAGTGGTTGAGAGTCCGCTTGCCGATGCAGGGGACGCGTGTTTGTGCCCTGGTCCGGGAAGATCCCACATGCCGCGGAGCGGCTGGGCCCGTGAGCCATGGCCGCTGAGCCTGCGCGTCCGGAGCCTGTGCTCTGCAACGGGAGAGGCCACAACAGTGAGAGGCCCGCGTACAGCAAAAAAAAAAAAAAAAAAGAATACCATTATTTTACTAATTTCCATAAGCACAGCTCCCCCTGCAAACACACAGACACATGCAATATCATTTTAGATTTATTCTGTTTCTCCTGGAAGAACTCTTCAGCTCTTAATGCATGAAAGTTAAATCAATTATTCAGTCATGTATTCAACAATCATATTGATAACAAAAAAGCAAGAAAGAGTCAGGTAATAAGTTCACCTCACCAGTAAAATCAGGTTTTAAAAAATACTGAGTGAAAAGAGCAAATTGCAACAAAGATACATATAATTGTGATGCCACTTAAAAAATTTCTTAACCATAGGAGTTGTGTCTCTAAGGTTTCATTTCTTTAAATAAAAACTGAGGCAAATGTGGCAAAATGTTAAATCTGGGTAATATGTACAGTACTTGGGTGTCTGTTTCCTTTTTTCTACACTTCTTTGTATATTTGAAATATTTCATAATTAAGCATTTTTAATTTTTTAATTAATAAAATGGGCAGTATGATAGGGGGTGACAGGCTACTTTAGGTTGGTTGATCAGGGAAGCTCTCTCTGGGGAGATAACATATTGAGACCTGAATAACAGGAAGGAGTTACACAAAAAAGGTACAGAAAGTATTCCAGGCAGAGAAGCAGCTATTGCTGCAGTCCTGAGACAGAAGCAAGCGTGACATGTTGAAGGAGAGAAGGCCATTTTAGCCTATCTGGTTGTAAAACCAACAGTTATGCTGTAGAGATAAATGGTCATTTAGTCTCAGAATACTTGAAGCATGCTCACCATTTTCAGACTTATTCTTGTACAGAGTTGTTCCATTTAGGGCTTACATACTAATTGTGATAATGACATATCAAAAGCACACAGAAGCTGGCTGCCTGAGGAGTTTCTCAGTGGTCAAGTTGAGGACAGTTTGAGCACCAAGAAGAATTTAAGTAAGTGATCAAACTTGTTATTGTGAGTCTCTATGATGTGATGCAATAGGAAGTACCCAGGGCTTCCCTGGTGGCGCAGTGGTTAAGAATCTGCCTGCCAGTGCAGAGGCCATGGGTTCAATCCCTGGCCCAGGAAGATCCCACATGCTGCAGAGCAGCTAAGCCCATGCACCACAATTTGAACCTGCACTCTAGAACCCATGAGCCACAACTACTGAGCTCACGTGCCACAACTACTGAAGCCCGCGTGCCACAACTACTGAGCCTGTGTGCTGCAACTACTGAAGCCCACGTGCCTAGAGCCTGTGCACTGCAACAAGAGAACCCACCGCAATGAGAAGCCTGTGCACCGCAACGAAGAGTAGCTCCCGCTTGCTGCAACTAGAGAAAGCCCGCACACAGCAACGAAGACGCAATGCAGCCAAAAAAAAAAGTACCCAGCATCACCTAAATTTTATCCCTGATAACAATATTAAACTGGAATCTAATCATGAGGAGGAAGCAATTAGAAAAATTCAGAATATGGGACATATTATCAGACAACTGGCCTGGACTTTAAAAAAAATTCAGTGTTAAGAAAACAAAAGATTAGGGAGGTGCTCTGTGTTAAAGTATTTAGAAATGAAGTGATATTTTGTCTGCAGTTAACTTTCAAATAGTTCATCAAAAAATGTGTGTGTGTGTGCTTATAGAGATAGAAGAAAGCAAGTTGTTGAACCTCGGAGGTGAAAGGCTATGTGTGTGTGTGTTCGTTGTACTATTCTTTCAACTTTTTAAGTTTTTAAATAGTCAAAATTTAAAGTTGGGGAGGATGCTTATTCTTTTTTTGAAGCCCAATGCAACTTTTAAATATTTTTTGCTTTTTGGTTTAATTGTTTTGTTTGGAGCCACTCTGATAGATCCAAATTCTTCCCCATGTGGTGTTAGTGGTATTGATAATGGTAATACTGGTCATTTTTACGTAACATTTGTTGAATGTGTATCATGATATGCCAGACACGTTATTTCAGTTAATCCTTCTAACAACTCTTGAATTAGTGTTCATTTCTCCTTGTAAAGACGAAAATACAGACGGTTAAAAAGCTATCACTAAAGCAACAGAAAAAAAAGCATTTCATCTTAAGAATGAAAATGTGAATTTGTGAGGCAGGCTAGAATATTCATTGGTGAAAGCAAGATAGAAAAGTTTGTGATAAAGTCACTAGGCATGCATATTTTTCTGGCCTTGAACTTGTTCTGTATACAACCTACCATTGAGAGGCAATCTAGCGTGGTGGTTAAGAGCAGAGTCCCTGAAGCCAGAATGCCTAAGTTCAAATTGCATCTCCAACATTTACAAGCTGCTACTGCCTGAGAAGCACATCTCCAGAATTCCTACTGGGTACCTCTATTAGTTTTTTATTGCTGCTGTAACAAATTACTGCAAACTTGGTGGCTCAAAACAACATAAATTTATTATAACTCTGGAGTTCAGAAGTCCAAAATGGGTCTCAATGGGCTAAAATCAGGGTGTTAGCAGGGCTGCACTTTCACATGGAAGCTCTAAAGGAGGCTGTTTCCTTGCCTTTTCAGCTTTCTAGAGGCCACCCAATTATTGGCCTCCTTTACCCAAACCAGCAGTGTGTCTCCCTGAACCTTTCTTCCATAGTAACATCTCCCTCTGACTCTCATATTCTGCCTGCATCTTCTACCAGTACTTTTAAGGGCACTGGTGATTACTTTGGGCCCACCCAGATAATCTAGAATAATCTCCCTATTTTAAGGTCAACTGATTAGCAACCTTAATTCCATTTACAACCTCAATTTCTCTTTGCCATGTGACCTACCACATTCATATCCCAGGTTCCTGGGATTAAGGCATGAACATATTTTTTTTTTATGAATTTATTTACTTCTGGCTGTGTTGGGTCTTCGTTGCTGCACGCGGGCTTTCTCTGGTTGCGGCGAGTGGGGGCTACTCTTCGTTGCAGTGCTTCTCATTGCGGTGTCTTCTCTTGTTGTGGAGCACGGGCTCTAGGTGCATGGGCTTCAGTAGTTGCGGCACGCGGGCTCAGTAATTGTGGCTCACAGGCTCTAGAGCACAGGCTCAGTAATTGTGGTGCACGGGCTTAGTTGCTCCACGGCACGTGGGATCTTCCCAGACCACGGATCGAACCTGTATCCCCTGCACTGGCAGGCGGATTCTCAACCACTGCGCCACCAGGGAAGCCCCAAGGCATGAACATCTTTGAGGGACCATTTTTCTGCTAACACATCTATGTTTAGATTCTATAGTTGTTAAGGCAGCTGGGGCCAGGTGAAGATGATCTCAAAGTGGAGATCCTGGCTAATGCGGAGGACTGTGCGTAGGACCAATTATTAGGTTTGAGCTGAAAGGAATTACTAAGCAAGGTATGTACATGTTTTAAAATTCTCTTACTGTCAGTAGATTCAGTATATAAAAAGTGATTGAATTAGAAGTAGGCAACTGAGTTTTAGTTACATCATGGTAGGGAAATGATTAAACTATTAGATTTTAGTTCTGTTGTTTTGTGCCAGCTCTCAGAGGGAAATGTTCTTGATTTAATCACAATGTAGAGACGCTTTGGGTTTAATTTTAATTTTTGTTTTTATTACAGATTTTTACTACCCTTGGATGCACTCCTGATATGGAGAAGATTGAGGAACAATTTGCTAATTTGAACATTGTTAAACGTTCCTCAGAAACTAAAGAGCCTACTTATCTGCTTGGCATAGACACATCAAAGACTGTACAAGCAGAAAAAGGAAACTTGGTTGCTGTTTTATGTTCTAATGGATCAATCAGAATATATGATAAAGAAAGATTAAATGTACTGCGAGAATTTAGAGGATATCCTGGACTTAATGGAGTCAAGTTTGCAAATTCCTGTGACAGCGTGTATTCCTCATGCACTGATGGCACTGTAAAATGTTGGGATGCTCGATTAGCCAGTGAAAAACCTGTCCAGCTGTTCAAGGGTTACCCTTCCAATATTTTTATCAGTTTTGATATCAGCTGTAATGATCATGTCATTTGTGCTGGTACAGAAAAAGTTGATGATGATGCATTGTTGGTATTTTGGGATGCAAGAATTAATTCTCAGGATTTGTCTACTACTAAAGACCCACTTGGTGCATATTCAGAGACACATAGTGATGATATCACTCAAGTATGTTTCCATCCCAGCAATCCCAACATGGTAGTCTCAGGTTCAACTGACGGCCTGGTAAATGTATTTGATATTACTGTTGATAATGAAGAAGATGCACTGGTTACAACCTGTAACTCAGTTTCATCAGTAAGCTATATTGGTTGGTCTGGGAAAGATTATAAACAGATTTACTGCATGACACATGATGAAGGATTTTGCTGGTGGGATCTTAATCATCTGGATACCAATGAACCAATTACATGTTTGAACATCCCGGATGTCAGAGAAGTAATTAATGTGAAAGAAGGGATTTTGGACTATTTGATTGGCGGCCTATATCATGAAAAGACAGACAAATTGTTTGTAGTTGGAGGAACAAACACAGGAATTATTCACATAATGAGCTGTACTACATCAGGATTGGTGCATGTGACCAGGCTTCAGGGAGGGCATGCTGCTACAGTCCGTTCTTTCTGTTGGAATATGCAGGATGATTCTTTGCTAACTGGAGGAGAAGATGCACAGTTGTTACTTTGGAAACCTGGAGCAGTAGAGAAGATGCTTACAAAGAAAGACAGCATGAAAATAGCATCCTCTGTGTACCAGCGAGTTCGAGTTCATAGTAATGATTCTTATAAGAAAAGGAAAAAGCAGTGATGTTACATTGGGAGTTTACTTGACAGGTTTTATAGTTGCAAATAATTATTTCTGTGTACTACCTGTTGTAGACATGTTTAAAGCTCATATGTAAATAAAAACAAGCCAGTTAGCAAACAGTCCTGAAAAAATGTTGAGAATGGTTTAATTCAGGTCTTTGTGTATTCCAAAATTATTTTTTTAAGCCGCCATTTGAGTATGTAATCAGTGAGTTGAAAGTAAAATTACATTCCTCATTTTAAAAACCCATCTGTTGAATTAGTAAATGTTGAGTTTGAAGAAATAGCTTTGATAAAGGCTTTTTAGAAGTAGATGGCTGGTGTGACTTTATAAAACAGGTGGTTTGGGCTGTGTTTTTTAAGCTCAATTTTTTACATTTTAAATCATCTTCATTATTTATAAAACCAAATCAGACTGTTTCTTCATTCGAGAAACTCCTACTTGCTTAATACATATAGATTATGTTGGCATATTTAAATATAAATATTCTAATGAATTTAAATAGAATTAAACCTTTTCAGAAATAGTGACTTGCATTTATTTGAGAAAAGTATATTTAGTAAATATTTGCATCCACACTTTAATATTGTTGGTTAAACAGTAAACAGGTGTTTCACTGATGAAAAGGAAATTACTTTGCAAAATGCTTTTTGAGACTCAAAGTGAATATACAAAAACAAAAGTATTTATAATAGTAGAATGACTTTTTATTTCAAAATATTACAATATTTTGTGATAAATTTTTCTTCTATAGTGTTTCATCCATCCATAATTTTAAACTTGAATTTTTGTTTACTGCTAATTTTCCATCCTTCCTTTTAAATATTTCTCTAAAGAATCTTAATTAAAAAGTTGATCCCTCTAAAGGTTTGGTATCTTATCTCTGAGACTGTAGCACTGGGGGAAATTTTTATTTTTCTATAGAACATTTGTAACTTATATTTAGATATGATTTAGCTTAACTCAAATGAGACTGAACAACAGGTAAGTTGTTGTTATATTAAATATATTAAAAATACATGTTTCTTATTTGGAGAGATTCAGCTATTCTTGGTATTGTCCAAACCATAAACCTGAGGGTAATATAGTACTTTTCCTTTTTCCCTTAACCAGTCAATCGCCAAGTCCTGTGTCATTCCACCTCCTAAAATCTGTCAGCCTGTTCTTTTGACTTTACCCCCACCCCCACCCCCGGCACTACTGCCTTAGATAAGACTTTCATCATTTCTCTCCTAGATTACAGACTCTAATCTGCTCCAGTTCATTCTCCCTACAACTTCTAGACTGAACATCGAAAACACAGATTTGATAATGCCTCATGCTGCTTAAAATATTTGATACATTTTGATCTTTTGATAGAGGACTGTTTAAAATGAAAAACCATGTTTTCAAGATATTTAGGATATGAGATAATGCTGACTATGTTGTAAGTGGGAAAAGTTGGTAAAAAAGACTTTCAGAGACGCTGCCTTTATGCAATAACAGGAAATGCAGCAGGAGTTATAAAACAGCAGAGCTCTTGAAAATATTTAAAATTCAGAAGTAATTATTAGAGCTGTAAGATGCAAGTGAGGAAATACCTCTGAAAGAGACAAAGTGAGAGAAAAGATAAAGGCCGCAGGAGGGGTCTAATATCAGACTGATGGTGTTAGAAAGTGAAAAAAAAAAAAAAACTTTTTAAGGGGTAGGAAGGGATTATTAAAATGAAATAACATAAGAGCCTATCCCAGAACTTCATTCTTTAGGTTGAAAGGCCCAACAAGGGTGTCAAGTGTAATGAATGAAAAAGACCCACACCAAGGCATAGCACTGTGAAGTTTTAGAACTCTAGGAATAAAGAGAAAATCTTAAAAGTTTTCAAAGAGAGGGTGAAAAACAATCACTTAGGAACAAGAATAACATCTGCACTAGACTCAGCATATCTGGATGACAAAAAATGGTAGATCAATGCCTTCAAAGTTCTGAGGACATATTCCTGCTATCTGAACTTATGCTCTCCAAATTCATGAAGATTACAGTAGATTCAAACTATTCAATCTAAACTCGGATTACAATAAATTTTTTTGACACATCCCTTGCTAAGTGAACACTTCCTTCTTGCTCTCTGAAACTCAGGAACCAAATTTATTTAGCTAACAGTATTCGTTGCTAACCAAACTCAATGGCTGAACCTAGGAAATAAAAGAGATTTGGATTTCAGGAGATACTTGCTTTTCCATCCTATAATTCTGTGACCAAACTACCCTCATGTTTTATACTTCAAGTTTAAAACATGAAGAGAAGTTTAAAACATTTAAGACATACAACATTTTAAACTTTAGTTTCTATGCAGCATTTCTCCAAAGAAGATATACAGATTGCCAACAAACACATGAAAGAATGCTCAACATCATTAATCATTAGAGAAATGCAAATCAAAACTACAATGAGGTATCACCTCACACCAGTCAGAATGGCCATCATCAAAAAATCTACAAACAATAAATGCTGGAGAGGGTGTGGAGAAGAGGGAATCCTCTTGCACTGTTCGTGGGAATGTAAATTGATACAGCCACTATGGAGAACAGTATGGAGGTTCCTTAAAAAACTAAAAATAGAACAACCATATGACCCAGCAATCCCACTACTGGGCATATACCCTGAGAAATCCATAATTCGAAAAGAGTCATGTACCACAGTGTTCAATGCAGCTCTATTTACAATAGCCAGGACATGGAAGCAACCTAAGTGTCCATCGACAGATGAATGGATAAAGAAGATGTGGCACATATATACAATGGAATATTACTCAGCCATAAGAAGAAACGAAATTGAGTTATTTGTAGTGAGGTGGATGGACCTAGAGTCTGTCATACAGAGTGAAGTAAGTCAGAAAGAGAAAAACAAATACCATATGCTGACACATATATATGGAATCTTAAAAAAAAATTGGGAATAAAGACGCAGACCTACTAGAGAATGGACTTGAGGACATGGGGAGGGGGAAGGGTAAGCTGGGACAAAGTGAGAGAGTGGCATGTAGATATATACACTACCAAATGTAAAATAGATAGCTAGTGGGAAGCAGCCGCATAGCACAGGGAGATCAGCTCTGTGCTTTGTGACCACCTAGAGGGGTGGGATAGGGAGGGTGCGAGAGAGTTGCAAGAGAGAGGAGATATGGGGATATATGTATATGTATAGCTGATTCACTTTGTTATAAAGCAGAAACACACCATTATAAAGCAATTATAATCCAATAAAGATGTTAAAAGAAGTAGAAAAAACCAAAACTTAAATATGAACACTTGCAAAATAAATAAATTATTAATTATGGCCAAAAAAAGGCTCATCTAGGAAAAAAATAAATAAAAGTCTACTATAAAAATAAATAAAAGTCCACAAAAAATAAGGGAGTAAATCAAGGGAGGCAACAGATACCAGAAATCAGTGCCCCAACCCAGTATAGTGGCAAGATAACATTTGCAGCAGGCCCACAATATTCAGTCCAGATTGGAGGAGGATGAGCTATGGGGAGGGAGATGTCCAGGGAGAAAAATGAACTGACAGGTTACCCAATGCATTTGACCATGGGGAAAATGGTATAAGCGGATTAAACTCACCAATTACAGGAGATCCTATATTGAAAAATTTTAAGTGAAAACCTTTAAAAAATAGAAGTTTTTAAAAGATTAAAAAATAAAAGCAATAAATAAGATTCACTTAAAGGCATAAGTTAAAACATAAAAGGATGAGGAAAGGTAGACCAACCCACAGAATGGAAGAAAATATTTGCAAATAATAGATAAGAACTTGTATCAACTTATTTAAAAAAATCAAAAAAACTTGCCACTCAGTAATAAGACCACCCAGTGACTTCCCTGGCGGTCCAGTGGTTGGGACTCCATGCTTCCACTGCGGGGTGTGCAAGTTCAGTCCCTGGTCAGGGAACTAAGATCCCACATGTGGTGCCTCCAGAAAAAAAAAAAAGAAAGAAAAACAAATCTATTAAAAATATAATAAGACACCAATTTTTTGACTGGTCAAAGGACCTGAATAGACATCTCTCCAAAGAAGATATACAAATGGTCAGTAAACACAAAAAAAGATGTTTAACGTCATTAGCCATTAGGGAAATGCAAATTGAAACCACAGTGAGATACCATTTCACACCCAATAGGGTGGGTATAATAAAAAAATATTGGTGAGGGTGTAGAGAAATAGAAAGCTTCATATACTGCTGTTAGGAATGCAAAATGGTATAGTTGCAGTCTGGCAATTCCTCAGACGATTAAACAGAGTTGCTATTTGATGCAGCAGTTCCACTCCTAAGGCATATGCTGAAGAGTGTTGAAAACAGTCCACACAGAAACTTGTACGTGAATGTTCATAGCAGTATTCATAATAACCGAAAGGTGGAAATCCAAATGTTCCGTCAACTGATGAATGGGTATAAGTATATACGTACAATGGAATATTATTCATCCATAAAAAGGCATGAAATACTAATACAAGCTGCAGCTTAGATGAATCTTGAAAACATGCTAACTAAAAATAGCCACAAAAGACCACATGTTGTATGAGTCCATCTACATCAAAGTTCAGAATAGTCAAATCTATAAAGAGAGCATATATATATATATATATATATATATATATATATATATATATAGTGGTTGCCTAGGGCTGGGAGGTGCGGGGGGGGGGAATGAGAGGGTGTGAATGATAGCTAAAGGGTATAGGATTTCTTTTGGGGGGTGATGAAAATATTCTAAAATTGATTGTGGTTATGGTTGCACAACTCTGAGCATATTAAAAACCATTGAATAGTACACTTTAAATAGATGAATTGTATGGTATGTGAACCATATCTGAATAAAGCTGTTGCCAAAAAAAGTATATGCCAGACAAATATGAACCCAAAAGCCCAGATTGCAATCTTAACTATTGACAAAATAGAATTTAAGGCTAATGTTGATTTCAAAACCAGATGAAAATGAAGAAAAAAGGCCCATTTTGTTTATGAATATATATTCACAGTTAAAAATACTAGCTACCAAATCCAATGGTGTATTTTAAAACACGTGACCGAATAGGATTTATCTCAGGAATACCAGGATGACTCCACATCAGAAAATCTATCAGAATAATGGACAAAAAAGGGAAAAAAAAGTGTGATTATCTTAATTGATATAGAAAAGCATATGATAAGGTTTCACACCTATTTATGAAAAATACAGCATCAAGCCAGCAATGGAATAATTTTTTAACTTGGTTAAGGTTTATATATAAAAAATCTAAACTAAATGTTATTCTTAGTGGAGAAATGTTATTAGATTAAATGCATTTCCTTCAAGACCAAGGCAGTGGATAAGCCTATAATAGTATGGATTCTGTCTAATATCATAAGGAAAGATTTAAAAAAAAACTATAATATGTAAGGATTGTAAGAGAAGAGGGGAAAAAAACTCTCCTTTGCAAAAGATAAATACCTGAAAAAATCCAACAATCAACAAATTATTTGAACTATAAAGAGGTTCAGCAAAGTTGCCAGAAGAAAGTCAGCCTATAAAAATCCAAACATCATTTCACAATAGCAAAAGTTAAAAACTATCAAGGAATTAACCAAGAATATAAGAGATCTATTTGCAGAAAACTCTAAAATTCCAATAAAGACATAGGAAATGATCTAAGAAACATTCCATGCTTCCAGTGAGATGACAATATTAAAAAATTGAACATTCTAAATTTAATCTTTAATCCCAACCAAATTCTAGTTGAATTTTTTGAGGAATCCAAACTTACTTTAAAATTTGTATGGAAGAATGAGGTCCACAAATAACTAAGTAAACTTTAGAAAGGGGGATTTTCTCTATCAGATATTAAGATATTCCACAAACTCATAGCAGTAAGAACTGATATGGCCATAGAACAATGCAAACGAATAGAGCTCAGAGACAGCATGGATATATGGCAACTTAATATTTGTAAAGGTGACATAATAGAAAAGGAGAGTTTTTTATTAAGTGGTTTTGAGCATACTAGCTCACTATTCAGAGAAAAATAAAACTAGATTCCTTAAATGATAGAATTAAATGATAAAAGGTTATAACTATAAATTTACAAGGAAGCATGGGAGAATATCTCTAACCTAGAGGGTGGCAACTGGCTTCTTAAACTTCAAAAGTATGAAGTATAGGGCTTCCCTGGTGGCGCAGTTGTTGAGAATCCGCCTGCCGATGCAGGGGACACGGGTTCGGGCCCCGGTCCGGGAGGATCCCACATGCCGCGGAGCGGCTGGGCCCGTGAGCCATGGCCGCTGAGCCTGCGCATCCGGAGCCTGTGCTCCACAACGGGAGAGGCCACAACAGTGAGAGGCCCGCGTACCGCAAAAAAAAAAAGTATGAAGTATAAGACAAAAACAAAAGGAATTTGATTATATCAAAATTAAGCATTTCTGGTCACAGAACATCTATAGATAAATGACAGAATGGGAGAAAAGATACTTGAAATCAATGAGTGATTAAATGTAGACTACAGAAGGAATTCTGAAAATCAATAAGGGAAAACCAATGGAAATATGAGCAATGAATATGAAAAGGCAATTTCAGAAGAAACCAAAGAAATCATCAAACTCTTTAGTAATTAGAAAAATGAAAACAAAATAATCACCTTGTATCTTTTAGAATTACAAAAGTTAGGAAATTAAATGATACCAAGATATTGGAGACATGTGGGCATATAGGAACCCTCATGCACTGCTGATGGGAGTGTAGACACACAGATACAGCTATTCTGGAGAGCAAAAACATGTGTTCATCTACCCTCTGACCTAGGAATAACACTGCTTGGTGTGATATTCCAAAGATATTTCCATACAGGTCCATTGTCGGTCATTATTTGTGATGTCATGGAGTTGGAGACAACCTGGATATCCATCCCTGGGAGACAGGTAAAAATGTGGTGGATGTACACAGTGAAGTACTCTGCAATACGTACAAACCACAGACTAGATGTACTTTAGCCATATGGCTTGATCATAAAAATATAGTACCAAATGAAAATAGTAAGAAATTGAATACATGTGTGGGGAAAACCATTTATATACGTTTAAAATATACAAAAAGCAATTCACATTTTGCAAGAATATACAGACAATTATACATGTTAATCACGTTAGGGTGGTTGCCTGGTATGGGGAGAGAAGGGAATGGAAGTGGGTTTAGAAATAAAAGAGGAAGGGAGAATGAGAGAGGAAGGAGAGAGAGATAAGACAATAATTTTAATAGGAAAGAAAAGAAAATCTCTTTGAAGGGATAGTACAACCCCACTGGAGAGTTTGAGAACTAATCATAGGCATATGGAAAACCATGCAAATGAAGAGGCGGGGGATAATTTTTAACTCCAAGGGGGGAAAAATTGTATGAGAAAAGAAATGGAATTGTAGTATACTGCTTGACCCCGTGGCGAATAATATTTATGTAGTCATAGTGTAAGGACAATATTGATTTAATCAAAAGTTGTAAAACTATATTGAGAGCAAGGAAGGAAAGTGAAAGGGGTGTGCAAATGCTTAGTTTTCCTTTTCCATTGTAAAAAGTCAGCATTCTTTCTATGGATAAGTCAAGAAAATAGCCATATAAGCATATTTTTTAGAAGTATGTAAGTAAATCACCTGCCAAAACAGAAGAGTTGAAAGTGGTTCCCTCTGGAGAAGAAAGGCAGAAAAGAAAGGATAGGAGACTGCTGTTTTTGTTGTTCTTTGATTTTTGTTATATGCATACCTTCTGGTAGAATATCAGGATACTTTTGGCTGCAAATAACAGCTCAATTCAAATTAACCAAAAAAGGAACATATTACTTTGCATAAGTTCAGAAGTGAAGCATTCCCAGGGCTGGTTGTTAGCAAGAATGCAAATTCTTTCCATTTTTCTGCTCTGCCTGTTTTCATCTTGTCAGGTTCAAGTTCACAAGATGACTACAATCAGCCAATGAGCACATCCATACTCAACAAAGGTTTTTTTAAATATATAAATTTATTTATTTATTTTTGGCTGCGTTGGATCTTCGTTGCTGCGCGTGGGCTTTCTCTAGTTGCGGTGAGCGGGGGCTACTCTTTGTTGCAGTATGCGGGCTTGTCATTGCAGTGGCTTCTCTTGTAGCTGAGCACGGGCTCTAGACGTGCAGGCTTCAGTAGTTGTGGCTCATGGGCTTAGTTGCTCCACGGCATGTGGGATCTTCCGGGACCAGGGCTCGAACCCTTGTCCTCTGCATTGGCAGGTGGATTCTTAACCAGTGTGCCACCAGGGAAGTCCCCTCAACAATGTTTAATGGAGACATTTGCTTGTGATTCTTTTTATTAACGATTAGACACACTTTCTGAGAAGCTGTGCAGCAAGTGTCATTGGTGGAAATTTCATTATGTGCCCAAGCCAAAAATAGTCACTAGCCAGAGAAATACAGTCACCACCAACTGGCCCAATCATGATTCACTGCCTATGGTTTTGGAGATAACATATCTGAAGCACATGGGTTCAGAGAAGGGTATGGAAAAGTAGGTTGGGGTTGATGAATAGTTCTTCTGCAGGTACTAACTACTTCAGTTATGTGTATGTGTTACTTCAAAATACTTTTCACTTTATCATTGAATCAAATAAATAAATGTAAGATATTTGTGAGGGGGAAAAAATGGTTCTGAAGAACCTAGGGGCAGGACAGGAATAAAGACACAGATGTAGAGAATGGACTTGAGGACACGGGGAGGAGGAAGGGTAAGCTGGGACGAAGTGAGAGAGTGGCAAGGACATATATACACTACCAAATGTAAAATAGATAGCTAGTGGGAAGCAGCCGCATAGCACGGGGAGATCAGCTCTGTGCTTTGTGACCACCTAGAGGGGTGGGTTAGGGAGGGTGGGAGGGAGACGCGAGAGGGAGGAGATATGGGGATATATTTATATGTATACCTGATTCACTTTATTATAAAGCAGAAAGTAACACACCATTGTAAAGCAATTATACTCCAGTAAAGATGTTAAAAAAAATTTGTGAGATGATTAACTTGCACTGTTGTAGTGATCAACATGCATTAAATGCAAACTATTATATCTATATATCTATTATATCTTTATTGGACTATTGTTTAGAAGAGAGGTAGACATTTAAAAAATGGAAAGGAAAACTATTATATATAAAATAGATAAACAGGGACTTCCCTGGTGGTCCAGTGGTAAAGAATCTGCCTTGCAATGCAGGGGATGGGAGTTTGATCCCTGGTCAGGGAGCTAAGATCCTACATGACGCAGGGCAACTAAGTCTGCGTGCCACAACTACTGAGCTCCTGTGCCTCAACTAGAGCCCACATTCCGCAAACTACAGAGCCCATGCGCTCTGGAGCCTGCACACCACAACTAGAGAAGAGAAAACCCACATGCCACAGCTAGAGAGAAGCCGGCGCACCACAATGAAGAGCCTGCATGCTGCAAGGAAAGATCCCACGTGCTTCAACAAAGATCCTGCGTGCCGCAGCTAAAAATAAAGTAAATATTTAAAAAATAGTAAAGTAAAAAAATAAAATAAAGTCCAACTGTATAGCACAGGGAACTATAATCAATACTCTGTAATAAACTATAATGGAAAAGAATATGAAAAAGAATATATATGTATAACTGAATCACTTTGATGTATACCAGAAATTGACACAACATTGTAAATCAACTATACTTCAAAAAAAAAAATTAAAAGAAAAATTGAAAAATGTGCCAGATGATTTTTGTTGTCTTTTTCGCAAAGTTTATGTAATCTTCTGCCACTGCAATCAGTAATATCATATTGAATTAATTTATTATTCAATTACTGTCTCATTAGTAAATCCATCTCTCGGATCCACAAACCAACTCTCAATTGTCTGGCTTTGAGATTACTCACACATTAGGTCTTCTGTACTTTAGTGCTGCCTGGGTTTTGTGCTTTTCACTGCCCATTATCTTTTTGATCACGTGAAGTGTCAGAATTAAAATCATACGACTTTGCAGCCTTATCACCCTCCATTCTTCCCACTCTTAAACCTTATGCATAAACCAAAAGAAATTACTTGAAATCCCTGAATACCCCATGAAAATAATGCAACCACACTTTGCATCAGTTTTGTTATCTGAAAAAGAAAGATGAGTATGTGATAGAACATGCTAATTGTCTCCCATTATCTGTTCTCCCTTTCCATACTTATGGAAACCCCACATTTCAGATGGGGATGTAATGCCCGGAATAAAGATTATATTCTCCAGAGTCTTCTGCAACTGTTTGTGGTTATAAGACTATGTGGGGTTGGGAGTTCCCTGGTAGCCTAGTAGTTAGGATTCTGGGCTTTCACTGCCATGGCCTGGGTTCAATCCCTGGTTGGGGAACTGAGATCCCACAAACCACATGGTATGGCCAAAAAAAAGAGACTATTTTGGGTTAATGAGATGTATGTAGAACCTCCATAAAATGACCGTTGAGTTCCCTGTGCTCCCTCCTGCCATCTGGACTGTGGATGTGATGGCTGGAGCTCTAGCCAACGTCTTGGACCAGGAGGATGATGGCCACAACTAGCTTCTAGAGTAGTTGGCTAAAAGGAGCCTGGGACCCTGAGGTTTTGTGGAGAAAGGAGCTATTAAACTACTGCTTAAGCCACTGTTATTTTAGATTTCTGTTGTAAACAGTGGAACCTAACTGATAACATTGTATAAAGTTTTTAAGATTGTTCAAAACATTACGTGAACTGATATATGTCAAAGCTCTTAGAGCATTATCAGCTTTTAGAGTGAGTGCAAAGTAATATTTATAATGTTATACTATTTCCATGCTTTGGTAAGGTTGTTCCCTCTGTCTAGAGGTTTATTTGGCAAACTTGTATTTGTCCTTAAGGCCCAGATTAATCATTTCCTTCTCTCTGAAACTTTTTCTGATCCCCACCTGGGGAGTTAATCCTTCCTTTGCTTTATACTGGTTCTTAATCTTGTGTATACTTTTATAGCAACTTGATATTTCAGTTTACACATTTGTCTCCCTATTAAACCACTCTTTCTCATTCAAAACAAAACAAACAAAAACAACTGGAATTCTCTCTCAATAAACATAAAAATCTCATGTAGATTCTGGTACTGCCCCTAAACCTATTTAATAGGTTTAGATACTGATAGATACTGATAGATACTGCCCCTAAACCTATTTAATACTTTACAATATGAATATGCCAATCCTGCAAACCCCTCCTCACTCCCCACCCCCAGACCCCCGCCAAAATATCCTGATGCACCACCCTTAGAGGAGACATACCACTCCTTCCTTCTCCTGGCCGATTCAGTTGATCAGTTAGGATAAATATCTGTTGGACCGGACACTGTAGTAGATGATGCTGGAGAAAGAGATTTGGTCTCTGTCCTCACAGGGGCTGCAATGTGCTAGATGAGAGAGAGTCTCTAATAATAATAATACGATGTACAGAGTGCACAAGTAGGAGGGATGGGAATATGATTCATTCTGTTTTCAGGCACAGGTTAAGAATAGATGATGCCTGGACTGTATTTTGAAAGAAAAATAGTTTACCTGATAGACTGGAGAAAGGGGAGAAAAGAGCAACAGAAGATAAGATGGGCAGAAGGAACAACATGTGCACAGACGCAGAGGCATAAAATACGTGGTTAATTTTAGTCACGAGCATCGGACTCAGGTCTTCCTGAGTTTCTCTGCAAACACATTCACAAAACATTTCTTAGGGTGAGTTACCTCCGCACATGGCTCATCGCATCTCTTATGTCTTGATTGTTCACTGTTTTAATTCTGAGGACTGTGTTTCCCTGAGCCTGTTTCCTAGCGTCAATGCCACTGGATAATAAGTGAAGTTGTTAATATGACTCTTCTGGAGAAGTGTTCCTCAGTGCCGGTTCAGGGCCTCGCCGTTGACTCATCCTGCAACTGTGCACATTCAGAAGCTCTTCCTTCTAAAGGCTTATGCTCATCTCTGACATTCAGAACATTTGCAAGATTGCTTTGTAAAAACTTCCTGGTTAGTTTTTAGCTTTTCGTTTCTAGTTAACGCCAGGTTTGTTAGTTTTCTACCCTCTGTCTTTAGTCCCTAGCCTAGGGGCAATGCTGCATTCATTTAGATTCAGTCTTCTTGTTTATTTGTTTTTTGGTTCCAGTAGCCTCCTCATTGATTAAACTAGACTGTATTTATGAAGTGGCTTCTGTTCTGAAAACGGGTGACATCCTCACGGTTGTCTGTAGGAGGCAGTAATGTGATCTGTGTGGTTAAGAGTGTGGACTCGGCTTCCCTGGTGGCGCACTGGTTGGGAGTCCGCCTGCCGATGCAGGGGGCGCGGGTTCGTGCCCCGGTGTGGGAAGATCCCACATGCCGCGGAGTGGCTGGGCCCGTGAGCCATGGCCGCTGAGCCTGCGCGTCCGGAGCACAGCGGCAGAGGCCACAACAGTGAGAGGCCCGCGAACCATAAAAAAAAAAAAAAAAAAAGAGTGTGGACTCAGATGTCAGATTGCCTGCGTTTAAGTCCTAGCTATGTTAATTATTGCTTCTGTGGATTTGGGGGGCAAGTTACATAACCTCTCTGTGCCTGGGCTTCCTCATCTGAAAAAAATGGAGCAATTAATAGCCTTTACCTTTTGGGTTGTTATAAGAATTAAATGAATTAATATGGGTGAAGCACTTAGCATAGTACTTGGGACAAGAAAAGTCCTCGATAAGTGTTAGCCGTCAACATCATCATCATCGTCATCACTGGAACCGAGTTTGTCAGGTAGCAGAAGTCAGATAAAATGAGGCCCACGACCATTAGTCACTGATCACAAAAATTTGTGCTTGCACAATGTTTTACAGTCTTCGAAGACCTTTCACATTTATTATCCCGCCTGATTCCATCACTCTATTGGCTGGTATAGCCAGTTATGCCATCTTCATTTTATGGATTCATTCAACACTACTTAGAGAGGCCTCTTATGTGCCAGGCACTGTTACGTTCTGAAAATTCAAAGATGGAAACGTATGGTTCCTGCTCTTTGGTTATCAAGAGCTATCTTTGGGAGTGGGTTTTGGGAGGCCATTTTATTTTCTACACTTTGTTTGAGTTTATATGATAAAAGTATATTAATTTTACAGTCAGAAAAGTAAAAGGTGTGGTGCAAGGGAAGAGTCTAATGGTGAGGCAGGGATGCAAATTAGTAATTATAATACAGTTGTCATTGTGGAGGTACAGATAAGGATCAGTGGACATACAGGAATTCCAGGAGGAAAGTCAGAGGAAAGTGGCATTTAAGCTGGGACAGGAATGTTGAGAAGTTTGCCAAGTAAATGAAGAGAGGAGGGTATTCAAGCAGAGGAAGCTTGAACGACTATGGTGTATCTTGAGGAAACTACGGACCATTCAGTGTTGCCTGTCATGAAGTGAGGGGCAAATGATGTAAGTTAACGTGGGTTAGGTAAGCAGGAGTCAGATAATGAAGGGATGTACTAGACAGAGGTGTTCAGAATTTGCCCTATAGGTGATGGGAGCCCATAAAGAATTTTATGTTAGGGAGTGACAATGATGAGATTTGTATCATTCTGTTGGCAGTGTAGACAAGGGGAACTGATAATTCTCTGAAAGGCTAAAGTGGTCAAATCAATACCAATATCAGAACTCAAGTGTTTTTGACCCAAGTTTAGCAGATTTTCCATTAAACCATGCTGACCCCGCTATAGAGCAGTGTATACAAGGTCCCACTATTTACTGTATTGATTTACTAGTGTGAATTTAAATTCTTAACTAAGAGAATGGGAAAAAAATTCACAAAATCACTGAACAACTTAACCTTGTCTTTCCTCCCTTTGGAAAGACATGCCTATTAGAAGATACTTTTCTGTTGAATTCCATCTCCTCATTAAAATGGAAGAGAGCTACAATTCATTCATTCTTCAGATATGTACAGAGCACAGATTCCACTGAGCAACTTGTTCTGGTGCCTATATCCTTTATAAATTCATGTAATTTTTTAAGTCTAAATTTAATTTTCATTGATACAGTGTAATCCCATTTCTCCTTTCATAAGATTATATATTAAGTCCAAAGATGTATGGACAGCAGCCTTTAACAGGAGAGCTTGCTTTCTCATTGAGACAATAACTACCCTCAGTGTGTTTAATCCTGTCTTTGCTTCTACACCCCTGTCCCCAATAGAGGGCATCAGTCAGCCTAATGCACAGCAAGCTGGCCAACAGAGCATCTTCCACTTGAGGTGACAATGCTTTTGCTTCTGATGCTCTCTACCCACGGCGCATGCTGTCTGGCAGAAGAGAAGGGAAATACAGTCCTGCACTATTAGCGCCCTTTCTTGGCTTTTCCTACCTAGAGCACTGTCTCATCAGTCTGGCAGACCTTAGAATTCCAAGGGTTCTCTGAGCTCCCCAAATCCTCTGAACGCCCCAGATCCTTGTGGTTAGTATGATCCTACATTATCAGCAGAGATTTAGTCTTATCAGCAGAGATTTAGTCTGAATTCATCCTAGGGATGTTACCATTCTGGCAAAATTCATGTCATTGAGTGTTTCTTTACCATCTGTGTTCTACTTCCTGCTTGCTGGAACAAGAAGTGCTAAACTATTCTCTCTCATCAATGACAACACCCACTTCTGGGGTTAAGTTCAATTTTCAAACTATACCCAGAAACATGGTCTTTTGTTCATGTACTTATTCATTTATCCATTTTTTTTATAACATTCCGTTTTTGTTTTTTTAAAAATTTTATTTATTGATTGATTGATTTTTGGCTGTGTTGGGTCTTCATTGCTGCATGCGAGCGGGGGCTACACTTCATTGTGTTGCGCGGGCTTCTTATTGTGGTGGCTTCTCTTGTTGCAGAGCATGGGCTCTAGGTGCGTGGGCTTCAGTAGTTGCAGCATGTGGGCTCAGTAGTTGTGGCTCATGGGCTCTAGAGTGTAGGCTCAGTAGTTGTGGTGCACGGGCTTCGTTGCTCCGTGGCATGTGGGATCTTCCCGGACCAGGGCTCAAACCCGTGTGCCCTGCATTGGCAGGCGGATTCTTAACCACTGCACCACCAGGGAAGTCCCATTTATCCATTTTTTTGAGTGCTTATTCTATTTCAGAGACTGGATTAGTTACTTCAGGCACAGTATTGGACAAAACAGATAGGTCCTTCCATCATGTATCTTCTGATCTAGTGACCCTGATAATTGGGGGGTGGGTATTAAAAGTGAAGAGCGGCTTGTCAACTGAGAATGGGAGGAAATGGAAGTGTCTACAGTTGCCAACATTGTAATTGATGCATCTTAAGTAAGAAGTTTAAACATATTGTAATGGTTGTGTATGAGCATGATTGCTATTTTCAATTTAATTAGAGGGAAGGCAATATGCCACCTCTTAACATGTTGCAGGAGAGTCCGTGAGAATGGGGCTATTTGTTTAAAAGATAACTGGTTCCTTAAAAAACTAAATATAGAATTACCATGTGATCCACTTTTGGGTATATATTCCAAAAGAATTAAAAGCAGGATTTTGAAGAGGTATTTGCACCTCTGTGTTCATTGCAGCGTTACACTATTGCCAAGAGGTGGAAGCAGCACAAGTGTCCATGGACAGATGAATGCATAAAGAAAATGTGGTATAAACACACACTGGAATATTATTCAGCCTTAAAAAAGAAGAAAATCCCATCATATGCTACAACGTGGATGAACTTTGAGGACATTATATTGAGTGAAATAAGCCAGTCACAAAAGGACAAATACTGTGTGATTCCTCTTATATGAGGTATCTAAACAGTCAAAAATCATGGAAACAGAAAGTAGAATGGTGGTTGCCAGGAGCTGAGGGCGGGGAGGAATGGGGAGTTGTTTGATGGCTAAAGAGTTTCAGTTTTGCAAGATGAAAAAATTCTAGACATCTATTACTGAACAAAGTGAATACAGTTAACACGATTGAACTATACACTTAAAAATAGAGGGAAAATGTTATATTATGTGGGTTTTTTGCCACAATTAAAATTAAAAAAATAGTAATTTTAGGGGACTTCCCTGGCGGTCCAGTGGTTAAGACTCCATGCTTCCACTGCAGGGGGCATGGGTTCGATCCCTGGTTGGGGAACTAAGATCCTGCATGCCTTGGGGCTCGGCAAATAAATAAATAAAGATACTTTAAAAAGTTAACACAGTTATCATGGAAACAACCGTCGGTGTGATAAAATGAGTGGTGAGAGGGCTTCCCTCGTGGCGCAGTGGTTGAGAGTCCGCCTGCCGATGCAGGGGACGCGGGTTCGTGCCCCGGTCCGGGAGGATCCCACATGCCGCAGAGCGACTGGGCCCGTAAGCCATGGCCGCTGAGCCTGCGTGTCCGGAGCCTGTGCTCCGCAACGGGAGAGGCCACAACAGTGAGAGGCCCGCGTACCGCAAAAAAAAAAAAAAAAAAAAAAAGAGTGGTGAGTAGGTTTCAATTAGAAGGCTGGAGTTGTAGACCTAGCACTGCCAATTCCTAGCTGTTTGACTGTGAGCTTGGAATTGCATTTAACCTCTAAGTCTCAGTGTCCTCCCTGGTAAAATGGAGATCATGTCACTACTTCAAAGAGTTTTTCAGGGTTAAATGAGATGATGTGTGTGCAAGTTGGCAGACCCTAAAGCACTGTTTTATGGTGATGATGTGGATTTCTCTATTATCTGGCTTCCCCACTCTTGCATCTGGCCATACCCAGGCAGGGTGGGATGTTGAAGCACCATGAGAGATGTTGAGCTTCTGTCTCCCATTTGTCCTGCTATTTTCTCCACCTCCAGATTACAGGTTTTAAAAGTGGAATGCCTAACCTGGTTGCTGATCCTCTTACCAGCAACTGTTCTTACCAACTTCTCTCCAGGCAAGTTCTGCTTGCTTCTCTTTTCTTATTTTAGTTAACGCAATCATAGAATTGGAGAGATTAAATACAAACACGTGAGAAAATTGAATTGCAATGCAAGATAGTGGGATAACTCCTGACTAGGACTCTTAGAGTAGCTAGGACCCCTTCCTTCTTCTTTGAAGGAAGGAAAAGTCTTGAATAAACAAAATAAGGGAATGGAAGGAAGGGTTAGCATTTCTGGCAGGAGGGAACCTCATGAGCAAAGTTTGGAGATAAAAATAGATGACGAAAGCTTAGGGGACAAAGAGGACACAGGCCTGCTTGAAATGATGAGCCTGAAAGTTGAGAAGAGGATACAGATATTGGGGGGACTTCAGTAGTGGCTGAGGATACTGGATTTTGTGCAGTGAGGAGTTTAGTCATTTCAGTTTGACAGTGGAAGAATGATCAGTCCAGTGTGGATTTTAGGCTAAAATAATTCTTGGGCCTAATGCAATTGCAATCAAATCTCAGTGAATTATAATACTTAGGAGAGCTCTACAACATGATACCAAAATTCAACTACACGAGTCATCAGGTGAGAATAAGGAAGAAAAAGACTTAAAAGTGTAATGAAGAAGGACTTGTTGTAATAATAAATGATGGTGGGAAAATTGATTATTTATAAAAAATCAACTTAGGTTCTCATTTTACACCATACACCAAAATTAATTCAAGCTCAATTAAACAGTATAGTGTAAGAGAAAAATTAAAAAAAAATAGAAGATAATGTAGATAAATGTCCACATTCTGGATGAGGAAGGATTTTTTTGGACATCAGAATCTCCTATATACTGCTGGTGAGATTGTAAATTTGTACAAACATTTAGGAAAGCAATATGCCCCTATCTTGTGAAGTTGAAGAGCTCATACCCTATGACCTGATGCCACTACCCACACTGGAGAAACTACAGTACACAAGGAGATGTTCACAGCACCACTGTTCAAGATAGTAAAATGCTGGAAACAACCCAAACATCACAAAATAAGAGGATGAATAAACTGCAGAACATTTGTAAGTAGAATGCTATATAGCAGGGAAAGTGAATGATCCAGAGTACCTCTATCAACATGGTTAAGTTAAAAACACATCATATTGAGTGAATAATTATGTTACAGAAGATAATGTACAGTATAACACCAATTGTATGCAATCATAAAATATGAAAAAAGTACTACATGCTGTTTAGGAAAATGTACTTATTTAGTAAAAATATGACATCATGGGAAGAATAAGCTCCAGATTCAGGGTCATGGTAACCTCTGAGATAGAAGGGATGTGATGGGGGACTGTTACATAGGAGACTTCCACCACGTTGGTATTTATTTCTAGAGTCGTGTGGTTATACTATTGTTATATTACTCATTATGGCTCTTTGTAAGTTTAAAATGTTTTGTTAAATAAGATTTAGGAGATGCATATTCCTTATACAAATTGAAACAGTATCTCAGTAATAATTTAATCTTTACTACCTACCTCTGACTCATGCCCCCAAATATTCACTGTTAACAGTTCCAAGTATATTCTTCTAGACTTTTTCTAGATATTTACCTTTTCTAGATATCTATATAGCTAACTATACATCAGGTTTCTCCTAATATAGAGTACTACTTAACCTAAAATTTTGTAATTCTTGCTTTTTTCACTTAATGTCATAGATACCTTTCCATATGAGTACATATACTTCTCCTGTATATTTAACGGCTACATAATGTTCCATAGTATGAATGTACCATAATTTATTCTACTATCCCTCAACTGATACATATTTAAGTTGTTTATATTTTTTGTTATTAAAATTCTTCAGTGAATATCCCTGGTAAACCTTAGGAGTATTTTTGTTTGAAATATTTCCAGGGGGAGGAATTTTTAAGGCAAAGACTTTCTGAGAATTTATGCTTAGCAATGAAAGAAATCCCAAAGGAAATCTGGTATACTCCTGTATGTAAAAATCAATGTGCAGAAAGCTCATGTAAGTAAATCACAAAAGCATTAGAACTGTAATAGAAAAATAAGCTATGAACGCTAATAGACAATTTGCAGGAAAAGAAATATAAATGACTACTAAACATGTGGAAAATATTTTAACTATTTTAGCTCTGTAACTAAAGAGATAAAAGTGATGATTAGTTTCAAATTTGGGGCCTATCAACTTAGACAAGATGAGAAAGGGAGTGATAGTGTTGGCAATGTGGCGGAACTTAATCAAGGACTTAAGGAATATTCTTATCCCTAGACCATTAATTCCACTATTATAAATTTAATTTGAGGAAAAAAATCAAAGATGTCGTAAGTAGACAATCATTGCATGTGTTCTGGGGCAATGGCTCCTTTTCTTCTTTTTCTTTCCCAGCACACATTGAAACAGCAGAGAGCCCCAGTCACTCATTTTGTGCAACACGCCTCTGATGTCCTGACCATAGTTG